>NW_026913800.1:600000-1155000 GCF_034315485.1 Pezoporus occidentalis | reverse complement strand
TATTAAGAGAGCACTGTCCAAATGGTGTCAGCTGCAGAGGGATCCTTAGAAGGGATGTTAACTGGGCAGTTAAATATATTGATCTTCAATGTGTAAAAAGGCTATCCAATGCATTTGAAAAGCAACAGAGAATGAGTTGATGAAGTCATGTTTCTGTTTGTTCAGTGCTCTGGAATACACAACCTTACCTTGTCTTTAAAATGTCTTCCTTGTAACAAAAGACACTGTATAGTCGTTTTTTTGTAACTGCATAAAGTCAAGTTTACTTTAGAAGAAGTGAAGTAAGAAATATGCCGTCTTGGAAGGGAATATGTTGCAGTGAGACCAGAAGAAGTTTCTTTTCCTATTTTCTGATATGCCTGCAGTCATGCGTGTAGCACAGGTATGAGCCTGCAGGTGGGGAGTTTTAACAGTCTCTGATAGCTGCCACCACGCTACCACATGATCTACATTTTCGGTTGACTGCATTTAATGACAGTATGCTGACAGCAATTACATAGGACAAGAATTTCAGGTGATAGTGTATCTACTTTCTCGGGGTGAATTCATCGTATGTTTTGACAGTGGTGAAATTTTCCAGCTGGTGGTTCTATTTTCTATTAAGAAAATTTGAATTGCAGAGATCAGAAATAGCGTAAATGCCCTAGAAATGTTGTGGGGGTTTTTTAGACTGTTACCCATCAGGTGATTCTGTAGCAAACTCTGGATTTAGGAAAAAAAAAATCTGTTTTTTATTGGTTGATGTAATTAAGTGATATCTTAAAAGGCTGGTTATACTTGGTTCAGTGTCCAGAAAACCTTACTTTGTTTGGTCTTATGATCAAATAGTGTTTGTCAAAGTTATTTACTCTGCCAGTGAGAATTGGTATAATTTCTGAAGATATTTTTAGCCGTCTAGAGTTCAGGAAAGAACCAGCTGAATATCATTATGGGCTAAAAAATATATTTTAGAACTGCCTACAGGAAATGTTTGTTAATGCTCTATTTTGTGAATTGAGAAACTGATCACTGTATCTCCTTAAATCTAATAGGTAGTGGAGTCTGATGAAGCATTAGAAGATGAGATTCCAGATTCCCCAGGGGTGGAAAAACAAGACAAAGAGAAAGAGAATAAAGACTCTAAGAAACTTCGTTGTGAGTTGAAAATTTTCCATGAATTGTTTTAGCAATGCTCACTTTCATCTTTTTTGCATCTTCAGTATTATGTGTCAGTAGAGAAGAATTCAAAAGGACAGCTAGAAATGAAACTACTCCAGTTTTGGGACAGGGTTTTATATAGTTTATTCTAGATCCTGATGGCAGTTAGCAGGCTTTCTTCCATGTTTTAATAATCATAAAAAAAAAAAAAGGAAATAGGAAAAAAATGTACGCGTCTTTAGCTCCTACTGTATGATGCGTGAAAAAAATAGGAGAAAATAGGCAGTGGTGAAATAGATTATTTTTGGGGTGCTGTCAAATGCACAGAAGTAATTAGACGTTTGTTTTTTCTGACTTCTGTGGTTTTGATTAAGAATTGTCTTTGTGAGAGAGTTGTCTTGGTGGTTTGAAAAATGGATGCTATTTACTTGGAGTTACAAAAGGAAAAAAAAGTGGATGTATTGCAAATTTGAATAGGGTTTTTAATGTGGTTTTGAGCTTAATTTTTTGATGTTGGTTCTTTGACAGATAAATGCAGTATTGATTCTTTGGATATTCATGCTAAATGTGTTTCTCTTCTCAGCAGCGAAAGCACCTAGCAATATAGATTCCACAGATCAGAAAAAGACCAAAACAAAGCTCAAGAAGTTCCTTACACGGCGCCCTACGTTACAAGCTGTCCGTGAAAAAGGCTACATTAAGGGTAAATGAACCTTTTTAACAAAGGAAAAAATTTGGAAAACTGGATTTAGGAGTGTCTGTGTAGAATGGGGCTGAAAATGGTCTAGTTTTAGAGTAAAACACATGTACATAGCTGGTTTAACAGAAATCTTGGCTGTATAGTGGAACTGGTGTTTTATTGTGATAATCGTATGTCCTTACAAGGGAAAGCACAGTCATTTGGGTACAAAGCTGAATGTGCTTACCTGTTTCACAAGGATGTTTTTGTCTGAGTGGAACCGACAATAATGTGCCATCTCAATAAGAAAGGAAATATTCAGGCAAACCAGCATGAGGGTAAAGGAGTCTTAACTTGAACATCTTTCTGCCGTAACCTTTTCTGAATGTATACCTTTTTTAATTGTTTCACAATGAGTCTTAGAGATATTCTTGAATCAAACTTCTGAAAGAATCGATTTCCATTTGTCATACATGTTAAAATTTTGAGAGAACAGTATTTGCAGAGGTTTAAGTTAATGTATTTGTGTAAATTACTGGCTTGGTACTCATTGTAAAGCTTTATTTATTTGTATGCTTTGGCAGGAGTTGTAGGTGGTGCTCTACTAGGGTCAGAATAGTGTATTGGTAGGCAAATATCAGACCAAATACTATTGTGATTTGCCTAACTACATACTTTAACAGGTGTGCTTCTGTTGCATGTGGCATTTGATATATTTGTGTATCTGCAAATATAATTTAACTGTAAATTATGGAATTTTTGTTTTGCTCTGCTTTACAGTTTAATATTCATGTCATTGCTCAGTGACATAACTTCTGACAAGGAACAGTGAATACAAAGCCAAGTTTAATTTGTACACGTGCATGCTGATGATTGGATTTTTTAAATAAAGACATTAAGGAATTAAGAGTTTGTTTTTATTTAAAAGCATGGTGTAGATTTTGGAAGTTGGATCTGTGCTGTACAGTTTTACATTTACTGTATGAATGAAAAGTTCATTCAGAAGTATTTATTTAAAAGCCCAGTGTACTTTTATGGCTGCTACAGAAAAAGCTTAGCACACAGAAAACTTGGCAAACCCAGTCTGAGCAAAAAAAAAATGAAAAAAGCCCCACTTGGAACAGCATGCACTAAGCAGAGAAGTAACCATGGTGAAGTTTTGTGGAAAAACAAAATTACAAAGGTTACTTTAAAATGAGGGATAAAAGTATGATTCCTTATGTGGAAATTATCAAAGTTGGAAGTAATTGTAGCAAATTAGTTTGCTGCTACCTAGTATTTTCTTGTGCTGTCTAATCTGCCTTGCTTTATCTGCTATAGCTGCATGCTAGCCTTGCTTTCTACTGTGTGGGCTTTTCCAGTCCTTTACTACTGATTCTGCTGGAGTAGCAACAGCAGGACTGAGGTGTTTTGGGTCACCAGCCTTGTACGCATATAGCTAATAATGGCATTATGTGCCGGTTTTCATACTGTATAATTGGTTTGGTGTGCTGCTTGCATTTCCCAAAGCAGTAGTCAGATGCAAGTGTTGTTAATGAATCTACTTAGATTGCTAAACATGAAAAATGGGCTAGATGCTATGCATGATGCAAATGCAAGAACAGTTTCTATCTTGCATAAGCTCTGAAGTAAGATCTACTAGATACTGTGAAGACTGCCACTTATTTACCTGCTACCTTATTTAACGTATTAAAATAAGGTAAAAACTTTCTTCCATTTAGGAGTGTGAGCTATTTTAGTCTCATGCATCTGAACAGGGGAGGCCATCTATTATTTGGTCATCTTTGATGAAAACCATAGAAATGGGTCTTGGAAGGACTTTGGTGATAACAAAATGTGAACATGAGGAGTTAACATGTTACTGAAATACACTGAAATGTTGCAAGAATCTGTTCTCTGCTCAAGCTGATTTTTATATTTGCTCCACTTTATGATAGAAAACATGCTCACTGGATTGTGTAGTTTTGCAAACAAGACTCAAAGCTACTTTTGTCCATAAATATCTGTATTGACATTCCAACCTTGAGGACAGGTTGCATAGTTATACTTTCATCCATTCAGAGCTCTTTGATATAAAGGTCTGTCATTTACAAATCCATGTCAGAACTTCCATTAGTTAAAGACTATGTTGAAGTAAATATGTAATGCTGGGTTAAACAGCAAGTGCAATGAAAGATGCAATTTTACAGGGTTTTCCAACAAACAATGCCAACAGCTTTCACTTTGATTAAAGTTTATTGTCTCTGTTCAGATTTTGAACAAAGGTTACAGTAAGTACATTTTGAACTTGGAACAGGAATGGAGTGTAACAAGGCTTTTGAATCCATTATTTCTTATTACTGTAATGACTGTATGACTCTTACAGGTGTCTTCTGCTGGATTAAAATAATTTCAGTAGCAGAATTTCCTTACTCAGAGACTCATGTTTGTGTAACTGCTGGCACTCTTTCTTACTGCGAGCTTTTTCTTGCTGGGAACTGCTGGGAGCTCTTTTCAGAACTTTCACTCTAATACTGCGACAATTGTATCCAGTAGGCTTTGCCCTGTGTAGAGGTTTGTTTTAATCTAAACTAGTTCTGTCACTTGAGTCCTGTTCCACTGTAAATCAGTCTCTTTACTTGGTTCCAGATCAAGTGTTTGGTTCCAATCTCACCAGCTTGTGTCAAAGAGAAAACAGCACGGTGCCAAAGTTCGTGAAGCTGTGCATTGAGCATGTTGAGGAACATGGTATGGCTGAAGTTTTTTGTTTCCAAATCTCTCTTGCTAACCACATGATCTGATTTTGAATGTTTCAATCCTTAAAATGCTGTAGATTTATTTGGGAAAAGTAATCTGAAGTTTGCATCTGTAGTTAGCAATGAGTTTTCAAGGGCGGGGGTGGGGGGGGGGGGTTGTCTCTGTGATCCAAAATGGAGAGAGGGAAGGAAATCTTATTTTGGAGAAATTGATCCTCTTCAGTATATTTCAAGCTCAGGAGAAGGCAGGACAGCCTCCTGGCAGCAAGGATCTAAGGGAAGAGGGATTACAAGAAGTAATAGAAGAGCTCAGTCCATCAAGGTGTTTTTCCAGATGAAAAAGAGGCTGTCAGAACACAACCATTCATTTTTGGAAGGTTTAAGCATACTAACAGTCGTTTATATGAAAACTTCCTTGAAACAAACTCATAGGAAAAAGTTGTATTCCTGCTCTGTATATGCCCTGAAGAAGATACTGGTTTGATGCCCTTCAGCCAGTTACACTGATTGCTATGTGAAGAGCTGTGCAATTCTGGACATTATCAGTATCCACATATTTACTCAATTTTTGTTTGCTTTTATTGAAAATAAGTCACTCCTACTTAATAACTGAGAAAATTGTTTGAAACCTACATGTGATTTTTGGGGTTGTCTGATACAAGTGACATTGCCATATTTTTGTTGAAAATATATCGGTTATGGCTCCTGATATGGCTGTACTCTGTCCTGGTTTTCTTGCTTCTTTCTTGCTGTTGTCATTGCCCTATCTCTTGGAAAAGATGACTGAGAGGTGATTATGGAATCTTCATAATCATAATTCAGATATATACCAATCTTTTAATCTGAAAACATTGTCTTGAGAATCAGGGTAAGTGTTACAGGGGAATAACACATGAGAATTTTAAGGCATCTTCCATGGGAACTTCATTTAGGATTTTGTGCAGCTGGTAGTCCTCTTTCTCAATGCTGCTGTCTTATGGCCTGGGAGGGAAAAATAACCGCTTCTGTTGCCATACCCCAGTTCAACAAACTGCCCCCTTATTTGTAACAGCAGGCTTTATTCCATTTGTGATCTGCAGTTTGTGAGAAAGGGGTTATTTTGTTTTGTTCTTTTTTTATTTCTTTTTTTATTTTAAAGGCAGGACTGCAGTGAAGATAGTGAAGTTTTCCTTTTTTAAATACCTGAGGGGAAGCTGACAGAAATGAACAGCTTTACCCCCCTGCTTCTCCAACTCTTCTTCCTACTGCCAATACACTTCAAATCAGTTCTTTCTGTAAAGGAATGACTAGTGGATTATGGGGAAAAGGGATATGTCAGATGGTGCTGGTAACTGTGCTGTGTTGCATCAGACAACTCCTTGAGGAGCTACAGGGACTTGCAGGTATTCTGGCAACACTCACCCTTTCAGTGGCACTGACTCACATGCTGCATTCAAGTGGCGTTTCAATTAAATTCTTTACCTCCTAATCACTTCTGAGTAACTGCAGTAGCAACCACAGACCCATTTTTCTTTTCTGGTAGAGTGTGCAATATTGTAAAAGCAAAAGACTACCCGTTTTATTTTGTAGGCTGTTGGGTATTGATGAGTGTGCATGCACATCATTACTTTTCTGTGCAGACCGGTCACTTGGCAACTTTGAGATGCTCTCTATGCATGACTTGATTTTTCTTAACCATACATTAAAAAATCGAACATCCACAAAATACTTGGTTCTTGCATGTTGGAGCCCCATATACTCCCTGCCGACCCACCAAGAGCATCTTACAGACCCCTAGTCTCATTGGGGAAACTTAGAGCTGTTGCCTCATTACTACTGTTCTACTGTGTAGGAAGTTTCAGAAATTACTTTGAGCTGGATGCTGCCAGACCTGTGCAGGCAAACTAAACCTCCTCTGATATGCCCTCCCCATTAAAAAAGCTAGTTTATTTTTTTGTCGTTGAACTGAGTGTTCTTTTTTACAAGATGGGTTTCTTTTAATTTTAATGGGTAGACCTATAAAGAAGCAGCATAATGATTCCAGAGTTCATGCATGGGCAAGGTATTAAAACAGATTTAATCCCTTTGTTTTAGGATTAGATGTTGATGGCTTATACCGAGTTAGTGGCAATCTTGCAGTGATACAGAAGCTAAGATTTGCAGTCAATCATGGTAAGTTTCCTTCAACTGTATTACAATTGCATATGCTTTTGGATTATTGAAGTTCATAGAAAGTTCAGGAAAAAGTTTTCTTAATGTGTGACTGCAGTCTTTCATGAGAAGTGATTGTCATCTTTAAAATTACTTCAGAATTGCAGAATTTAGTGTGTAATACACATCATTTGAAAAACCTTGCATCCTGGAGGTTTAGTGTTCTGTGGAGCATAGAGGCATTTCCAGAACACAATTCTAAAGAAAGATGCTAATAGAACTCGAATCAGAATGGTTTGAGTTGGAAGGGATGTTGAAGACCACCTAATTCCAACCCCCTTCAGTGGGCAGGAACACCTTCCACTAGACCAGGTTGCTCAAAGCCGCTTCCAGCCTGACGTTGAACACTGCAGGGATGGGGCAGCCACCGCTTCTCTGGGCAACCTGTTCCAGTGCCTCACCACCCTCTCGCAGTGAAGAGCTTCTTCCTAATATTTGAATTTGAAGGGAGGGGATTATTTTTAAGTGACTGGAAAAACAGTAAGCATATTAAACATCCACTAGCATTAAATTTTTAAGTTAATGCTTTGTAGCAAGGTTTGCTACTCCTTTTTAGTATGTGGCTGTTTAGCTCCTCTGCCATACTCTGTATAAACCCCTTTCACATATGGCTGTATTTCAGTGTTCAGTGAGAATCAATAGGCAGCTTGCAATTAGGAAGAGGACAGTAGCCCATCTACAATTTGACCTCTCATTCCCTGATTAGCAGGATCTAACAGTAACTTTTGTGTTGCATCAGCAGTTTCTATTCCCCTCTGAAAAATACCATTTGTGTAGGGGAGCTGCATGCAGTGCAGTAGGCAGAGTTTGGCCATCTATGTGTGTAGTGGTTGAGCTTTTGTATCCCCTTTTACACTGCAGCAGGGCTGTGAGTCTTCACTGCTGTAAGAACAGAAGAGTACTTCAGTTTATTTGTAAAAAAGCTTTTATAGCTAAATTGTTAACGTTAACGCTATTCATGTTTTCTCTTTCAGATGAGAAGTTAGACTTGAATGACAGTAAATGGGAAGACATACATGTCATCACAGGAGCTCTAAAGATGTTTTTCAGAGAATTGCCAGAGCCACTGTTCACTTACAATCACTTCAATGACTTTGTCAATGCAATTAGTAAGTCTGGAAAACCTGTGTGTGCTTGGTTTCTATATAAGTTCCTCTCAATACATGTAATTTTCAACAGTAAAAAGAATGTTTTGGTTATGAACATGTGTCAGGTTTCCCTAAAATTGCCTGTCAGTAATGCACGGTCCTGCCAGCAGGTGTCAGTATTTTATCTCATATAAGCACTGCAAAACGTTTGCTTTTATTCTCTCTCTGTTAAATTTTATGCTGAAGTTTGAAACAAAAAACCTGAATTTTTATTTCTGCATCTCATCCTTTTGCAGAACAAGAACCAAGGCAGCGTGTCCATGCTGTTAAAGATTTAATCAAACAGTTGCCAAAACCAAACCAGGACACTATGCAGGTACTCTTTAGACATCTGAAGAGGTAAGTAGCAGATAGAAGGAAAGGCTTTGTGTTGTGGAGCATCAATTAAAGCTAACTAGTCCAATTAAAAGTATTAGGTGACTGTTCCTACTGCATATTTCTTACCTGTATTTGATTTGATGAAACCAGTATATCAGTCTGTATTTATACAAGCTTGCAGAGCCCCAAACAGACTTCAGAGAAAATGTCATAGTTGTGGTGTTCCCTGCCAAGCCCTTGTGTTTGAGGGATTGTAAGAGGATCAGGAATAGCATTTCAAAATAAAACTTTTCCATAGAGGAAATCACAGCAGCTGTAGGTCCTGATAACAAGACTACTCATTAAATAAATACTGTGAATATTCATTTGCTTAGGACTGTGCCTTTTCCTATTATACTTTTACTCTAGTACTGATAAATCCCTCTTTATGTATCTTTTTTTTCTCTTTCAGAGTTGTAGAAAATGGAGAAAAGAACCGAATGACATATCAAAGTGTAGCAATAGTTTTTGGTCCAACCTTATTAAAACCAGAGAAAGAGACTGGTAACATAGCAGTCCACACAGTATACCAGAATCAGATTGTAGAGTTAATTCTGCTGGAATTGAATTCCATCTTTGGACGCTGACATTTTTCTTGGAGTAGAAACTGGAAGTGATGGATTGACAGCAGTACTCCATCAGAAGGAAAATCTCTTGCTGTACATGATGTATTATGTTTGTGGACCAAGCAGCAACTTGTTTTTTGCACTTTTGGGAGGGGAGAAACAGGAGAAATGTTTGACCACTTTAATGCAAATTAAAGACATCACTTTGGTTTTCTTTGAAAAGTTCAATGTAAAAAGTGAATAGAAAAGTTTATAGTTTGCCTTTTTTACAGTAGCATTGGAAAAATGTAATATAGGTTCATACACTGGATTTCTTGGAGAGTAAAGCTATTAATCTCAAACTGGATAATCTGGAATTTAATCTTAAAATTCTGCCACTTTATATGGAAAATTCCTACCAACTGGTATGGAAGAATTCAGTGAAGTTACATCTTAACCTTGTCTATTACAACCTACTCAGATCTGCATAGCACTTTTCCAAGGGGTTTCTGCATGCAGTGACTGTCTTAAATTTGTGCTAACGGTTTGGTTTAGTTTTTCAAATCTAATTCTTCGCTTGATATCTGCTGTCTTCCCTCACCCACCATTTTTCTTTCTTCCTTTTATTCCCCAGCAAACTTTCTGAAACTTCTTAGTTTCCTTATAAAACAGCACACTATTTCAAACACTGAACTGGTAAGAATATCCAGCAATGGATATTTGTTTTGTGGCACAATAGAAGTCATATTTAATAAACATGTTCATTTTTTCAGGGTGTTTCCTGAGCTTAGTTTTGTGTTATACTGATTTAAAACTAAAATCCTAAGTAAATACGGACTGTAACAGTGTTGAGTTCTTGGTATAATGCTGTGGTAGTGGAAGTTTCTTGATGTAAATACAGGCTGTCCTTTTGATTCTTGTATATAATTCAGGTCCTGTATAGTTTAAGAACACTTCAGTCACACATTTCTAATCATGGATAGATTAGCTACAGTAGCATAATGTTACCAGTGGATGTCTGGGTTTCAACAGGGAAACAGGTTTTGGGGAGGGAGGGAGGGGGCTTACTGTGTGCACTTTTAGATGTTAATTACATTTGCGGGCAAATAACTGTAATGCAAATGGTACTGGAGAAATACTGAGTGTGCTTGCTACATTGTTAATGCACTACAAGAGGAGCCGTTTAGGTTATTTAATATGTACAGGATATGTTAGAAAAATGTATTATGAATTCTAACATCGACAGATAGTGAAACTCATGTTTTGATAGGTAGATGTTTGATGGAATCCATGATGCTAAATTGAAGATTTTCTTTTTACATTAATGTAGAATAATTTGTAAAATTGGTTTTGAAAGATTTTGTTACAGGGAGCATGGTCTGCTGAAGATTTTTTTTAAATGTATTTTTCTAGACTAACTGCTGTATCTGACATATTTGTTATGTCTAACCTGAATAAAGAAAACCATTAGTTCTTTTAGAGTTTGCCATTCCCACTTCAGACAACATGAACCCCTTTAAACAGTAAGACCAATGTATCTTACTGCTTGGCATGGATACTACTTGTGACAAAGGGTTGTATTGCTGGATTAAAAGATGAATGCTTACTTTGTAACCTGAGAGTTTAGGAACTTCCCACTCCCTTTCTTTAACAACTTAAATTCTAACGTAAGGTTCAGAGAGGGCAGAAGTAATTTATTGATATAAATTCTTTAAACCATAACCCAGCTTACAGTAGGTTCCAAGTACAGAAAGCAGGTACATTGGGAAATAACTGTATTTTGCCTTTGATCTGTTGCATTCCTTTCACAACACAGTTCTGGCTTACAGCAGAGGGGATGTGCAGTGAAGTACTGAGGTGTAACCAGTTGAATGGTACGAGAATTTCATGAGCATAGGGCTTGCATGAGAAGTCTTCAGAGATTAAAGAGAAGACGAGTTACCTTGTGGCTTTCTCACTGTCTTCTTGTGGTAATGGTGAAGTCTTGTGGTTTGTTGCAAAGCGACCTGGGTGAGAATTGTGAAAGCTCCGTCTCCCATTGCGTTGTCAGCTCCTGGTAGGCTGTCAAACTGGAGCAGTGCCAAGTGGCAGGTGTGCGTCAGGCTACCAGAAAGTATCCGCAAAGCTGAAGTCTGTTGCTGCGGATTATTCAAATCCCAGCTTCAGCTGTGAAATGAAAAAGAATTCCCACTGCTAAATGAGAGGGCTTACCCACAGGTCACCTTTTCTGTATGAGTGCTATGTTTTTCAAAGAAAGAATGCCTTTTTAGAACAATTTGATAATGAGGATGTCACACTTTTCCTTGTATTCCCCCAAAATAAAGCATTCTGTTACTACAATTTATGGTATGGTTTTGTGCAGTGAAGTTGTCATGTTTTAATGTTCTCATTTTTAGTTTGGGGAGGGGAGAGGTATTTTTTTAATTGAAAGGTGTAGCTGAACATTCGAGGCAGTCAGCAAGAGGAGGCTGTCCAAGCTGATGGTATGCTTGTCGTGACCAACTTGAAACTGTGTGTATCAGCACATTGGGTTTATTCACTACTCAAAATACCTTGCTTGTTCCTGCAGTTAGCTTTCTTTTAAAATTCAAACCCAGATTTTTGCACAAAGATAGCAGGGGAAAACTCTTTATGTTAAATGAAACATAATTATATATTCCTCAGTTTGTTTTAAATCGGGTTTGGTTCTGCTTTAAAACCAATATATAGTAAATATAAACTTTTGCAGCCATAACCACTCAAAGATTCTGGAGGTCCAATATTATGAATCAGTGCCAGCTGAAATTCTTTTCTAGCCGTGTTCATCTCTGTAGATCACCTGCACAACATTAGTACCAAGAAATTCTCAGACTTGTACTTGATCTGTACCAGTTGCGGGTTTCTTCACTTTAAAACTTGAGAGAGAATGGGCACAAAAAGGATAAGGCAAATAGAGTCATTCTGTGTAAACTAATTTTTTTAAATCAGAGTTGCATGTAAGTGAGGCTTCCTGTGTGCAAGTGGGTTGGTCATGCTGACCACCTAGGCCCAGACTTTCCATCTTCACAGAAAGGTATGATAAATTCCCTTTGTACTGAACCCATTTTGTCCTGGCAAGGGCATCCTTGGCTTGCAGAGTGAGAGAGAAGGGAGTTTGTAGGTGAAACAGCATCAGTTTACTCCAATGCGGAGCCCTGACTTTTTCCCCATAGTGAAGAACAGCTTTTTTTAGCCCCAAAGTAATGATATTTTCTGAATCAATTGGTTAATTCATAAGGCATAATGTAAACCAAGCACAGTGGGGCATTCTGCTGGGCAAAGGGGGAGGTACGGCATGTCTAATGAGGCCTTCTGCAGCCGCTGGGGAGAGGAGAGCTTCTCCGAAGAATCTTAATTAGGCTTCACAATTGCAAAGTTTTGTGGGCAAGCAGCTGGTAGGACTGGATCAGACCTTTACAAAAGTAGCCCTATGTGAGTGTGCGACTTAAATGAACATCTCCTCCCCCCCCCCCCCCCCGCCTTCTTGTAAACAGAGCACTTGTAAAACAAGATCACACTGTGTAACAGACCAACATGAAAGACATTCAGAGGCGAGCCGGCCTCTTGGTCCTTTTTACTGCCTTGAGAATTAAATAGCAGCTCTAATATTAGCGTTCCCTACAACTTCCACAATTGGATTTGAGTTTGTTAAGGAATTTCACTAATATCTGTCAGAAGAAGAAATCTTGTGTTGCATTCAGCAACCTCGAAACTGAAAACTGGAACATGGCAGGGTTTATTTCTCATAGAAGCCCATCTTGCAGCTTATTGCACCAAAATGTAGCTGGCTGCAGAAGTGGAGAGTGGCCCCTTAGTGTGGGAATAAGTAAATGCAAAGCACTGGAGGCAACCAGACAAAGCAGGTGTGATGGACAAGCAAGATGGCAAAGAAACAGTCACTTAGAAAATCTGCAGGAATCCAAGCCAGAGACCTGGGAAAAAGCCAGGCTGCCAAGAGAGTGTGTTTGGGGTTTTCCTTTTCTTTTTTCCTTCTTTTTCCACAATGCAGGTGAAGGCCTGGCTATGTTTTGTAGGGGTACGTTGCTCTGTAAACAGAGTTCAAGTGACATTGCAAAACAGCAGTGCCCACCCTTCTCTAGACTTTTCCATAGCAGCTTCTGTGTCAGCTGATGTGCTTCTCTTCAGTTTCAATTGACCCAAACACCTGAGTGCTAATGGGGTTCAACAAGTATGTTCCTTCAGTATAATCGTGAATGCACAACTAGCATCTGCGTGATACAAACATAAACTTGTTCTCAGTTTGGCAGCATTCTGCTGGTGGCACTGGATGCCCCATCCAAGATCAGAACCAGATCCTGAAGGGCACCAGTTTGTTTGTTACAAACTCAGCACTCAGGAAGAAGGAAATGTATGAAGCTGAACAGGGGGAGTATGCAGAAAAAATAAAACCCAAAGCTAAACTATCCCTACAACGAGTTTAGATTTGCATGTATGGTATAGATCTGCTCAGAATAGTTTGAAAATTCATAGTGTCTAAGAAACAGCTGTCCTCACAAAACAAAACTACTGTAATTAAAAGTTGTCTTTTTTTATATATCTAGCACTGGAAGATAACTGTTAAACGCTGATCAGCTTGTCTAGTTGTCATAGAATCATAGAATGGGTTGGGTTGGAAAGGACCTTAAGATCATGTAGTTCCAACTTCCCTGCCACGGGCAGGGACACCTTCCACTAGACCAGGTTGCTCAAAGCCCTATCCAGCCCGGCCTTGGACACTGCCAGGGATGGGGCAGCCACATCTTCCTTGTGCAGCCTGTTGCAGTGTCTCACCACCCTCACATAAATCTCCTCTTCATCATGTGCTGAATCCCGATGGTTGATCAAAGCACTGTTGGTGTGTTACCTAGCCACTGATGTGCCAGTGCCCTCTGCCTTTTCTTTACCAAGAGGGTTCACCTTCCTGCTGCAGGGGTGCTCTCCCTGGGGCTAAGTGAGTATATTGCCTGTGGGTGCTGGCCTTGGCAAGGCTTCTGCCAACACACATGTGACGTGCTCAACTTTGTGCTTGCTTCTGTGAAACAAAATGGAGACATGGCTATGCAAGAGGTCCTCTGGCATGCCCTTAAAGCATAATGTACAATGAAGGGTGCCACCATATTCCCTGCTACATAATGGCTGGTTCATAGCTGAGGTACTGCTCTGATCAATATACTAATCTTGCTCTAAGTTTTCTCTTTGAAGTGTTAAGGAGAAAACTCCTTTTCCTATTAATGTCTCCCTTTCTCTGCATCCACCCACCTGCTATTCCTGCTGCACTGAAAGTCAATCCGACTTGGATCATTTGCTTCCTTATTTGTACAACAGCCTGAAGCCTGGGGACTGGAATGCGCTGTGCTCTGCCCGGAGTGCCACTTCGCCTACGGAGGCTGAGGTAGCAGCCGTTCTGCCACAGACACTTCATTAAGGCACAGTCAGCAGCGTTAATGCTAAATGGTGATGTAAATAGGGGAAAAGAAATTAAAACAGGAAAAAAAACTCACTAGAAGAATAAAAGAATGGTCCTTTCAAGGTAACAGTTAAAGCTGGCTGAGTGCTGCTCCCCTGCTTCCCAGAGTGCCCATTCTTGTGTGTTGCAGCAATGTATATAAGCCTAGCAATGAGGTATTATATTTGGCATGAGAGCAAGGGAAAGCAACGTAATTCCATGCGACCTCCACCATCCGTATTGCTTGTGTAGGCTGAGCTGTGAGCCACCTGCCGAGGAGATGGCACAGTCTTCAGGTTTGCATTAAAACACTGCGGCTATAGGCTAGGGTCATACTTGTCCCTTTCTTTGGCTTGAGCTTCCCAGCCTGCCCTATTTAAATGCATGAAAATAAGTAACTTTCTCTCAACCTTTCCTGTGTGTGGATTACAGAAGCTGTGTCCAGCAAGCCAAGTGCTCAGGGTGTCCGTGGGTACAGCTTCTTCCCCTGTATATACACAATTTAGTTAAGAGGGGGAGAAGACAGTTTATTATAAACATTGAACAGTGGGCGGCATCATTAGCTCTTAAATATCATAACTAACTCCCCAGGTGGTTGTCCTAATGCGTTCTGGGCTCTTTGCATCCCTGAGATAAAAGGAAAGCCTGAGCACGTGAGGGCAGGATGCTGCACAATGAAAGGTTGAGTGCTGCTGTTGCTGTCAAGGCATACTCCGTTTTGCCATCATCAAGTCTTAGTAAATTAGAAAGGCAGCAGGAAGGAAGGAAAGGCGCAAGTCCCCACCTCTGGCTTGCACAGCACAGGCATCGCTTCTAAGTTATGAGCTAAGGCTTGTGGCATGTTGCAGGCCAGACAGCACAATTATAATGGTCCTCTCCAGTTTTAAAGAATCTATGAATGAAGTTGGCGCGTAGCCTTCCATTTAGCCATTGGTTTCCTTGTTCCTACTTGGCCATTCACAACCTGTATCAAATGAAAGTGCTTTTCCTGGCCAAAGCTTCATTCCCATTTCTGTCCTAATGTGATGCTGCTCAATGGAACAAGCCTGTCTCATCACCCACTGCAGCACTGGCAGCCTCACTGTGCTGGAGCATTCCTTGGGACTGGGATGGCTGTGGTGGTACCAGGTACTGCCACAGTTCCAACTAGTGACCATGAATTCAGTAAAACCCTGTTAAAGTTACTCTTTCTTTACGACAGCCTGAAGTACCACCTGGGTGCTTGCAGCCACCAAGGCTTCAGTCTTGAAGTGCTTCACACCAGATACAAAGAAATCCTCAAAGCTATGAACCCTGGCAGCCCCAGCCAGCGCAGTCCTGCCATGGGATGTGGCACCAGCACTGCAGTTTTTCCCCCAGCCCAGCAACGGATGTCTCTCTGGGAATACATAGGCAGAATGTGCTAGAAGGCAGCCTGCAGAGCACCCAGCACTCCTGCCTATCCCTGCCTGGACACAGCCAGCATGAAGCAGTCCCAGGCCACAGGCATGGGCACCAAAGGTGACTGCAGAGAGAGAAGTCAGGGCTGGGAGACAAAGAGCTGTATTTCTCCCAGGCCCAGCAGCAGTTTGGGCTGCTCTTAAAGACCTCTACTGACGGAGAGGGTAGAGTCTCCCAGACAGTTTTATCTAGCATGTAATCTTCATCCCACTCAGAAAGTTTTTCTTTTTGCACATCTAAATAGCTCTTGCTGCAGTTTACTTTCATCTTTTTCCTTACTCTGTCCTTATCTATTGCTTTTATCCCATTCTGCAAGTTACTTTTCCTTGCATCAGTATGTATGCAATAGCAGTCCACTAAACTATAAAAGGTTACTGTGTCTCACTTCTCCCTTCTCTAGACTAAGCAAACTCAATCCTCCTAATCTTTCCTTGGATGTCAAGCAGCCGGCTGCTTCCTGCGTGGCACAGGGAACTGTGAGTTCACGTCCCCTCAAGGCGAAGCCTTCAGCATCCACCTATGAAATAAAAATAAGTTGCAGAATGCTCTTCACTTCTTCACTCTTTGATACCTACCCTCCAGGTCAGCCCCAGCCTTTGCTTTATGTGCTTATCCAAGCCCACTGCTGTGTCCTGGGAACTCCCACTGCTGGCTGACTCAGAAGCTCTGGTCTGGGTATCCCTGGATCCATCCCTGAATCCCTGATTTCCAGCTACTTATGGAACTAGAGACTCTACAGCCCCTGAAGCTATGCAGTATTGGAGGCACATTTTGCTTCCTGAAGCAATTAGCCAGCAAGTAGGCCCCTATGCCCTATGCCCTAAGCAGAGTGGTTTAAGGGCAAGTGCTGCAGCTAGCACGCCCCAGGCTGGAAGTCCATGCCTGCCCTGGTGGGGTTTTGAGGGAGAGAGGTGTGCAAATCAATCTGCCTGACATCTGCAGGGACGCATCCCTGGGAGAAGCAAAAGCTCTGATTAAGAGCTGATAATTCAAAGTGCTCCAAAATTTACACATCTGCTCAGAAGTGCTGGCAAAGAAAACTGGCCTTAGTTAAGTAACAGGGAGGAAAGTGAAAACCATCATGGGGAGCAACATTAGGATTATGCAGCTGAGGTGTTTACTCTTACTGCTTTCCAGAATGACAGGTTTGGGCGATATCAATACCCAGGTAACTGCAATTCTTGCTGTCTGTGTGAACAAAAGCTTTGCTGAAGCACCAGGGACTACAGCACCGGTAGAAAGCACTGCTCCAGGTCTGGGCTGTGTGCAAGGGCCATGTAGCCTAAAGCAAGACTAGAAGCTGCCTCCCTGGCTGTCCCCAGGGCACTGCAAAGGGACCCCACTGACTCCCAGAATACAGACTTTGGAGAGGGAGGAAGAAGAATTGCTTTCAGAAGTTGTCACCACAAACAGCACCCCCAGCACAACCTGCTGCTGTCTCCCTAGAGCCTGCAAAGCCTCACAAACATCCCAGATAGGATCAGTGCCACCAACTGGGGCAGACCCTGGTGTTTCCCTCCCTGTCTTGCTGCCA
The DNA here is from genome assembly GCF_034315485.1 of Pezoporus occidentalis. NCBI lineage: Eukaryota > Metazoa > Chordata > Aves > Psittaciformes > Psittacidae > Pezoporus > Pezoporus occidentalis. The sequence continues at coordinate 1,137,771 of NW_026913800.1, read as the reverse complement.
TTACCGCATCCCTCTGTGCCTTTGTGGTACCCACAGTTGCTGCCATGCTGTCCTGCCCTAACCTATGGCTTCCATGAGTCAGGTTGTCTGTGCAAGAGCTGCCCTGCCAGCTGTGCACCAGGGAGACTAAGAAAAGCTGGAATTACATTTCTACTCACAGCAGGAAAGCCAACACTTGAAGGACAGTTAGTTATGTTGTGGCAGCTGGAAGAGGTTTTTCGAGACAGAAGTACCGAACACATTTAGCTTGATTATAATTTTCAAGACAAAGCTTGTTGTGACAACGAATTATTTAACTTGGAGAGGTTCTGAGCATCCTATAATTATGTACAAAAAATCAAGGCTCTGCACATTAAAAACCAAAGTGAAAGAAAAAAAGAAGATACTAGCAGATTTGGGTTAGTCTAGCAGATTTGTCTGATAAATTAAAAGCACATACCTCTCTATTACTATTTCACCTGACCTGGTGTTCAGCTGCATCACTGAGAAGAACATGGCAAAGCCTGAATTTCCTTTTGTTTCCAGACACCCATGAAAAGGCTGTACACTACTGAAAAGCTGTGATTTAAACCCTGAGAAGAAAATACGTGATAGTTTGGAGACTAGTAAGGATTTACCTCAATGCTTTGCTGAGTGGAAGACATGCCTGAGTCCCCTTCCTGACAGATAGCTCAAGGTCTGCAAAGCAATTCCCTCCTTATTCACACAGTGTTTCTCCAGTCAAGCCACAAAACTCTGGGTGAAGTTGGAAGAGCTGGATATTACAATCCAGGGCAGAGCAGATGGTGGAGTCACAGTGACTGAGTTACTGCTCCTCTGATAGGGCCATCTGGGCCCTCTCCCACCTGCCTGCAAACAAGCCCTGGCAAAGTTTACGTCCTCCCTTGCAACCCTACTCCCCGCTAAGTTGGCCAACAGCATCTCACACTGTTGCACAGAGTCACCCTTTACAGTTAAAGTGCAGAAAAGAGAGGGAACGCATTATTAGGAGGACTCTGGTCCTCTTTTTTGCAACTTTAAGCCTGCTCCTGTTTAATGTGGCAGAACAGCGCTGTCACCTTCTCCCAGGATAATGAACTGGGGTCTGGCAGTCTCCTTCCTAGGAAGGTGAAATATCCAACAGATTCTGGCCCCTGTTGCCCATTAAGTACAAATTGCTTCAGAATTGCCTTAACCTGATCACATCAGTAGTCCTTAGTACCCGTCATCATCCTCATTACCTTTCCTCTGAACAGCACACTCATGAATGCTACCATGAAAGCAAAAATCCCCCTTCTTCTCCCTCTCCTTGAGCTATACACTGGATGCAGCTCCACATGGGCAGAAGGACACACCTCCTTGCCAAGCCATCCATGACAACCTGCAACAAGACTCCTGGGGTGGCCATGGCTCATCCCATCATAGCCCCTGCCACACTGGGCATAAGCAGGAGGAAACAGCCCAGGCCAAGGGTGGGCTGGATCCCCTGACTGAAGAGTGCTTTGGAGAAGACTGGAGATGCTTGCCAGCCCAGGGAGAGGTGGAATTTCCAAGGAAATTCTGGCCAAGTCCTTTCCTTGCTTGAGACCTCACACTTCCATCTGTCTGACTGTCTTGAAGGACTTGGCTACCAGCAGAATTAAGGCCACAGATCAGTCTGTTAAAAATACCTATCCAATTATCAGTTGGGCCATATTTATCCTTTATTCTCCTGGCTGCAAGTAGTCCCAGAAGGCACAGGACCCCTGACCTCAGCGAAGCCAGCTCATCTGGATGTATGGTTTCTTTGTTCTCATCTGCTTTCTCCCCAAAAGTGCAGTGCAAGTTTTCTGGTCTCCCCTTTAAAGGGGTCTCATAGTCTTATCTCTGAGAGTGCTGCAAGGTCTGCACCAGCAGCAATCTGTGCACAGCATAATTGTTCTCCATTAAGGCCTCAGAGGTGGCGAGGCTCCTGACATTTTTCATTGCCTGGAGAGGTGTAATTTTTCATTGCTTTCCTGAGGACTCTTGCACTTCGCAACGGTAATGGAGCATCCAGCGACACCGAGCTGCACCTTAGAGTTTATTTTTATCTCTTGATGGACGCATGGTAAAGGACTTCCAGCTCAGACTGGGAAACTGGGAAGGTGTAAGCAAAGCTATGAAGCAAGTTATTGCAGAAGCTCATAATAAACCAGTTTTTCATGGTAGATTGTACATGATTTTGAAATTGGACAAGAAGAAGATACACTTTAACAAATACTAAGCTGTAAGCAAAAAGTAGCAGTAGAGAGGGGATCTCAAATTACATTAAAATAAATAAACTCTGAAATGCAGTCAGCAATATCATACATGCCTCCAGCTTTATCTGTCTCCAGCTACAGATCTAGAAGCCACAACCCCACTGCAGCTAGTATGTGACTGTGTCAGCTAAGCTGCTGGTGGAGGAAAGATATCACTTCATCTCTGTGATACACACTAAGAAAACCAGAGCCTAGAAACTGTACTTTGGCAGGATCTGCACATCTCCAGCTAGTTACTGCATTCTTTCACATGGTCTGTTTAAAAGTAAGTAATTGCAACAGAAACCACTCTTGCAAACAGCTGGTAAGCAAACAGAGCAGAAAAGGGTTGAAATTTTAGTTTGGATTTGAAATGAAATTTTTCTTGCAAACAAGAAGTCTTTTCAAGTATTTACTTCCGAAACCTAACATCTAATTTAACGTACCAAAACAGATGAGCAACAACCTACAAGCCTGAAAAATAAAAACGTCCGAGTTTCGCCAAACCTTTCCAGTGATTTGCCAAAGAGTATTTTAGTTCAAGCTCTTAAAGGGAATTAGCTCTGAGAACGAAACTGCAGAGCAAAAAACAAGAGTTCTCTTTTAACTTATTTTTCTGGTGGCATTCCCAGTGGTGCTGAAGAAAGACAGGTGGTTGGGCTGCTTCTCCCCTTTACAAAGAGTACAGTGGGGTTGGAGGTACAAACAGGACTGGGGACACTGCCCTGGGCAGGGCAAATCCCTGCTCCTGAGTCAACCAAATGCCTTTCTGTCCTGCAATTACTTCTCCCTTTTATTAGACACTCTGCACTTAGTCATGGAGTAAAAGTCAGTCAATTTTTGTTAGCACAGTCTAGGGCAAAAGCAAGTATGGTGCTGCTTTGCTCCAAACAGGGGGCTTTTATTTTTTTCCCTTTTTAAACCCAACCCTAAAATTCAAATTAGCCTCCAGCTCAAAGCCTTTACCACCAGGGCATGAATGCTAAATAGCCTGCTCCGAGTCCAATCTGTTCACTGCCTGGCTAATGATTATTCTCCATAGAAACCCTACCAGAATCAGTTATTATTCTCTTCTCATGCACTTGTATCTCTCTTGTATTTATATAAGATTAAGTAGCCCTGTTAAATTTTTACTTTCTGATTGGAGCTTATTTTAACCTCAATTAAGCCATCAGCCCGGCTTTCTGAAGCCAGAGCAATAGCATAGCCATTATCATTCTCTCCACCTTTTGTATGAAAATGATGTTGAGGATTGGTTGCTTTGGGGATTGCTCTGTGGCAGGTAACCAACGCCGAGAGTCGGGGAGGATAAATGGTGCCAGACTCCCAGAGGTGCCGTGGCACTGTGTAATTATTGTTCCAGACAGCTGAAAGCAGCAGGGTTTCTGGTTCCCCTGCTTAGTTTCAGTCTGCCATGATTGCTGGCACAGAAAGATGCTGATTATAAGTAAACATTAATTATGCCCTGCTACCCCACTGCTAGCATCGTTGGGCTTGCAAGCAACAGAAGCACAGTGCTGCATTTGACTCCTGCATCTGAAAATCCTCTATACGGATTTTCATCTTGCTTGGTCAGAGAACATTTCTCCTAACCATTATCCCCACACATAGCTAGAGTTATAGTGCATTTTATATCACTGCTTCAGTAGTGTACTTCAATGCTGTTGCTAAAATAATGACTAAAGTACTTATTCTTTGAAAAAGTTAAGCTCAGGTGATGCAGCAAGCAATTCTGTTATCTGTGCCGGAGCAGAGGAATCATTTTAGTGTCTTTAAAGGAAAAAAACCAACCAAACAAAAAAAAGGCAAATAAAACTTATCAATCATTCTATATGTCAAAGGCAATTTTTTTCCAGGTAATGTGCTTTATTTAAATGGCAGCCTATTCCTTCCTTTTTTTTTTTTATGTGGATTTGAGATTTCTTTTTATCTTTGTTAAAGGAGGCTTAAAAATGCAAAGCCCCTAGACGGTAAACATTGCTCCTTGAGTCGTGTGGACAGTTACAAAGTGATTTCCATGGCACTCGAAATGCAGCCTTCGACGCTGATGGAATTTCATTGCGCTGTGATTGCACCGCACTGCAGTGAAATAGGTTCAATTTCATTATCTGGCTATTCCATTTCGCCTATATTTACAACCTGCCTGACCTCTGGGGGAAGGGGAGGACAGGCAGCCAATCACGCCAGAGACATTTCAAAAGGTCAAAGCAATACAGCGTTTACCACTGTAATTCACAGGCTCTACAATTCGGAGACCCTGCTCTCATGACAAAAATTGGCAGAAGAGCATAGTTAATGTGAAATATTTGTCCATTCCTAGAGCAAATACAGAAAATAGAGAACATCTTAAAATTTGTCCCTTTCTCCTTTTGGCAGAAGATGACGTGCAAGTGCATAAATGCAGTGCACGGCAACACCAAGCTTTTTACAAGTTGCCCTTGGCTGGTGCTGAAAGGTTTGTGCTGGACTGGCTACCTGGGGTCTGCCCCTCCTTGTAAGCAGCCTCAGCTCTGATGTTAACACATTCACAGTCCCACGGGGATGCTTTTGAGCTCGCTGCTGCTTCCAGATGGGTGTTACCCTCCACACCTCATCTCCACCATCCGCAGTCAGCAGCAAGGCCACACCGTCCTTTCTACATCACACCAGCAGCTTGGGGGCCTCAGGGGCAGAAAATGCTTTCAAATTTTAATTAAGCTTCAAATGCAGTCCTCCCTTCCTGAAGAACACATTCATTATGGCCATAAACAACCACCACCGGTTCCAACTGGTTAATAATAAAATAGTGTGATGATGCCAAAGCATTATATTTAAACTCCTGCGTACTTAAAAGGCCCCAAAAGTCAGGAAGGAAGAATAACAGCTTCAGGCCCATTCAAGTCACTGCAGCTACCCAGTTCTGATTTTTCCATCCCTCCCAAGCCTGGGTCCTGGGTCTGGGTGGCCACACAGTCTGGATCCACATTTTGCACCTTGTGTCTCTTTGTATTTAAACACTGTTTAGTCTTTAATCTCTGCTCAAGTTAGACTTGCCAGAACTCCTGGGGCCAGAGGTGCTGTGAGTTACAACAGTTTCATTTTGAAAACTGAACTGGTTTATGTTTCTTTTAAAGTGAACACTTTGTATGACATCTCCTGAGAACTTCCATCTAGCATCTTACATGTTATTGGATTAATATGGGAGAGAGCGGAGTCTGAAAGGCAGCTGTAAGGCTTACTTCTTAGCATCTTTTATCTTTGCAGGGAAGATCTATTTGAAAGGCAGCCTAACAGAGCAGACCTGCTTGAAATAAGGTACTGCATCAGCTCTAAGAGTCAGCACAAATAGGAAATATAAAGTGGCTTTTGTAGGGAGGCATTTCATTTAGTTGCTGCATCAAGTTCGAAAAGGATCCCTTGAGGCTCATGCTGCCTCTCCACACAGCTGCCACAAGATTCTGGCCCTTATCTTTGCCCCTGACAGAGGTCTTTGATGACACCCTCCCATTGTGCAGAGCCAAGCAGAGGCAGTTTCTGTATGGGACAGGGATGAACCCTGGTTTGGTTAGTGCTGCTTGGACAGTTTCAGGCAGAAAATACTTTGTTCACATTGCTCCCTCCGTTCCAGTTATCAACTCACCATCACCTTCTGCCCAGTCTTAACAGTGTTATTTGATGAGACACCAAAATAATAGCAGCTTGCAGGGAAGGGAAGAAGAGATACAAAGACGTGTGCTGTCCAACATGGTAAGCCAAAGGAGCTAGGAGGAAAGAAGGAGTATGCCAGAGACACAGACTATGCTTGTGAAGCATGTTCATGTCTCGCACACAGAGCATCCTCCCTGCATCCCAGCTCACCCTTACAGGAGGAAGTACTCAGCTTGGGCTAAGGAGCAGCTATCTGGTTAGAAGGAGGTTGAAAGCAGCTTCTGCTCACGTACAGGGCTTAAAATAAGCTTTGCATCAGAGTAGGTAAATACTGCTCTAACATCACAGCACCTGGCACTAGCTGGGTGTGCTGCAGGGCTATGGAGTGGGACACCGGTGAAGTGCTTAGGGGTGTTTCATTCAAGCTCAACCATTGGCATAGGTCTGGGTTTTTCATACATGGAAAAAGCGACAGTTTGCCTTCACCTTTAGTAATTTTTAATAATGCTTGGTTTTCTCCATCTCCTTCCATTTCTCTTTCCTCACTTTTCACTTTATGATTCCCAAGATTCAGCAACAATCACTGACCTTCCCCCACCTCTTTCCCAAAGTATCTCAGTATTTAAAACTATAAACAGTTCAGGCTGTCCAAAATTCTTTGATACAAGACCCTTTTCCAGTGGATTATAAAACCATCAAAAGGGGGGAAAGTTTGGCAAGGTTTGAAATGTGGGATTTCTGTTTTGGTTTGGAATCTTCGAGAGCAGCCATCACAAAACCTGTTTTGAGAATCCTCAGAAGGAGCTCTGGGGAAGACCTGGGGGTGACAGATGCTTTGTTAGGGAACATTAATCAATTGTTTGAGGCAGACATTTAGCAACCTGCTGAGATCACCCTCACTTTAGTGATGGGCCTTTGTCATCTCCATGTAGCCTGACCAAATTTGGCCAATTTTTCAGCCTCTGAAAACTCTCAGACTGCACACAGGCGATAAATGCCAGCTGGAGTTTGCCAGCTAAAATATCTTTGCACTGAACATGCTCCAGCTGAAACTCTAGTTGAGCTTTCCACATCTCCCCTCGTGGGACACAAGCACTGGGGGCCAAAGGGCAAAATTAGAGCTATTTTAGCAACCTGAATTTTTGGAGTTCCCTTTATTTCAGTGTTTGGTTTAACAACCCTACTTGAAGCTGTGTGGACAAACAATTCCTGCTGCAATTGAACCATTGGAGAAGTTAGTATTGAATGTATTTAGTGTTAAAATATGCAAAAATTAAGGCTTCTGTGAGAAACATGTTCATGTCACAAAAAATGTCTTTTATGTTCATCAAAATAATTGTTTAATTATTTATAGATCTACACAGCATTGCTGAGATTTACACAGTTGTTCAAAGAACAGACTTGCTTTAAAGAGCAAGATGATGTCTTTATAGAGAAAGCCTGTGTAATTGGCATAGCCTCATCTTGGCTGGACTCTGTCAGATTGTCTGTAATATTAAATTACCGGGATATGGAGTCAAGAGGAGATAAGCCCAGCAGGCTAAAGCCGGGGGTGGGGAATGCCAAGAAGGGCGAGAGCCTCGCAGAAATGAGTTTCTCCACACGAGCAGCCTGGAAACCAGGCTCAGGAAAACGCTTCGTAAAAGTGAAGCGAGAGGTAAAAATAACAAGGCAAAAAAAATAGAAAACAAACCAAAAATACCCCCACCAGGAAGTGAATGTATCTCCAAGGCAGGATGAGAGAGTGGCTCAGGAAATGTTTCTACAGATAAGACAGCTCACTAAACAAAACCCGTCGACCCCTGCACCCTGCAACTCACGCATTGATTGTGTGAGGGCTGTGTTTACCCTGACTGAAGGAAGGGCACTGTGCTGCTTTCACAGCTTACAGAGACCACGGCTGCTGCAGAAATTGGCCTGCAAAAAAGGGTTAAAAAGCACAGCAGTCTGCCAAAGCCGTCATCTGTCAGGTATATGCAGGTTGAGCAGGGATGGTGAAAGGTGGCTGGCTGAGGTAGAGCCACAGCCTTCAACTGCGAGGCCCCAGTCAGCCCAGGTAAAGAAATGCCTGTAAGCAACATGAACAAATGTTATACAGTTAACACAAGGTTACTTACAGAAAGACTACAAAAGAAAAAATACCCTGCTGTACTCCTTGCAAGCTTCCTTTCCTAATTTGTTTCTATTTAATTCCAACAGAGTAGAAGGAAAACTTTAAGAGGAAAGAGGATAAACCTCCTAAAACTCAGCATAGATTCCTCTAGGCCTCTAAACAGCTACAGCTACACAGCCTTGACATTCCTGATCTTTTACAACAGACTGGGCACTGAAGCAAGATTTTCCATGTTTGCTTTCTTCACGTTACAAAAATTAGAAAGTAACGAAAAAATTGCAGGCTACACTGAAACACACAGACCCAGAGGGACATTCCTGAGCGTCCGCCCTGCGCGTAACCCCGGGCTGGCATGTTTAACTTGAGCTGCTCTGGAAACGCCAGTCACATTGATGGCCATCAGGAAACATTCCTGCTACAGCTGTAACTCCAGCAGGTTGGTGAAGAGCCACAGAAGCATTACAGGAGCCTGGTGGTCCAAACAGGCACCCCCCAGAGGCACTGGCATCTGTTGCGGCTTTAGGGTTTCTGGAGCTTTGCCCTGCTGGAAACAGTCTCAGAATCACCGAATCACCAAAAGCTAGGGCTGGAAAGGGCCTCTGGAGGTCATCTGGTCTAATCCCCTGCTCAAGCAGGGACACCTAGAGTAAGGTGCCAAACCTGGCATTCCACCTCTACTGCTGCTACTCCTAGGAGTCTTGCTCTGTACTCAGTTCACATCCTCCAGAAAACAGAGTGTGAAAGTCAGTGTGTGAAATCAGTGCATGAAACTCCCCTTTCCCACTAAATAAGCACTCATGGTAGTGTCAGTACTGCTGGTACCTCCCTCCCTTTTCCTCCAGTTTTGCCATCAAAGCACTCATGCAGCATGGATGAGCCTGTCGTTTAGCTCCTTGCCTGGCCCAGAAGGTACCAGAGGCCCCCACGCTGTGGATGCTCTCCACTTGCTGATCATGTGATGACCACAGCTGCAGGGACAGTGGTCATCCTTGATCACAGACAGCATAGCACAGCACCTCTTCTTGCTCCTCATCCCTCCTCTAGATAACCATGGTGCTCTGCCTGTGGGATTGGGGCACCTTGGCAGGTGATCTGGGATAGACCAGAGCCCAGGGGAACAATAGCGGCCACTCTGGACAGGGGGAATTATTTAAACCCCACTTCTTCAACTGGTGCGTCTACCAGCAGCATGGTGATGGAGACATCCTGTCTTCCTTTGGCCAGATCTGGACAGAAAAGGCTTTTCACTCAGCCCTTCCTCAGTGACTACTTCAGGGAAAAGTCTAGGCGGTGAACCCCCCAAATGGCAGGATCCATTCCCCTAAGCAATACACCTCCTAGGTGCCAGGTCATGCAAGTCTCCTTGCATTGTCCTTTTATATGGGGACCACATGCCTATCATAAAGAAAGCAGACTTGAACAAGGTCTTTACATTGCAGAGGGCTGCTGACTGCCTGATGCAAGGAGTGGCACTGTTTTGAGCACTTAGGCTTTAGGTTCTTGCAAAGAAGCAGCAGCAGAGGGGAATAAAACCCAGCCTGCTAGGGCTTCCTTGGTGCCTGGCAGGCAGTGAGTCTCCAGCGTCCCCCCTTCCCATCACAACTTCATTGACTACCAGAATCGCGGCTGTACCCACTGCCAAAACAAAATGAACATTCGTGCCCAAATTGTTCACAAATGTTGGGAACATCTCAGAAAATACATAAAGCCCTAAATTGGTCTTTCACTGAGATTAATATAATGTCATCCTGGCACCGTGCCACTCGGTAATCTGCCAAGCCAAAGAAAGTAATTAGCAAAGTGAAGACTGTGCTGTAAGCCCAAATAAGGGAAGAGGAAAATGAAAGTTTATCTTAAGCTATCCTTAGCTCACCTTGCTAGATGTGTCTAGATGTGGCAGGTTGTCAGAGAACTGTCTAAGCACCTTGGAAGTGTCTATGCAGCAGTCCAAGTTCTTCAGATCCCAGCTGAGCAAGACGTGACTGATGCTTACAGGCTGGAGCTCACTGGGAACCTCACCAAAGCATGGCTGGACTTTAAGCCTGCATTTTTCACAGCTCCTGATGTATAGAGCACAGGGTGAACTGGAGAACAAATCCAAAATTACAAATCTTCTGCAGAAAGGTGTGAGACCTTAGTTACTGTCTCACTGCCTGTTCTGGGTATTTTAGAAGGGTCTAAAGAACAGCTCACTGGAGAGACCCCCAGAGAGCATCCTACCATTTGTTAGCAGATTTATAAAAAGAAGACAGTTATATGTCAGCATAAGGGCAATACAAAAGCCATGAAATCTTGCATTAACTATGATCTAATACCACAAGACCCCTACATGTACACAAAACCCACCCTCAGGAAGGAAGATCACATTGGGTGAGAGGAGGAAGAGGAGTAGTAAGGCTGTAGATTCAATAGCTTCAAAAGGAAATAATATAGATTATGTATTATAAAAAAATTTTTCACTGTGAGGAAGGTGAGGCATCAGCACAGGTTGCCCAGAGAAGCTGTGGCTGCCCCATCCATGGCCGTGTTCAAGGCCAGGTTGGATGGGGTGTTGAGCAACCTGCTACCAGTGGAAAGGTGCCCCTTCCCATGGCAGGGGCGCTGGTCTGGATGAGCATAAGTTTCTTTTCAACCCACACCATTCTGATTCTATGAAAGAAAAGGCCTACCAACACCGAATTATTCAAAGAAGAGTTTAGTCTTTCCTATGTGCTGGTGCTCTTTGAAATTATGTTCATGCAAAAGAATTTGCTTTAGATATGGGATTTTAAAGAAAGACTTTGACATGTTTGGCCTTAGAAATTAGTATCTAAGATGCAGCAATAGAAGGAGATCATGGTGGGTATGAGTTGGTAACAGAGAAGGAAAACGGCAAATGGAGCTGGGAAGGATCAATAAGCATGAGCAGAGCACAAAGCAGACCATAGCAATTACATCGTCATTTTGCTCTTATGCCAGCTCTGTATTTTGAAAACAGTGTTTTTCTGTTCCCTGCGGCTTAACCCACAAAGTCACAGGCTTGCTGTGCCAAAACCCTTCAAGTTAACATGCTGTATATTTATATCATTAAAGAAATAAGAGGCCACTTCATTCATGGTATTTGAGCCTATATATTTTAAGATATAAACAGGTTTTGAGTGACAAGGCTTAATAAGGTTATTCCATAATTATCTGCTATGAAATTCTTCTAAAACATCTGACTGCTGCTACAGACACATACTGGCATAGCCAGATCACTCACTACAGCAAATTCACCCTCCTGCAAGTCTCTGTATTTACACACATCCTTACTCTCCCCCCATCCCTATCTGAGATCAAAGATGCTGCTGTGTCCTGGTTCACAGCACGGCAGGAGCTGAAACTGGAAGTGACATGTTTAAAGAGTGGTCATTTAGCACTAGCATGGTCTTCATGAGTTTTCACTAGCCTTGATACTAAACAGGTGTTAAACAGTAGGCAATTCTGTAAGTTTCTTCTAACTGGAAACTGTCTTGAAAGCAACAGAAACCTCACAGAGGAGGTTTTGTGAAATGTCAAAGGGAAACAGCTGTTATTCAAAAATCCAATAGAAGGAAAGAACTCGAGCTAGAAATGTCTCTTTTGCACATTTTTCCCATGCTGGGAAGTGCTCCTCTGGGACTCCCACTCTCGCCTGTCTGCAGCTTTGCTGGTTCAAGTCTTGCTTGCAAGAGCGGTAGGATCTATTGCTGCTGGAGGTCCAGTCAGGACCTGAGCCACCAGAGAGCAGTCAGGGTGAGGCATGTTGGCATTATACACACAAGACCATGCAACAGCTTAGCACCCCTTTGCCTCTTTGATCTGCTGCACTTCAAGCAAAACCTGACTTTTAAGCACTGCTGGTGTTCATCAAATTATGTTGCTTACCAGAAAAAAAAATGATTTCAGAGACAGAAACTAAAGTTTACTGAGAACATCAAGGAGGACTCCAAACACAGGGAGGGAATAACAGGTAGGAATACATGACAAGTGCTTGCAGTATAGACAGATTCATCATATTCCTCCCCTCAGCATCTACTATTGGTCACCAACCATAGGCAGCTGGCAAACTCAGGCAGGGATTATTCTGAGATGGCTCCCAGAAAGCCATCATTTCAGCTGCAGGCACAGTCCTGGCTGCTCCGCTGGGGCTCAGGGAGAGAAAATGATGCTTTTCAGAGCATTATGCAACTGGTGTTTTCAGCCTCCGCCGACATCCTTTCTTTTGCTGCCCCAACCTCGGGCACAAGGGTGCAGTGGGTCCCCAGTTTCTTACAACCTCAGAAACTCTGGACAAGAGCAGTTTCAATGATAAGGCAGTGGGTCCTAGAAGAGAGCAAAGGGGTTGGTTTTCCAAATAGATCTGGGGAGCGATCACCTAGGTCTGATGTACACCTGGACGTTATTCATATGCAAAACAGGGGGATCTGAAGTAGATCAGCAAGACAAGACATACTCAGATTCTTGTTTCTACAGTCATTTCTTTATTTCAACTCAGCCTGAGAGCAGTAGGGGCTGGTAATCTCCCACATCAGGGGACAGAGGTTAGCAAGGGGAACCACAGAGTTTTAACTCTGTCCCATGAACAGATGGTGGCCAAAGCAGAAAACAAACCCACTCGTGGGGGATTTCTATTAGCTCCATTTTGTTTAGGGCAAACTCTTAGAGCCAAAGACACTGGTTGTTTACTGTTGTGCTGTCCACTTTAAACTGCTCAGTGTGACTGTTTTCGGGTAGAATAAATAGCTTTTGTTTCACTCCTCCGCTGTCTTTGGCTCCTGCATGTATGGGTTTAGTGGATTAAAACACACAGATTAAGGGGATAAACTAATCCACAAACAAGTACTGAACTTCGCAAGGATGGAGCAGATGGTGGTGTAGCGTGCACTGCCAGCTCAGCCTCCATACCTGGGAGCATTGGTTCTCCCAGTGCGTACTGTTGTTGGTTTAGAGATGGGTTTGTCTTAGCTCTCTCTGGGGCATCACACTCATGGGCAAGCACCACTGCACATACCTGGATGAGAAGTCATATCCATGTTCTGTTCACATGGACTCACATTCTTCTAGATTTCTGTGGTCCTGTTTGGTCTGTGTCTGCACCTACTTTGAGATCTCCTGACGTAATTTTAGACCCCAACCGAGTACTTGCAATGTGTCCTGGCAAAAGCCTTAGGCAAAGTCAGCCCAAGGCCTGTGACAGGAAAACCTATAAATAGGACACGCAGATATTTGTGAGTCACACATTTTCGTGCGGCCCTATTTAGCCAACAACAGACAATTGGCATAGGGTGGAGCTTATGTATGAGACAAACCCTTACCAGGCATCCCTGCACTCATTTAAATGGGCAAAAGACCATGTACTACTGTGCGGGCTGCTGGCAGGATGGGGGTGCTGGCTGACACTCATTTTTACAACCCCCCAGCCTTTAAACAAAAAACCCAACACAAACCAAAAGCCCTGGGTTTTTGGGGGGAAGGGAAAGAGTGACACATGTATGTACATAGGCACTTTCTTGTCTAGGCATGGGCTCAGCCAGATACGCTCTTTTTCCTTTTCCTCTGAGTAATCTCTGGAGACACCATGCTTAAATTGTCCCAGCTCTTTACACGGGCTGTTTGTTGCTGTGTTACATCCCCACGGTATTTGCTATAAGCTAGGTTCCTAAAAGCCTTAGCCTGAAGTCCCTTATAAGAAAGTTATTTGACATTCATCTGCTGCTCAGTTTCAGGGAAGGTTACCTTGGGCAGGTTGCAAAGTTATGATGTAAATACATGTAGCTTTACATTTCAGAGCTAACATAGCCCTGCCTGGGGACTCACTACTGGACCTGCAGGGAAACCCCAGCAAATGCCTCTGCAACCCTCTTGCAAAGTGCTCTGTCCTCCCTGGCAGAGGCAAGACTGCTGCTTTGGCAGACTGTTCAATGCCATGCCTCATGCCTCACAGTTGGTGCAGTGCCACAGCCACCTCCTTGCTGCAAGACACATAATTACAGCCTTCATGACAACCTCTTCTTGTGGGCATCACAGTCACCCTCTTCTCCACTTACCTCTCATGCAGTCCTGTTTCTCATGTCCTCCCCTGAACCACTGTGCTAGCAATACTGTTGCATGTCCATCCACAATCTGTCTACATGCTGGTTATGAAAGAACCACTTCTGATGAACAGCTGTCAGAAGGCAGGCAGTGGCCTCAAGCACAGTGGATTAACTTCATGAATTATGAAATCCCATTTTCATTATTCTTCTAAAATTTTGGAGCGGAGGAGGAAACCCAACTTCTGAAATTGCCTTCTTGTCTAAGGAAGAAATCATATGAAATAAAGCTGAGGCAGCTTCTCACCCAAAGGCATGTTTTTAATCTCCAGCAAACACACAAAGGTGATGCAAAATGTCCGTATTTTATCTGCAAATGTTGTATTAGGCTGAGAGTACAGGCTGACCCAGCTGGGCATGGGTTCTAAAAGCAAATAATGTGTCCTGAAGCATTATTTCAGCATCTATTCCTCTTAGAAATATGGCCAAAAGAGCAATCCTAGCTGCAGCAATGAACAACTTCCTAGACCTTAGAGGTGAAGGCAAGTCAAGCCTGCTCTGTCCAGAGCTGCAACCACTGCTCCACAAACTTAAAAGGCCCAACCCATTCCTACCTGTGCTGTGCAAGCCACTTCATCTAGACTCTGATGCATTTGACTCCTTTCAATTGTCTTGATTTTGTGGACCGAAACATACGGACACTTACTGCAGGAGCCTTTTCCCTTCTTAAGTGAAGTCATGAGCTTCGTGTCAATTGCTTAACCTTCACGAATTAGGACCTTTTTTTTAAAGATATATTTTTTAGGCTATACTGACATCTGCAGGTGCACCATAATGGATTTTGGAAATCAGACATGTTATAGACGAAAAATCAAACTCCAGGTTTGCAAAGAAAACGATGATCGCACTACTTCGTCAGAAAGGAGTAGAGGAGCAGTGCAAGTTCCCACGAGAGGGTGCTATGCAGCTCAGCAGCCAGGCTCTGCTACCAAACTCATGCTGATGCTGTCAGAGCTGACTTAATTACTCTCTGCTCATTAAATTGGTCTCAGGCCAGTAAATCACATCAGGCCAACACAGTAAGGCACCTGCAAGCTGCAGCCCCTCAGGATTAGCAGAGAGTTGTATTTAGGTATATTTTTGCTGGTAATCAAACCTGTGTTGTCCAACATTGGCCTTAATTTATTGTTAAACTGTAGGCACAGAAATCTACATTTGGAAAAATGCAGGAGATTATAGGTGAGAATGAGGGTCAGATTAAGTTATGTAATTTTTTACTTGAATTTAGAATCACTCATCGAAGCCGTATTTATCCAGAATATAACGTGCTTTACAAATGTTCCCGATTTTCTACAGTTGTGGTCTTATAATGAAGAAGTATTAACACTTCTGCTTACTTGCAAAACTGAAGTAAGATGTCATGGGTTCTTCAAAATCAAGAGGGATTCAGAGTGTTTTGCCTTTAATGAAGAGCACAAAACCCAGAAGAGATGCAACTTGAAGGAGTTGAAAGAGCACAGCCCAGGCACCAAGACAGGTGGGCATTTCTGCTGTCTAATACATGCCTGGAAGTTATGGAACTGAAAGAAATTGGCTGAAGCTTAACTACCCATTACAGTACTATAGCTTTACAGCTTTGCAAATATGAGTTGTTCTTAGAAAATTTCTGTATGAAGTACACACACAGAATATTATCTCCATTTTCCTCTCAAAGATTTTTCTGGCTTCTAAAAATATTCTCTTACCAATACAAGCCTTTCTGTTTTATCTCATCCTCAAAGTATTTCAAGGCATGAGGATGTGCACAGTCATTATGTTACTTCTAGACAATGAAGTCTTACAAAAGAACAAATCCCTGGAAACAACACACAGTCCTTTTAGTTTAAACAGAGAAACTTCCAGTACCTAAGCTGTGATTTGTTTGTCACACATCAGATGGTCAAAATTCAGGCTCCTCACCCACTGTACAACGAACATCAACTGACACCTAAGCCCACCTGAGCTTCCCACAGGAAGCCCCAAAGCAGGGGGCTGCAGGGAGAAAATCTCCACCTTCTGCTCGCAGACCACCCTTGTGCGCTCCATGCTCCAGATCTGCACCTCTGAGCCCACCAGATACCTCATGCCAGAGGTGGCAGTGACTGATCTGGAAGCCGTTACTTTTTAAGATGAGATTGGCATGGTTTAGCACCAAATTATAAGAGGAAATACGTGTCATGCAAATGAACCCCCTCAGATGACAGAAAAGCAGGAGAAAGCCCGGGATTAAGACATGTCTCTCTCTCACGTCAAAGGCCAGACTCTGCTCACTTTGTCTTTCCACTGAAGTCAAAGCAGCTACTGAGGCAGCTAAAGAGGAGTTGGACTGCGGGTGTGCTAACATTAGATCTTTCCTCCTCCACAACCCAGATACTACATCTGAGTGTTGTCTCAGTGACTGCGTGGGTGCAGAGCTGCCTTTGCACCATTTCTGAGACCTGACCGATCTGGTGAGTGCATGGAGAAGCAGATGAGGTGCCATCTCCCCTGTGAGCAGAAAACTCTGGCAGCCTCCTCCTGTGCTGAGGACTAAATCTTCTACAGTGCTTAAAAATTACCCTACCATGCATTAATGCTGAGTGCTAGCCAGCTATGGATCAGGAGAGCGTAAGCATGAGAAATGAACTCCTACTAACACCATACATTTGACACACATCTCCCCGGGTTAGATTCACAAAAAAAGGTTTTTAAGACCCTACCTGCCAGATAGAACCCATTGAGTTATGTCTTTAAGCTCTCTGCATACTATATGACTGCAGGGAGTCAAGCACCTATGAATAACAAGTGATGAAAACCAAGTTGCAGGGTAAGGAGTAACCCTGCACAGCAATTACTAAACACTCGGGACACTGCCTTTTGTGTCTCCCTGTGTACTCAGAAAACACCTCCTGCAGTGAGAGCAGTGATTTATCTCCATCTGACATTCACACCCTTGGAGCTACAGAGCCTGTATCCCTCTAGGCACAGCTGTCTGCACCCTTTTATAAATCCTGTAATGGCACATTGTTTGATGAGCAGGAGGCAGAGGTACAGCTCTCTCTGGCTGTCATGGCTTCAGGCATGCCCCTCCCAGCCCCAAGTGCTCTCCCAGTGAAGATCAGAGGTGGGAGCAATGCAGTTTTTCTAGTCCCTGTAGCAGAAGTTACTCCTTTTGCAGCACCAGAACAAGATAAGGCTGGAAAGCTGGAGCAAAAGTGGATCAGAGACAAAAAATTTATTCAGTAAAACAAGTACAGCAGCTCCGTGTCTGATTTCACTGAGTGTGAACTGAGCTTTGCTTCTCCATCCATTTAACTATCAGAATGAACTGCTTCACCTGGGGAGAAGCTGGTCCTTCTGACTTGGCTGCACTGGGGAGAGGCTTTCAAACATTCCCTTGAGAGGAGGCAAGCCAAAATCTTCATTGCCCCCTCTGTTTATATTGGCCATCTGGACAGAGAGAGATCTTGCTCTACGTGTGAGTAAACTAGCCATAAATGCATCATTTCCATCATAGCTTTATACACGTAGAGAGAAAACAAATCTCCCTACCTCTTTGTTTCCACAAGAGAAGCCCTGGGTCAGGTAAGCCCTGTACTACACCTGTCACACATTTTGTGGAGCACAGCCAACAGCTGTGAACTTGTGTCAGCCATGAAACAGATGAGGAGAGGGTGGGTCCAGTTCTTATACTGCCATCCCAGCAATGGTAAACACCTTGGAAAGCAATCCACAGGAGGTCACAAGGGCCAACTGCTTCTCTGTGCCAAGACAGTTGTAGTACCAATCAACTTACAGACTGAAGCAGGGTCACAAGAGCCAAGGCCATAAACACCAGGGTGAGCCTTCCTTTTCTTCTGTTATGAAGACATTTAATGAAACAGGGAAAATTGACTGCATACAAGACCCTCTGAAGCCCATGTGTTGAGGCCCTTGCTCACTTGCTGATGTGACACAGCTTAAGTTCAGCAAAGAGGAACATGAGAGGAGGCAAAATCCTCATCCAAACCCTACTTGCTGGAAGTGATGGGGAGAAAGTAAAACAAACTGCATCAGGAGCCAGAATGTATGTTTTGGTTTGTGTTTTGTGATGGTCTAAACCTGAAGTCTGATCTGAGAGTTTCTGAAATGCAAGAAATTCAAATTCAGGTCCAGACTTCATATTTGGATCCATTGCAAGTAAAACTAAAAAGGACTAAGTCTTCTGCTGTCTGAAGATTAGACACCTTTATCTGCCAAACTGTCTGTTGCCAAGCATGCGTTTAGCCTAATTAAAAAAAGAGTGTAAAAAAAGAGGGAGCAGTGTAATGAATTTATCTGGTTTTTAAGCAGCGACTGAATAATCTGCATCTGAAAATGCCACATATGAGCCCAGCTCTGAAATTGGAAGTTTTCCAAACTACTAAAAAAACGTGTAACATATTGTCAAAGCAAGCTACAAGTAAACAAGCATACAACAGGTGAAGAATGTGACTGCAAGGGGTGTGATGACACTTCTGTTTGCACAAGGCATTAATTTCAAGGTACTTCAGTGTCTCCTGCATATTTAGCTCCTTTCTGTTAAATACATTAAAGCAGGTGAGTATCATTTACACCAAAGAGACCATATGTTTGTGAGATGCTGGGAGATTCACTCAGCAGAGAGAGATGCATTCACTTCAGGGAAGAGCAAAGCAGACTGAATTTCTTCTTTACACAAATTGCTCTTTATTATCATAAAGCTATTGATGCAGGTGATTTAAAGTTATGTATGCAGAATACAGCACCTGGGCTAAATACCTCCTCTTCCTTGCTCCCAAGACAGTAAACAAGGATCTTGCTGTGGCTTTTGTTGACAAATAGAATATAGAAAGTTAAAAGTGTCTGCTTTCCTCTACCCTTTGTACTGCATCCTCTTCTAAATTGTCAGGATGGGAAACTGGACATGAAAAGGTGGCTGCCAACTAGGTTTCTACTACTAAAGAGAAGCTCCCGGGTACTTAGCTTAAAGCTTCAGCTGGAGACAGGAAAGGAAGAGGTTACTTTGTCTTAAAAATTCCTGTTCATGATGTCCCCATTCACAGAAACACAGCAATGGCTGCTTTTGCTCCCACTGTTTGAGGCATTTTTATTTGAGTGTGTGGCTGCCAGGACAATTCAGCTGGAAGGGCCCAAGTAGACACTGCCCGATTTCTAACACGTTTGCCCAGCTCAAAAAACTAACGAGGTGAATGTGTCTGCTTTTCACTGACCACTGCACTGGTGGGACAGCCAGGCCTCAGCCTGGAGAGAGGTTATAGATTTAAAATTAAATTCAGCTGTGTGCACAAACCAACTGATTTCATATTGGTGTAGGTGCACAAGCAGAGCCTCAGAGGAGATCTGCTGCAGCTGAAGAGGGGGGTAAAGTCATAACAGCAGAATAATGTCCCAGACTGTTTGCTGAAAGGGTTTTGAAGTGTCTAGAAAACAAGCAACATGATGCTTTTCTTGTCCAAGTCTAAGGAATTCAGGTACTGCACTACAAATAATGGTTGTGCTACAAAGGCAGAAAAATTATCTCTGAAAGACATTCAGAGGGGACTATGTTTGTACGTGTGTACTGAAGTACAGAAGTACAACTGTTTTGGTATAACCTTGCACAGCAAGCATTTGTAATGGTAACAAAGGGGAAATTCTGCATGACAAAATGCAAAGGATTTACTGCTTGAATGGGCTTTACTTAAAATTAAAGCACTGGTACACCAAATAGTAGTTAATGTGTTTTTTTTATAGTGTATTAAATGCTTATTTATTAAGGAACTCTACAGTGTTTCCTCGCTGATGTTCACGGGGACTATTGACATATTTAGTTAAAAACTAAGATCTATGCAATGTTTTCTGAAAAGACAGAGCTGAAGCCCGTGTTTCAGGAAAGGGTTAAACAGAGATCCCCAGTAAAGGAGAGCTGGATGGTTACTAAAGGGCTGGCACTGAAATGGGGTTACACATGCAAATGGGAAGGACAATTACTATAGTTAAGCACCATCTTGCTGCCTCTGTTTCCCTAGGATAAAATCAGGATGATGTTAAGTGAGCTATGAAAACATTGTGCAGGGCAGGAGATCTCCAGCCCACCAGATGAAGACCCCCACTGAGCTGCAGCAGCTGGGGAGGGCAGAAACATGTCCCTGGAGAGCCAGCTGGTGCAGAAGGAGAGGTGGGAACCATCACCCCACCCCACCCCATCCCATCCCATCCCAGGAGAGGTGTTAGTGTAAACAGATCTGCCCATAAATCCTCATGCTTCTCGACAAGAACAGCAAGTGGAGCACCCATCTGAGTTTCTCTGTGTCTTTCCTGGCCATTACTGTGGGACTCCTGCTGACAGTAAAGGCAAAGAGGAGCAGCCTCCTGAAGCTACGAAAACCTGGCAGCATTTTAGGGCTGGTGAGTTAGGGGTGCATCTTTAGCGTCCCCAAGCCCTCTGGGACAAGAGCCAGGCAGGCCTGGGAGCTGTTTTCCTGAGCCCAGGGGCTGGGCTTTTCTCCATACCAGCGCTTGCAGCAAGGCCGTGGCGGTGGAGGGGGGTGGCCCTGTGTGGGGGCACGTGGCCGCGGGGCTGCTCTCCTCAGGCAGGCCGCTGGGGCCGCTGATGTAACGCGTTCTGATGGCCTGGGGCGCTTGGTGGGGAGCTGCGCAAGCTCTGCAGTGGAAAGCAAACGCTGACCTCCACCATGCCACGTACTCCTCAGGGCCTCCAGCCGCGCAGAGCCCCCAGAGCCCTCTGCCTGCTGCTTATTTATTTATCTTGTAAAGATGAGCCTGGAGCGTTTCGACCCCTCCTGCGCCCTTGAGGGAGGAGGTAATGGAAGACCTGGCAGGAGATGCAAACGCTCATCACCCCTGAGGTCCCTCACACCGCCTTTAGAAAGCACCCCACAACAGGATGCTCTGTCTCCCAGGGAGAGGATCACACCAGCATTGATAAACATTTATCAGCTCTGAAATAATTAATCTGCATGCCTTTTAAAATAAAGAACATGAACCTAAATAAATCCAGGGAAAGAGTATATGTAAAAACAGCAGGAAGCACTGGGGACTTGGAGTAGCATTTTTCCTATACTGGGGGGTTTCCTTCGGCATAAACACAACAATAAATAACAAGTGCTTCAACTAACAGCTATAAATAGCATCTTGTGTGCACACTCAGATGATTTACATTCTTGCCCTGGAGTGATTGGGCTGGAATGAGTTGCAGACTGTTCCTCTTCCTACATGGCAGGAGTTCTCCCATTACCTAAGCTTCATTGTTTTTGCACTTTTTATTCCAGAGCTTCATGCATGGCTTGTTTGCTGCTCAGTTCCTTCCCGTGTCCAGCTCACTTGCTTGCCAGCATTTCCAGCGACGGAGATGACACCTGATGGTGAGCTGATCAATGGCTGGTTTCCTTCCTCTGAACTCACCCCGTCCCACACACACCACAGCCCATCAGCTTCCCAGATGTTCCCACTTGTTTTGTTTTCATAGGATATTTGAAATTGTTTCAAATCCACCATGGCGGCTGGATGAAAATAATTCAGGCCTCAAGCAACTGTGCTGATTTTAATCATATGCTTCCTGTTGAAGAGGGGACACATGCATTTATACAGTACGCACTCTTTCCACACAAGTACATGTATACATGTTTTGTCATGCAAATAACATGTTTCTTCTATTGGTTACTCTTGATATGAAAGAGTATCTTTTGAGACAAAAGAATTTGTATGACACCAACAAGAAGTTTGTATTATTTGGATTGTTATGGTAAAGGTACTAATGGAAATTTATCTTGCAAAAATACATAGCACCTGAGATTTCTCCTTACATTCATGGACCCTTCATAAATGAGTCTTGATTGTATGAACCGCTAATTGAGAAGATGCAGTACAACTCCCCTTGTACTGCATCTTCTCATATCTATGCAATTGCACGTGCTTTCTTTAAAGCTTTCCTGTCACCTCAACTAAACAGAGGGCAGAAAAAGGGAACTACTTTACTAAAACACACTGCTGTCCCAGAATAGGGGTTCACAGACTTTTTAATCTGATGTGCCAACTCTCAGCCTTTTCAACTACAGTTCCACAGATGAACGCCATCTCCTCTGCAACCCACATGTTGCTGGAGATGGTTCAAAGACATATGGGGAGTGAGAGCCTGTTAGAAGCAGAAGACAGCACCGCTTCTGCCGAAGGCAGGAAACAAGCCAAATGAGAGCTTGTGATGTGTAGATGAAGTCAAGACTGTGCCCGCTTAGCCTTACTGCTCTGTCAGCCTTGGCAACTCCCACAGACAAACTGCAGAGTCACAACCATCAGCTGAGAATGGTTGACCTAGGCGAAGTCACTCGCTGCTTCGATATTTCTTATAGGCAGATATGGAGGCAGAGCTCCCACTTCATCCCAGCCTCACAAAGATTGACTCTTCTCAAGCAGCAGTAACAATTACAAAGAGGATGTGCCTGTGCTGAGGGTCCACACAGCTGCAGGGTGCTGCAAAAGGGCTGGAGGCACTCCCACTGATGACAGTTGTTTGCCTGCAGCTGGATTATGCACATGGCTGCTTGCAATGTCCACAAAAGGTTGAAGAATGCAGAGAAAACAGCTCAGATTGTTGTTTGTTTGTGTTACAAAAAGGAAAAGAAAGAAGAGACTTTCTCAGTGAAGAGCATCAATTCATGGCCAAGCACATGTCTTTGGGACTACAGTAAGTAGTGCCTCTACTCAAGGAAATGAAAGCTGAGATCTGCTAGGCTGGGCCACGACACCACCTCCTGCTTCTGCCTCACCACAAGTGGCAGGGCAGCCTCTCCCCGAGGTGAGCACAGCAGAATTAGGGTCTCAACCTCTTTGTGCGTCTGTCAGTAGAGGGCAATGTAGTTACAAATAATTGACCAGCTCCAGGTCCCCACCCAGCAGAAGGCACAGACCTTACCTAGTATTTTATATTGCCATGTGTGACCTAACAGTGTATCCTGCTGTTATGTGCTGTGTTTAACATACCAGTAACACTATGTCATGCAGCTGATACTAGAATTAATGTCTAGGGTATTTGTTTATGAAAGTAGGTTCCCTTGTGATCACTGCTATTTGTGGCAGGGGGAAAGGAGGGGACACAGTACTGGAATGGGTTTCCAGTGGGCGTTTGTTTACTGTACTTTCGATGTACTGGTTTATCAGCCCAGGGAATAAGTTATAGCTTCTCAGCCTGCCTGTCTGGTTACAAATTCCAGTCTGTTCTTCCAAGCTGAATATAGAGAGCAGCTGGCTGAAGCTAAATGAATAATACTGCCTCACAAAACAATAGTGCTGGGCTCAACATGTTGCACAGACATCTATTTTGAGTTTGGATATTTAAAGACTAAGAGGCATGACAGGCACATCTATGGGGCAGCAATTACCAGCAGCCTGCAGACTGTGCCTTGGATGTGAACAGATTAACACCTTCCTCCCTGTGTGTGTCAAATACCCTAGTAAAGAGCTCACCTCTGCAAAGAAAGTTATCTCTGAAGGGTTGACAATTCCTTCCACTTCTTGTACATCCATCATTTGTATGTTCAATAACCAAAAGAAGAAAGCTTCTGTGCTACAATAAATCCTGTCTACAATACAGTGATGAAATTTAATGCTATTATTTTACTCCATCCCAGACCTTTTATCAGTGGGAAAAGGCAGAATGATCTAACAAACCTATGGTTTATAGTTTTCTAATTTCAGGGCAAATGCTTTTCTGTGTAAGAATAAAAGCACTGCTAAGAACATCCTTAGCATACAAGATACTCCAATACAGCAGTTACTGCTTTTTGAAAGCTAATGGACAAGGGAGGATATTTTCTGTTTTTCAAGGCAATCAAAGCTAGGATGTAAGCAGATATATATTTTGCTTCTGGAGATACTTCATCTCTTTCTGCTTCCTTATCTGAGTACAGCTACAAATGCCTGCATATACCTATATTCCAGCAGACTGGATTCCTATTTTGGACAGAACCTGCTAGCCTCTATTTTAGATGAATCTGAACCTGTGCAGAAGAGTGATTTGTATAATTTTGTGGCCTGGGCCTGCAAGTATGTACTGAAAAGCATAGCTCTCAGGACACTGACACGACAGATTAAACTACTCTCATGCAGCGCAGTGCTAGGGCAAGACATTACAATCTATTTGTTTTAAAACTCAGGGTCATAAAACTGGATATAAGCAATTATATCCAGAGATTTTAAAATCTTATGGTAGCTTCAGGTACTTGGAAGCTCCAAATAGACTATTCTTTTCAGCAGGAAGGAAAAATACTCTCATTTAAATGGTGCTTAAGGGAAAAAATTCAATCTCTCTTAACAAGCTCACTGGGCAGTGACCCTGGAGTTAAAGAAAGCTCCTGATCATAGTGGGAAGTGACACTATAACCCTGGTTTAGGGGTTGAGATCTAAATGAACACAGGATGAGAAAGCTCTTGATCCAGATTTCAGCTAATTAGCAATGTGGATTGGCCTGCAGATAGCTTGTGCATTGATGCATTAGTAGTTTCATGATAAGTAACTCAAAATACCTAGTAAAAACCATTCAGACATGTTAAAAAAAAGAATGCTAGGAGATCCTAAACAGCTATTCATTACATCAGAATTAGCTGTCTTTTTCTGTAGTTTTTAAACAAGCACAATTTTTACTCTCATCATGTGATTCTGTATATTACACATGACTAGGACAGTGAAAACAAGCAGTGGACAGAAAACCCCAGTGGAAAATTTAGTCTACCACACTTCTCACCTTTGTCTGAAGGTGCCTCATGATATAAATGCTTTGATCTCACCAGTAGTGTCCATATTAATTAAGATGAGCATGTGATTAAATGCTTTGCAATGCAAACAGTATTTAGCCCAGGCTTTTGAAAGGTGAAAAAAGAAGTATCGAAGCATTTTGTAAGAAACAGAAAGACTCAGGTTTCAGGTTGAGACTTCCAGAAAAAAGCAGAACTGACATTGCAGCAGAATTAAATGTTCACAGCTGTATTTGTGTCATAAGGCTTACAGCAGATAATTAAGGAACATATTCCCTCAATCCCATACTTCACACCTGTTTACCTGGCTAACCTCTCTAAGATCTCAGTAAGGAGCGAAAAACTTCTTTAGTGGGCAAATCAAAGACTGTAACCTAGAACTGTACTTTAGAGCACAGGCTTGAGGAGATCAGATGGCCAGTGTAGCCTGGACAGTGTCTTATAGCCACAGACTAATTTAGATCAGAAGGGACCTCTGGAGATCATCTTGCTATCCTGCCACTCAGAAGAAGGTCAAATACAGCAAGTTGCTCGGGATTTTGACTAGCTATGTGTTGAATATCTACAAGGATGGAAACTCTACAACTTCCCTAAGAAACCCATTGCAATGTTAGGACCTTCTCCTGCCCTTCTGATGAAAAAGGTTTTCCCACTATTTGGAATTTCCCATATTCCAGCTGGGTGCCTGTTGCTATCACTGTGCACCACTGAAGAGTCTGACTCTATCTGCCCTTTTGAAGGCTTCACTTCTCCATGCTGAACAAACCCAGCTCCCAGCTTCTCCTTGTACATCATTTGCTACGATCCTCTCACCATCTCTCTGGCCTCCTCTGGATTGATTCCAGTTTGTTGATGTATCTATCCCTCAGTTTACTGCCCCCACTCATGCTCATACAGCTCAGTGTGCAGCAGGCTGCCTTTGCTGCCAAGGAACACTACTGTCTCATGTCCCATGTGTAGTCCACCAGGACTTCAAGCTATGTTTCTGACAAGCTGCTGTCTGCCACTTGGTCTCCACTTGTCCTCCTGCATGGGGCTTTTCCATCCCAGGTACAGGACTTTGTTGAGTCAGCCCTTCGGGGAGTCAGCTGTGGAGACAGACACACGGCACCTGCTGGTACAGACTGTCCTGCCGCTTGCAGACAATCTTTCTAGGTGCCTGTCATGTTTCAGATAATCAAAGCATAGGACCGCAGTGTCTGAATGTCTAGGGTATGTGCCCTGCTCTATCTGGAGGATTTATTGTTACGGTAATGTAATATTAAGACAATAAGCAGGAGACAAAATGTCATTATGTTTGTTATCAATCCTTTTGCCATCAGCCTGCACTGCTACATTTTAAACAACCAAGAGCATGGGAAGTAGCCAAGAATCATTAATTGAGCCAACCAAAATTCCCTGATTTCAGCAGTTCCCTATCTCACTTTTCACCTTGATTTTAGAGTGCTTTTGCTGGGACCAGCTCTGTCCTCCGCTAACAAGACTGCAGCTAGTCCAAATCTGATGGGTTAAATGCTCTGTTCTTATCTCTGCCCATGTTTTGCTGCTCTGGAAACTTTGCCAGGGCCATGTCTGCAATTTGAATTTGATCTAATAAAAGGCACAGCATCTAGACGGTGAAGCAAACTGTGCAGGGAATGCACCAAGCCTGACCTCCGCTCACGGCTGCCGCAACGCAGCGTGGTGCAGCACGGCTGCTTGCCTCGGCCTCCTGCCCGGATGGCTGTTGGAAACAGCTCTTTGTGTCCAGTGGAAGATACCAAAGCCTCTTCTGTACCAGGGAGAGCTCTCAAGCAAGAACAAACCACTTCTTACTCCATGCAAGTGTTACTCAGCACAAAAGGTTGCGCCGTTTCCCAGGGATGTGATTACAAAGCTGAGGAGACACACTCGTGCTGCCTATTAATAAACATTTGGTTAGTTAGGCAATTGAAATCTCCTCTCTTTATGCTGAGTTTTGGCAGTGCTGGCCACGCAGGGCTCCCAGCTTCATGCTGTGGTGTGCACAGCGCTCCCTGACTCCACACTAAACAGGCTCCCACCTGCTGCAATACCCAAGGAATCACTTGGCTTTGCTTACTTATAAATAGCATACACCTAATCCAAGTGCTAAATTAAATTAGACTTAAAATAATCACATAGTCTACACCTGGTTTCCTGCTAATGGCAGCTAACAGCAATGTTAGTAAATGCCCCTTTTCTCTACCAAATCTCCCTGCTCTGAGGCAGCTCTGGCAGCATTGCTCACTCCCAGGGAGTGAGGCTGGGATGAGGGATGCGCTCCGCCTCTGCCCCTCGCTGGTGCCAAGTCTGCCATCCAAGGGGGCCACCCCTGAAGCCTGCTGCCAGTTTTTTCCCTCCAGAGAGTTCTAAGTTTGCTATTTTTTTTTGCATCAGGCACAAAGTACCAGTTCCTTTCAATTTAAAATATTAAAAAAAAAAATAAAAAAAGACACATCTTGCAGTTTTGGGGATGCTGAGAGAGTGTGTACTGGGCGCTTCTGAAAACACAAACCAGTATTTTTTCAAGGTATCTAATAGGTCTCCACCTAAAATCTTTCATTTTCTCAGGGACATACTGGATACAGAGATTGATGATGTGGCTTTATAGTTTAAGGATTGCTGCCTAATAATTTCCTTATAATAATATGGTAGAAGATGCTGTATTTTTAGCACCTAACTTTGGCCTAAAAGGTAACTTGCCTGCTAAACTTCCAAGGAGCTGCTGCAGGAGGAAACAGTTATTGCCATACATGTGGTTCAATAAGCAGAGGTCCAGAAACTTGCAGGGCAATCAAATCTGTTAGCAGGTATGAACAGTGAACCACTGTGGCCAAGCCCCAACAAAAAACATCTCCCCCAAGCAGGAAGAACACTGAAACTTCTGGATAATTAATTTATTTAAAAAAAAAAAATGAAAAAGCAGTATTTTTCATTTTTATTTTAACCTTGACTTTTAGTTATCAGAATGATAAGGACAAGTAATTCAGAAGAAAAAGTCTTTATCTCTGGCCTGAGGAAAGAGTATTTGGGGGTTCACTCTTTTGTAACAGTTTTGGCTGCCAGAAAAATATTCCATTATTTATACAGCTCTTTTCAGGCTGCATGTCCCATCTCAGTCTACATGTCCCATATGTCAGGGTTTAGGCTTTGAGAAATAGCAAATATCAAATATTTTATGCAATTTGGGGTGGGGGAGGAGAGAAAGACTAAGTGAATGTTTGTAATTCAGGTTCTGTTTAATCCATGTTAAAAAAAAGTCTTTGAAAGCCACTCTGGAGGCAGAATATAATGTGTTTAACCCAGAACTATATATCCTGGCAAGCTGGAACTGAGTGAGAGGCATTAAAAACAGCCTTCACAGCTCTATAAAGCCAGTTCCTTGTACAGTTCCTTTCTGCTGGTAGTTAGGAGCCTTGTTCTTAGTGGTATGGAAGCTGTGCCAAAAACTGTATCCGTGTAAACAGGACTTCTGACTTGATCACTTTGGAAACGACAAAACAGCAGTAGTGCTCAGGGAACCCGAAGAATTGACAGGCAGAATTATGAATAACGTGTATAAAATATTAATCATTTGCCATTACCTCTTATTGGCTGAATATTGTGTAAAAATAGAGACACTGCCTGTTCTGACAAGCATATGGACCTTGGTTTCTTAACCAGTAGCATACAGCCAGACCACGGTGGCTGAAAGGCGAACCACTGCTTTCATGTGCATTTTTCACCAGCAGACCCTGCTACACAGCAGAGCCACCCAGTAGGAAGGATGAAAGGGAAACCAGGATTTTGAAAATGGTCTTTCTATTCCTTGCTTTACTGTGGGCAAGCCAAAGGCTCATGTTCCCCACCTTTAAAAGACTGGCGACAGCACTTTGCTACCCTGCAAGGATGGTGAAGATATGCACATTTAAGTCTGTGAGACATTCTGGCACTAAAAAGAGAGAAACATCCTTAGACAGATACAGAGTAGTCAGACTGCTCTGGAAAGCCCTGAGTGATGAATGTGGCTCAGTATTTGCAAATCATAGTTGACACTTTTTTTAGGACTTAGTATTTTCTGGCAATGATAATGTTCTCAAAGGAACAGACCCACAGTCTCTTGCAAATCATGCACTAAAGCAGATGTCATATTTTTGATGCTTTGGTCCATTACATATATTTTTGGAACTATAAGAACTCCTAAATCCTCCAAATCTAGATTGAACATCCTATCTGTGTTGTAACATAAATATGCACAGCTGAAACCCTGGTTATGACTGTCAATACTAACTAGAGAACCCTAATGTGCTTAAATTTAAGCCCACTTAATTTGCAGAAAGCTATTCAGGTGCTGTCAATCAAGCTGGGAATTCGCGGAATATTTAAGTTGTTGATTAAGTACTTAACATTGCAGGTTAATGCAAAATTATCTGCCCTACTTTTCTTGTGGTTACATGGTGACCTGTATAAATATCAGAGTTCTGTTTCATTCCTTCACTGCAATCAGATCCACATCACCCCATATAAGAGGACTAGAGGAAGTGAAAACGTGCATACCCTTGTCAGGCTGCCTGCTGTCATCTCCCTTGTGCTGCTCATTTCTCATATCAATGACATGTGGGTGTTCACCAGTCATCCATGTGAGACCCAAATAAGGCAGGAGGAAGAAGTAGAAAGTCCACAGAGCTGTTCCTTTTTCCAGACCTGTAGCGAGGCGTTCTTGCATGGGAAAGGAGGACATTGCCAGCAAAGGCGTGGATGGGAAGATGCATGCTCTTCCAAGAGCCTGGGTTTTATTTAAGTTCAAAAGTTCTATGAGTCAATGTGAAATTGACGACACTAGATCCCTCTCTGCCCTAAACATCTTTCATCTGAGAAAATCCTGACCCTGTCACCACTTTGCACATGAAAAATTGAAGGTTAAACTCTCTCTCTTCTAGACACTGGAGATTTGCGTGCAGGACAGAGGATCAGCACCACAGAGCAGAATGGAGCATTTGCACAGCTAGTGCTAGAGCTTTCATGTCAAGGCTTGAACTCATCAACTCTGCAACAAGGGTTACAGGATGTTTTCAGCATAAAACAAACTAAAATATACCAACTCCCCACCAACTTTCTAACCCTTTCTCTTAAAGAGAAAAGATGACCAAATGCAATGTAAAAGACTTAAAATTTAGAAGGTGTTCCATAGTTGTTGTGGGCTATTGTAAAATCTTGTCATTCTAGGCAGATGGACATGCTGAATGTTGAGGCTGCCAGCATAACTCTGTTGAGCACTGCACAGGCCAAGGTGATTCTGTTCTTATGGACTTCCTTCCAGCAACTGTGTTAGCACTGTGTTAGCACTGCTGTGCTACAAAGCTCCTGTGCAGGTGTCTTCTTTCTTGTGAACCTCACGTAAGGAAGAGGAAGCTGAAGACCTTAGATGCTGTCTGTCCTCACAGGTCTCACTTCATGTGTTTGAGGCCAGGAACAGTTCATGTTTAACTCCTCCTGACATTGCTTCCAGACCTGAAAAAATCCATTGTGGGGGCTGAAACTCATTAACTGGTTGGAGCAGAGATCACCCAATGGCAATGTCCTCCACCTCCATATACAGTCGCAGAACTCACCTCATCTCCTTCAGCTACTGACATGACATCGCCATAGCTGCTGCAATTACTTTTCTATGTGACACCAGGGAAGAGTATCATTGATTTTGTGCTTGTTTTAATGGAGTTTAGCAGCTAGAAGGGAGGTAGAACAAATGCTACATCATCGGCCAGTTCCCACAGATCAGCGCCAAGTGGTCCTTCAACTGTAACTGGGAAACCAGCTGATGAAGATGACATGTGCTGATACATACATGGACTCGATGTGATGGAAAAGTTCCTGGTACTGTTCAAGGATTAGGATTCTGAGTTTAGCTACATAAACCCTTGTTTTTACTGAGTCGGTTTCTCTGCAGTTAAGGAAATCATATTCTTGCCTGCCTATTTTACTACTGGGGTGTAAGGATGCAGTAGGTTGTTAAAATAATGTATTCTAACAACCTGATATGCACATTTATAAAGGGCCTAAAAATCTAGGTCTTGTAACAATGGCACATGGGGTATGTGCCTTAGGTTTTAGTCCTAAATGTACACGTGAACTGAACCAGTATGTTGTTTAGTTCAGTATTAAAGGAAAATGTTCTTGACTTATTTCTAAGTGTTTATTCAAGTATGTGTTACTTTCCCTGGAGTTAGGTATTTTTAAACTGTATTCTCAGGGTAGTAAGGATGTTGGTAAATATTCATTGGCAAAAACATCCCCAGATGACTGGAATTCACTCCCAGCAGGCATTAAATTGGAACAGAGGAACAAAGGATATGCCAGACTTGATCAGACCACTGGTCTGTCAAGCCTGGTACCCTGCCTATGGCAGTGGCTCATTCTTTACACTTCAGAAAAAAGCAAAAAAACCCCACCTTTCTGGGAATGCATCCCAGATACTTAACTCATACTTACTACCTCATCTTAAAGTAGCTGGGACTGGAGTTACTGAGAACAAAATATGCAGTGTTGCAGGGAATGATTGTACTCAATTTTTGCTGCACTTTATTGATCGTATAATTAGGAGAGACCTTCCTTTAATATTTATGCAGCCTCTGAATTTCCCTGTCACTGCTGAAAATGAGCTGTGACTTCTCAGGGGTAATTCTGGTGGGTGAGTGTCTCAGAAATCAATCAGTTTCACTCTGGCAGTTTGACACAAAATACCCTGCCTTTTACTTACAGCTCGACAATCCCAGTCCAGGAGAGCTGGGCAGTGCTCTGAAGTCAGCAGAGCTTTGCAGAAATTGATCCTAAAAACTAGGTTATACTTTTGTTATTGTAATTTATCCTGTATTAAGGCTTCTCCAGGCCACCCTGTTCAGGACCCACCATGGTGGCCCATGCACAAGCCTAACTAAGATCTGACACCTCCTGGCCTCAAAGACTTTACAGTCCAGAAGAGAAATTGTGGCAAGTGAATGAAACGGGTAAACCAGCAGGGAAGATGGAGGGCAGACTATTATACTCATCAGGATAAAATTAACAGGTTTCTCCCATACTGGTACAATCTGACAGATCTGCTCTGCTCATTGAGTATGTATGTGGTTTTATTGGGAGTGTCAGCAGAAAAGCTGAGGTCTGGGGCATGCCGATAAAGAAGGTGCTCAGCACTCAGGCTTGGGTGATAATAAAGGCTCTTAGAGACCTTAGAGATCTCCAATGCTGCATTCTTCATGGGCAACCCATGAATAATATGAGTATGCATGTACATGTGCACGTAAAGTCTCTTCAGATCTGTGAGCAAGCAGAACACCTCTGTTTCCAGGTAATGAAGAAGGGTCTTTGGACATACATTCTTCAGATTTTGAGTCCCCCTGCCTAAGACCAGTCTCAACCACTTCAGCTGAGAAACCTTTGATGCCCACTGCCTTTATTACACAAGGGAGATGTGTCATGAAATCCTTGCTTTTGACCCTAAGAAATTACAACCACAATTATATGTTGTGTGCCAGTGTTGTGTGAAACTAGTGCATGTGAAAAGTGGTGTTCACGGAAGACGGGTGCTGGCAGTAAATGACTGACTGCCGAGGGGGGCAAGCATGGTAAAAGAGACCAGTGCTTTGACCTTAAAGCTGTTCTGAACACATCCAGTCTGTATAGAAAACCCAGTCAAGAACAGACATCTGTGTTTTCGGTCTGTTAACTTGTATTTGACAGCTTGGGGCTTGGCAGCCTGAAAAGATTAAAACAGAGGAAAATAAAGCAGCCCAGCCAGGCCTACCCTTGTACTAAAGCAGGTAGCTGTGAGGGGATTAGAGATGGAAGGGAGACTGAGACACCAGGCACAGCGGTAGTGGTGGACCCAAAACTCTGTGAGCAGCCATGGTGCTCACTTTTCCTCAGCTGGTAGCCAGTTCTTTGAGGATTTGAGCTGCCTGGCTGCTGGGAGAGGGTTTGTAAAGTGCCTGCATGGAAAACATTTCCATCTGTGTTTCTGCACACAGCTGCTGGAGGAGAAGAGCAAGGCCCAGGAGGCCAGCAACATTCTGCGCACCCCATCTCCCTCAGGCATGCCCTGAGCTGAGCGGCTTTGCTGCTGGTTTCAAGCTCCTCCAGTGTTTTTAGAGCTGGTAGAGCTCTTCTCCTCACTCTAGGGAGCATTCACTTGCTGAAGATAATTAAAAAGAGGAGCTCACATATCTCACTGCTATGGGGTATAAAACTGGATGAGAAGAAGAAATGTTGAGCTTCCAGTGGGTAACATAATTGCTACCCAATGTCTGCACCCGTGCTCTTATTTGTCATCAGAGTCGTTTTGTTTCATTGCCTTAAGAAAGGAATAAAGATTTTTTTGCCCGATTGAGCCTGTAATAGGACAGCAGATTCAGAGAAAGGCACTTCTCAACTTTTTTGCTCCTAGAATTCCAAGTGCAAGATAGAGAGATGCATGCAATACTCATGCCAAGACATTTATTAACCCTTACCTCTGTTAGCACTGTCAGACCAAAATACCCTTCATCACACTGCAGCCGCTAATGATGATATGCTGATGATAATGATATGTTAATGATAAGATTTTGCAAGCATTCTCCTTCCTCCAGCAGCAAGAACCAAGAAGCTGAGATTGCTGTGTTGATTGTGGAAATGCATATACTCTAGTAAAGAGGTGTTCTGAGAGAGCTCAGGGCACTGCTGACTATCATCCTAAAATGTTGATCTGGTGGAGGGGGCAACTATTGTTAACACCCAGCAGTGTTGTCTTCTGCTGGTGCAATGAAGGCTGGAGCTAGCTGGAAGGCAAGGGTGTGCAGGCTGTACTGCTTCAGAAACTCACCCCATTGCTGAGCAGCAACCTTCCAAAGCCTGTAACCATTCCAGCTCAGGGTCATGTAGCAATAATGCCTGACAGAGAGGACATTTTCTACAAGCTGACATGTGATTGCAGATGTTTTGAGGCTGAAAAAGAATCCAGTCTGTAAAGAGCAGTAGGAAATGGCAACCTGGCTGATCATTGCAAGTAAACCATTCGTTTAAAGCTGTGACTGGTAAAAGAGTAGGATTACATTCACAACATCTGTATTGCCTAAAATGAAGTAAGGAACAGGAAAGCACCCTAAAAGCCCAGTTCAAGTCCCCAGCAAGGACAGAAACATCGAACATTTGGAATTATTTTTGTTTACTTCTCTAGAACAGCATGCACAGCCCTCATGAAGTGTCCAAGCTGCCATGTGGCTTGTTCAGGGGAGTTGCAAGTGTCTGAGCAAACATATGGTGAGGTGAAGAACCAGCTGGTGCAGGTTGATACAGACACTGCCAACTCAGTTTCTGCTGCTGCTGGGCAATTAGGCACATCAGGAACTCTCTGCCTTTTTTCCCCCCTCTCTCCATGTTTGTAAGTGAAAAAACATAAAATGTCCATGGTGCTTGTGTGCACTTTCCCTGCTGATGCCTTCATCTGCATGTCCCCCCTCAGCAGTCACCGAAACATAAGACAAAAATAGCACTGTTTGAGCTGAATGTATCTCTGTGCAGAGGGATCCTGTAATGCCCTCTGCAGTATTCAAGCCTTGCCTTGGGACTGCATATGGCTCATGGGTGAAGCAGCTGCACAAAGAGGGCTGTTGTATTGAACAAGTTCCTTCGGTACAATAAAAGTCTCTGCCATGAGAATAAAGCTCCTTTGTGCAGGGAGCAGAGCATTTCCAGTGTGTGGCGGTGGAAGGAACACCCCTGCAGATGGAGCAGCATCAGGCGTTCACCATCATCCTTTCCCAGCACGAGGCATCTTTCTGTGACGCTGCCTTCTTGCAGTGAAACACACAGTGGCTTTGATCTCAAAGGAGCAGGCTATCCAAGGAGGCCTTCTCCTGTGCCCGCCTCTCCCCACAGACCACAGAGAAGCCTGGAGAGGCATGTGGTAGTCATGCTGCTGTGGGAGGGGGCTTGCAGGGTGTGGAGCTGAGACCTTGCTGCAGCAGGGCTGTCTCTGAAAGGAAGGATGAGGGCTGGGAACTGCTGCTGCTGTGTGTCCAGACCATCCTGGGGCCTTCTGGGAAGGATTCCAGGTGTGGCTGGAACACCAGGAGCTTGTAAACCCTTGTCCTGAGTCTGCAGGGCCAGGATTACAATTCACGTGCCAGCTGGAGAGCTGGAAAGTCCCAAACAAGCTCTTACACCCTATGCAGAGATGCCTGTGCTTAAATGATCTTCTGACGCTGGTCCAGATCCAGATCATGAAATGAGGGAGCTCCTGCTGCTGCTCATTCCCAAAAGAAAAGCATTCTGTAAAGGCAGCAGCACTTGTGAGGCCTGTGCTCAAAACCAGATCTAAAAAGAGACAGTGTCAACAGAATATCAAACCAGACTCTGGCTACCTCTAAAACCACATGCAAAGCCTGGTCTGATTTTAAGCTGAAGCTGCCAAATGTGCATTGCAAAATGGCTGGTGTGACCACATTTCCTGTTGTCTCTAGACCCAAGGTGCTTTGGTGCCATGAAGCAGAGCATTCATCCCTAGCAGCACTGGACAGAGGATGGGGCAGCCTCCTCTGGTACAAATTCTCCCACTGTTGCCACTGCTACCCAGCCCTGTGGCTGGAAAGCGGGCATGGCACAGGTTGTCCAAGTGCCTAAATGCTGAGTTGTGAAGTGCAGCAAGACCTGATTTCATCTATTGTTGCCATTGAAGGGCCATTTGCTGGCTTGTATGGTGGGAAGTGGGTAGGAGGGGTCCCAAAAGAACATGGTCTGCAGAGAAGCAGGAGCTGTTGGGTGGCTAACAGCAGCAGACTCTTTGGGCACCTTGGAATCTCATTGAGCAGCACAGAAAATGTTTTTGTCTGTGTCTAGTCATAGCAGGACCTGTGATGGTTACAAAGACCTTTCATGGAGGCTTGGGGGATACTATATCCCCCATGATAGCAGAGGCTGCATGTAGAATGAAATATTTCAGTATTTCATGCTTCTCCTTGGTTTGGGAAGGGGATGCTGATGGTGGGAAAGCCAGGCAGAACAGACCTGTGAATCCCCCTGCTGACACAGCACGAGACACAGCGCAGTTTCCTCTACTGGGCTGAGGAAAAGGCTGCCGGCTCCTGAGTACCTCTGATGGTGACTGCCAGGTTTTTGTCTGTGAGGTTTTTGACTGCTCTTCACTGCTGGAATGCCTGGGGAATTTCTGCCTCAGAACTCACCCTGGCTCCAGAGCATTCAGTGCAGGGATGAGAGGGACCAATTAGAGGGACCCGCAGAGAGCGGGAGAGGCCGCAGCACTATTCACTCGCTGTCACTTCAAAAAGGTTTTCTTTTCTGTGTGTTTAATATGCAAATATTTAATGAGGTGTATTAGAGCACAACAGCCATAACTTGAGACCTTTCAGTCAAGAGTAAACAGGTGCCGAGCCTTTCTTTTCAAGGCCCAGCACAGCTGCAAGCCTGCCCTCCTGGTACGTGATTCCGGGATGCTGCTGGGGCCTTTTCCACATCCCTCCCCCACGATGCCTCGCCTGCTCCTGCAAAGACGCCTTTTTTTGTCTTTCTGCAAGAGACTGTCCTCACCATTGAAGAAGAACAGGAGAGAGAGAATTGTGATTTATTAGCTCTGGCATGGAGGGCAGGGCTTTGACCTCAGGTGTGAATCTGAGAAAAATACTATTTTCCTGACAGCCAGCCATCTCAGAGTGAATTAAAACTGCTATTGTGAGGAAATAGATTAAAGCCATTTCAGCTTTTATGACAATATCAAGGTGGTTACTTTATAGAGAGCCTAGGATGTAGACTCACCCCAAGCTGCTTTATAATCATCGGTTTAAAGGAGAGAATTTTCCTGCAGAGATGAATCAATGGGTATATTTTATGAAACATTAATGACTGCTTTTGTAGATGTAAATTTGGGTGTATGTGCCTGCATCTCTCTGTTCTGTCCTGCAGCTGCAACTTAAGCTCTTTTGCTGTTAGTAAGGATCATAATCCAGCAGCACAGTTTTGCTGGAGGAGCTTTACATCATCTTTTAATGTAAACAATATTGTAAGAGAGCCGGACAGCCCCACAGGATTTTCATTGAGCGCTGATTGATGTGGAAAGGGAGGGAACTGCAGTGATTCTGCATCAGTCACAGCTCTCGCTTGGCTCTAAAACTGACCCTGTTAGCACAGTCTGACTTGGATCATTTGTCTCAGAAGTACCAAGGGATTTTAAAACAGCTGTGGATTCAACCATTTCAAATGGGAACATATTTTTGGTTTGTGGTAAGAACAACATAAACCGTATGTGTTTCAGAACTCAGGCCTCAGCATTCCTGGCTTGTTTTGTCAGCGTGCATTTGCTCTCCTCGGCACCATTTGCATATGCTGCTCCATGGTGGCTATTTTTTCTTGTTTTGTTTTTCCACTTCAGGTCTTCCTCCCTTCT
The DNA here is from genome assembly GCF_034315485.1 of Pezoporus occidentalis. Taxonomy (NCBI): domain Eukaryota; kingdom Metazoa; phylum Chordata; class Aves; order Psittaciformes; family Psittacidae; genus Pezoporus; species Pezoporus occidentalis. The sequence goes on along the minus strand of NW_026913800.1, from coordinate 1,100,565 downwards.
TTTTTTCTCCCATTCCCAAAGAAAGACAGAAAGAAAGAAAATGTGGCACCTTTGCTTTTTACAGCTAGGCAAGGTTTAAACTCTGGGAAGGTTTAAGCAAAGGAAGTATTTGTTTTTCAGCCTTTGATATATCCCACATCTGATGTGTTTCCTCCTAAATGCTGTTGTATCAAGTGCCCACTGGTGAAAGCAAGTATGAGGCATCACAACAGAGCCCTGTGCAGTAGCTGCATGCTGCCAGCCCTATCTCTGTGTCCAGATGGATATCCCATTTCACTAATGCAAAATTACTCTGATTTTCTGCTTCTCTCTCCTTTCCATCACTTCTCCCTTTCTCCTTCGGCAGGCTCCTTCCCCACTGACATCTGTTCCAGGGAATGATGAACTGAGCTTTGGAGCAATTACTATGGTCTGCATTTCCCAAACCAGCTTACAGCGTGTGTATTAAAAACACCAGCACTAAAAGTCAACAGGGTGTAAAAGGTAACAGAGTCTCCCACCTCAAAGCTAATGATGTTTTGCTGTGTGAACAAGAGCTGTGGATCTTAATTTGCTGGATCCTTTCTCATTTGTACAGTTTTCAGCCACTACTTGATGAAACCCACTTGGTTCCCATGATGTGATATTATATTATCACAATGCTTATGTTAAAGGCCTTATATTTCACCCCAAGCACCTGTGGCTGCTCAGCAAGGAGGAAAGCTCTAAGGTGCCAACTTGGATTCGGATTTTGCAGCAGAAAAGCCTGATTTTGGAAATGCTCCTTCACCTTCCTTGTGGCTGAGCACAGCAGGGGGTGGGGAGCCGTCGGGCTGCTCGGGGTGCCTGCTGCCTGAGGCATTCTCTGTGCTACAGCCAGCGGCTGGGGATTAATATCACAGAGCGAGTGAGAGCTGAGTTATTTCCGCAATCCGTTCACATAATGGATGTGAATGTCAAGATGCCGCCATCTGAAGTATGAGCACCTTGGAACAAAACAAAAAATTACTGGCAGTGTCAGCTTTCAGGAATGCTTTTCAGAGTAGTGGAAAGCTGCACATGCAGCACCGACTTTCTTCAGCATCTTCCTTTCTGAATAAAGGGGGTGCTCAGGCCCTCTTTTCTTCCTCCACAGACATTCATGTATAGATCTCTTATAAGCTGAACCCCGTGCACACCTACTACTGGGTGAGCAGCTTTGTGGCAGGCAGTTTCTTGGGCAAGCACCCTGCTCCGGATGGATTTGTGGCTCCAGTGTGTGTGGACTCTGCAAAAGGGCTGTGGACAGACCAGAGCTTCTACAAACCCTGCCTAAGGTTTTATCCCCCTCCTCACTGCAGACTTCCTGGAACTCATGTTGGACATGAGACATGCACTGGTTTGGCCGTGTCCCATGTACAAACAGACTTGAGACACAAGCTGATTTGGTAGTGTTCTATGTACAAATACACTGTATCTGGAGCTCCAGGACCAAACTGAAACTGAAGTAGGGTTTAGTGTTAACCAGGAGGTATTTGTAACAAGCCTGGTACTGAGATGAACCCTTCTGAGCTCGTGGGCTTCCTGTCTGGAGGTTTAAGTGCTGTCCACATCATCAACATCACTGCAGTTGGTCAGAATAACTTACTCTGCAAGCTCTGATTACCCTTGAGAGCTGCCTACTCTTCAGCTGTTAAAATACTTCTCTCTCTATCTGGGGACACAGGTAGAGAAAGCTGCATTGCTCAGATCTTGGTCTTGGATGCCTAGCAAGCCTCAGCCCCCAGGGCTGTAGCACTGCTATAAGGCATTAGTAGGGAATTTTGACTTATATTTTCTCGAGAAAAATTGCTACTGACTTTGCAGTGGGTCAGCGTGTGGGAGAGCACTTCTCGCAGTTTGGAAGGGTCCTGGGCCAACCCTGTAAGAGCTATGTAATAGGGCCATGAAAGACAGAAAGGGAATTTTCCCAGGAGTTCCTGTATTTGGTGCCTAAATTGCACAGTGACTGATGTCCTGGAAATTAAATACCTGGCTGTTACATCAAAATAGCTGTGAAATAATTATTTTCTCCCATATAGGCCCAAAAGTGCTGCCCGAAACTTTTTTTGGTAGAGAACCCTCAAAGCTTGGATATTGCTCCTCCCCTGCCCCAAGTCAGCTGCAAGGAGATCATCAATACTGAAAACAGTAGGTGCAAAAGAAGTATTAAATCCTTCAGTCAGACCCTGTCTGTGACCTCTCAGGACACTGCATGGGCTGAACAATACCTCCGGTCTGCCACCCCATGTTATCAACTTTCCCATCATGTAACGAAGTTTCGTTTCTAGGAGGACAGGAGTGCCTTGGCATTCAGATCTGGTTGCCTGATTTGAATTTAGATTATTCCATCAAGGTAATAACAAGATCTGGGATCACAATCTGCTGGAATAATTTAGTAAGCCATGCGAGGTCACTATTGCTTCTTACAGATATGGCTTAGACATAATTTACCTGGCAGTAACTTGACCTGGAAGAGAGAGGTTTATCTTCTTGGCATGCTGTGTCTGGGTAGCTTGACAATTTCGACATAAATTTGAGATCTTTCATTCTCCAGCTGGTTGTTATTACTTATAATCTCTTAATGCAAAAAGTATTCCTTCCAGAGGCCCCTTTCCTTTCCTTTCTTACCTTTATTTAAAAAAAAAGAAAAGATTTATTGCATGTTGGTTTGTTTTAGGATCTCAGGCACATGTGCTTGCAGACATTATAATTTGGTCATTGCACCAAAAGCTCTTGTAATGTTTGAGGTGCCTCTTCTAAATGTAGACTATACTATATTAATGTTTCACAAAACATTGATTAAAGGACCTATGTTGAAAACCTTTTCTTGTGGACATATCCTGTAGCATTACTTAGAAACCCTTTTGTGGGGATATTACATGCAGAAGAGAGGAATTATAGAATTACAGTAGAGCTGGGGAAAAACGGCTGCAATGATTCCTGAGGGAGGCCTGATCCTGGCCGCTGTCATGGTGGTTATGGTGCAGCTCCCACTCCATTCTTCTCTGGGTGTTTGATACCAGCAGTGAGTCACTGTCTGCCTGCACTGTGCAAGTACGCTGCTCTTCTCTGTCATGGGACACTATCCTTTGCCCCCTTTTTTGGTGCCAGCAGGGACTAAGCACCTCCTCATCACCAGACAGCTGCTTCCTTCTGCTGCCTCTGGTGCTGCTGCTTCTCCTACACCTACTGCTGCTGTTAGCTGAAGTACTGGGGAATTTCTTTGCACCCCTTTGCACCGCTGGGTTTGCTGAAACATGAAACACCCCCTTAGCATTTCCATGTTCTAGAAAGGGTAGTTTCATTTCCCTTTAGGGTTTGTTTTTTTTTAAGTCCAGGAGGGCAGCCCACTGCAGGCTCTGCTTCCTCCTCCTTTACCAGAAAGAGCCAGCACTGAAGGGCTGCCCTGTCCCTGTGACCAAGTGCTGCAGGAATTCCTGTGCCACCTTCACCATCGTAAGGGGAGGGAGGCACAAAGCTCTGAAAGTGAGTTGTGCCTCTGTTGTCTGCCCATTGCTGGCAAAGACCCACCGTATGAACCAACTGGTGTGTCTTGGTCACCACAAGCACATGGCAGCTGCCCTGATCTGTGCAGCAGGGCTCCCCTGAGGGAATCCTGGAGGCAAGGTCCATAGCTATGGCATATGCAGAGTGAGTCCTGAAGTACAGGGATCTGTGGAGCACTGTGGGGCCAGCCTGCACTGCTACGGAGATGCAGCCCCTGAGAGCTGGAAGGTGGCAGACACTTGGTGTCCAGCCTCAGCTTCACTGACAGAACAGTGTCAGTGCCTTGACGTGTCTAGCCCCAGCACTGGGCTTAGAGAATGGTCACCAAAAGCAGTCACATTAGAAGGCAAGAATAAGCTCTCTGGAAATGGTACTGTTTGTTTGGCAGAACATATTGGTGTTCAATAAAATATACTGCAGTGCAAACTTCCAGTTGGATACAGCCATTATAGTTGTTGTCTAGGACAATGCCCTTTCTCTCAACAGTCTTTTTTTTCCGCTACGATTATTTGGGCACCAGTCATTACCAGTGTTTCCTTCCCATTATCATTGTACCTCATTTTAGCAATGTGACAAGCAATGGCAGTCTCAGAAATGCCGATTTTAAAGTGACTAAACTCTCACCCACACTTTCAAATTGGGACAGCTAAGAAAGAGCTTTTATGTAAGATGATGCAGAGCATTACAGCAGCCCCAGCAGGTTCAGGGCCTTTTTTTTCCTTTCTCCCTCACCTTAAGATGTTGTAATTTTAGCTTATATTTGCTTTTTTTTCCATCTTATGACTCCACTTCTGACTGGAAGGCACAGCTTCTGAGCAGGGCTCTGCTGATGTCTGTAACATTAGCACAGGGCTGTCAGGGAGCAGACGGCATGTGATTAGGAGAGGCTAAACCGGGATGCTGCGATTCAGATAACTGACTTCCCTATTTCTGGCTCTGCTTGGAGGTCCAGGTTCTGCTGCCCCACATCTTGGAGATGGGGGTGCAGGGCCGCAACAGCCCACCATGGTCGGCAGCCAGTGCCCAGGACTGCACAGAAGAAACTCATGCATGAAGCAGGGCAATGGTTGTAGAAGAGGAACCAGGCAGGGGACTGGGCTGGAAATATCCCAAGGAACAAATACTTTTACTAGTCCCATTGCAGAAGCTGAAGGATTTCCTGCTTCTCTGGAGGTAAGGAGCACCCAGCCCTGTGTGAGGGAGCTGCTCTGTCCCCTCTGGCTCCTCTCCCACTGCTTTTGCTTTTGCTGTGTGTTTCTCAGCAACTTTCCCAACAATCTGTCATCCTTAGCTCTGCCTCCCACTGCTTAGTCAAGTGCCTGTGATGGATGGGAGGTAGAGGGGGTGCTCTTTGGGAATTTATCCAGCAACCTCCGAACTATGCAGAACTGTACAACTTCAGCAAAATTGCACTCTGCCCCTGGAAACTGTAGGCTATTTCTTATTGAAGGGGAGAATTTAATAGAAAATTCAGGGCTGTGTCTCCTGTTGGGCTATTACTTATGCTGAATGTAAACACTTGAAGTGAATTTTACTTTAAAATATGGGGCAGTGTCATAGGAAAGGAGCATAATTTCATTCCTGTAAGAGTTGCCCACAGACATCTGAGAGGGATGCTCTTCCTACGCAGCCTGCCAGAGGCTGGCATCTGAAATGCATAAACCTACAAGAGGCAGAAGGCAGAAATTAAGCTGGTACATTATAGAAGCTTTAATTGTGCAAAAAACAGTGACAGCCCTGTGCCATGGTGATGGCTGCAGGCAGCCTTTCCCTGCCCCAGCCACTGAGCCCGCAGGGCAAGCTGTCAAGGCACAACATCTGCCTGAACTTCACAGCTTCTTCAGCCCAGACCCTCAGCCTAAGCCCTTGCTTAAGGGCCTCCCCAACCCTGTCTCTCTTCCCAGTCCCCTCTCCCCACTGGCCTCAGCCTGCTCCTGAACAGGCCTAGTTTCCTTTCCTCCCCCTTTCCTTCACAATGTCTTTATTTTCTTTTCTGTCTCCTCAGCAGTCCTCTTGCTGTCTGTGCCCTGCCAGAAGTTTCTTCCTCTATCTCCTCCCCCAGTTTCTGTGCCCTGGGCAAATTCACTGCATGTGGGCTGCTTTGCTCCTCCCCATCAGCTCTGCCCACCTTCTGCTGTGTCTTCCCTCTCACATTTCCCCATGACCTCCTGCACTGAGGTCCAGTTCCACCACTGCCTCCCTGTCTCTGCATTTGCTTCATGGAAACCTCCTGTTTCCTGGAAGTGGTATTAGACTCAAGAGGACCCAGGGAAAAGTGGAGATTTGGGTATCCCTCATTTATCAGCAGTTGGAAATACGCATCTTAGCCTGACCAGTGATGACCCCTCTATTGCCTTCACCATGGACAACTGCCCTAGAAGAAATGGCTTTCTCTTCTGTTCCCTCCTGCTCTCTTTAGATGTGCTTTTTGCCTCTGGTTTCTCATATTTTACTCACCATCCTCCCACTCACCAGCCATTCCCCACCTACAGCCTCCATGGACCACCGTGTGGTGTGATGGTAATAGCGTCTACTGCACTGCCGCATCTCAGTAATTACAGTCAGGCTGTGCTCCGACTGTCCTCTGCACCTGCCTACTACCACCCCATGCCTAGTACACACACATTTGCCTCCTGCTGTCACACTTCGACTCAGACCAACCACTCATCAAGGTGCCAGGATGCTGGCAGGAAAAAAGGGGGAAGGGTCATACCCTCAGTCCTGGCCTTCTTTTTGCCAGGTTTTCCTTTCCCTTCCCTTTTCTCCACTTTCTTACTCCATCAGAGATTCTGTGTGTTAACATGCCCTGTTTTGATTTTTGAGTCCACTCTGAAAGGTAACAGTTCAGTTCTTTTCCTGATCTGGACTGATTTTATTTTATCAGGGCTTTTTGTCACCCTTTTAGCAACTTTTTCAGCTCTCCAGCTTGTGCTTTACTGTCTGCCCCTGTGCCTGCCTCTCAAAGGGTCCCTTCCATATTTTTTTTCCCTTACCTCTTGCATCTTATGCTCAAAGGCATATTTAGATTAGAAGAACTGGGGAAACTTGTGCATTTTAAGTTCCAGCAATGATCTGGTCTTGGCAGATTTCAGTGACGTTGTAGCAGATTAATCTATTTCCCAGGATACCAAAGCACCCCACCTGTGTCCTGCCCTGCCCTCAGCAGTAACATGCACTTGGACTTGGCCATGTTCCATATAATTATTCCTTCAATATGTCTCTCCGGGCTTATTATCTATTCAGTGTAAGACTCACTCTTACCTTTTTATTTCCAACACTGGCCACATCTCTCCTGCTCTGTCCTCTCCCTTACCTCCACATTAGCGGATCATTCCAGTTCATTTCTTAGCAGAAATCATGTGTCTTCATAAGTCTCTACATTGTGCTTCTCTTTCCGGTCAAAAGAAAACGGATGAAATGAAACTGAACCTTGGGTGTTCTCCTCTGCATATTTGTAATCTCAGCCTGAGGAGCACTTAAAAAAAGTTATGGAAGAGCTTGTGATGACTTAGTATGGTGCTGTCATGCAATTAGTACCATACAAATTTAATAATCTAGTTTTAGGAAAGAAATTGCCATTATATCAAGAAAATGTATCAAACCCTATCAAACCCCCAAAACACTAACCATCCTGACATCAATATGGCAGTTCATATTTCCTCTTCAATCACTTGCTGCTATGGAACCTGGCTTATTATACACATCAAGTCTGCTTGTGTGAGCCCTTTTCTTCTTCAGAAATAATGGTGTGCCACACCATTCATGAAGAACAACCCAGTCCAGGAGCTTTTCTCAAGCAATATTTGGTGTTGGATGTTTCAGAGGAACACCTAAGCTTCATTTGCAGGAAATAAGGCAATTTTTTTCTGCCTCTTCCTGTCAATGAAGTTATATGCCTAAGGAGAAAGATTGCTTTTGTGTAGCTTTACAATCCCTGATATAACTACAGGTACCAATCTTATTGTGACCAGTACATGGACTCTATGTTTCTGTTTTGACTTTTGAAAAAAAACCCGCTAAAGCCTTATCTGAGTGGAAAGCTTTCCCTTGTCCCTGTGGTTTCTGGTGCTGTCCCTCTTTTATCTTATTCCCTTTCCCTACACAGTGCATGCTGGAGGCGAGCTGGGTGTGCTCTGCCATGCCTGCAGAGGGGAAAAACTATGGCGAATTCATCTTTCACCAGCGTGGTGGTGAGGAGTCTGCTTAAGTTGTATCAGGAATCAAAGTGATTTTATATGCCATTACTCTGGAGGAGAAACACATGCTGCAGCAAGTTCAGGGTCTAAAATACTAGACACCAGGGGGAAATAAAAACATGTTGGCGAGTGGACTGTTAAGCCCACACAGCCAAATCATGAAAGGTCTTAACCCCTCACAAGCAAATCCTGTTGGCTTCAAGAGGGCTTCAGGTGCTCATCTCCCCCCTGGATCTGCTCACAGGGCTTTTACTTAATGAAAAGATCTCCACTGACGGGGTGAAGAGTTAAAGGTTTTTGAGCCCAACAAAATGACTTCCTTGGATTTGTGGAGCAGAGAGCGTGGATTAGGGTTTGTAACAGCAGTACCTCTTTCCCTGCTGGTCATGGCTCCTGGTGTTGGGAATATGTTGCTGCTTCTGTACTCGTTACAGTGAACCAGTGCGTAAAATGGGGAACAAAAAGAGCCGCTGTCAGAAGGGTTTGTAGGTAGCAGATGCCTGTTTGGCTGTCTGGAGGGAGGAAAAGCTCTTAATTCAGATGACTTTTGACTCCTGACTCTTCAACAAACTCTGTATTGTACAACCCCAAACTTACATTTAAACAAAAGAGACTTCCTTGTTTCCATGTGGCGTGGAGTGTCTCCCATATAACTCCTTGCAGGGATGCAGAGCGATTGCTAATAAAACAGCATTTCAATGCTCGTACATCCCACAAAGGGCAAATCTTTACCAGGAAACTGTTTTAATATTATTATTATTATTATTATTATTTAAAGACACTGAGCAGGAGTGCATTAACTCGGGGTATTATTTCCAGTAGTTCCAAAAATGTCTGCAGCACACCTGCTCTCCCTGGCCACTTCAAGCCAGCTCCTGCTCTGTTGTTGTTGGCTCCATACCAAGAGCCAGCAAAGCAAAAAATTTTTCACTTAAGCCCAGACTTACTGTTCTCCTGTCAGCTTCCTCGTAATGTATTACCTCACCTCGTCCTCTGAACTCTCGCATTTCTTTGTAGAGAAGTGTAATTAATTGTGAGCCACAGTTTAGCTCTGGGGGTTCAAAACAGTTTCACGTGTTTACCCAAACATTAACATTTTTCCTTCTTTTTTAATTTCCAAGCAGAAAAGGTGATGAGGGTTAAACAAAGCATCGCTCCTTCCAAGAACTCCAAACCCCAGCAGGGCTGGAAGGAGCTGATGGGAGGGAGGAGGGTGGAAGAGATGGACAAGGGGGTTTTCAGCCAGACACCAGGAGCCAGAGCTATGCCTGGGAACTCAGGTTCAGGAAGAAAAAGGGAATCCTCTACTGCACAAACAGCTCAGCTGATAGAGTAGCATATCCCAGGGATCCAGGCAAACATCAGTATCTTTATTTCTTACTGAGGAATTGGTACACAGAGGGGGTGTTAAACTGACCTGCCACCTTCTTTATTCACACATTAATTTATGAGGATTTGTCATACAAATGAGGACAAATCTTACGACTGGAGGAAGGTCTTATTTACTCATCACACCAATAGCACCTCTGTAGCAACCCTACCAAAGCTGAAGAAATCCCACTTCATTTGTGGATTATTGTCAGAAGACCTAAGGTGTTTCTAGAAGCCCTGAAGGACCCAGTTAAACCACTTTTCCATTATTTTTTTGCTGCAGAATCCTTTTGTCTGTTGCAGAGCCTGCTCACGTCTCATCTGAGGGCAGCTCCTCCAAATCCAACACAGGGGTGCTGTTAATCCCACAGGAATTTTCTTAAGAAATAGAGCGAAAAGAAAAGTTGCATATAGGTCATAGAATATAGATACAGGAATAAACACAAAAAACCCTCATGAAACTTCAGAACATTTCTACTTCTCAGCCATTCAGGGCTATCCAGCACCATAAGAAACCAGTAACTGGAAAGAGACCTATCCAGTAGTAATAAGAGATGCACTTGGGTTTCTGCTTTCAAATGGATGTGAGGTTTCTAGTCCATACAAACTTAACAGTAGTCCCATAGCTGATGCTCCCCAGAAAACCATGATAACCCTTTGCCAGTCCAGTCAGAACCTTTGAAGTCAGTGACAACGTTGTCACAGTAATAGCTCTGAAGAGCTATGTTGGCCCTTACGTTTCTGAAAGACCATCTATTTTGTACCACTCAGGTTCTTTGAAATAACGCCAGCGCCCCAGTCTTACAGCACCTGGCACATTTGCCATCAAGCTTCTTTGCTTCTTACTGCTTTGCCAAAGCAAGCTCTCCCATAACTTCATCTTTATTGCTGTTAGTAGAAAGAAAAAGTGGTTCCATAATAACTGAATGTCTAACTTTGCAGGAATGTTATTCAAACAGCCCTGCTGAGACTGACGTAGCAACCAGTTGCTGGAGATCAAGTTCGTCCCTTAAATTACTTTTCTTCAATGCAGTCATGAAAACATTCTTGCTTGAAGACTAGTGGGGAAAAAGGTCTAGATTTAATATCAAGAAAGGTGCAAAGCTAGTTGGAAAACAGATCCGCTTTTTAAAAATCAACATTTCATTATCATATTGGGAGGATTTAGTAATGCCCCAACAGTGTTTGTCACAAATCTGTTAAAGGCAGTGTCTAAAAGCTATTAATAACAGCCAAAGCTGGCATCTAACATCATGAATCAGCTAAGAAAACATGAAACATCACAACACAACTCTGATTTAACCATGATACCTTTGACAGCTGTATGGCAAAAAGTTATTTGCAGGTTAGTGGCATGCTGGAGTATCAAAACAGGGAGGTGATGCCCTGCCTAGGCCTTGCATGGCAATCTCAGCCTCAAGTCTATGGCATAAACCAAACAGTCAATGCTAGTGCATAATCTTCTGCATGAGGAGGATGTGCTAACCTGTGTGAGATTGCATGCCGAAGGGTGATCTTACCCTTGACCATTTTCTATGCACATAATGAGGAGCAGAGTACATTAGTAGAATCATAGAAGCAATAAAAGGTGAGTGCTCAATCCTGCCAGATCCCACTGTGCCTTCTGCTTCTGCTCACCACCTACCACAGTGCCCAGTAACCTGAATGGCAAACCCAGTACCAAACTGAACTTCCTGGCCACATCACATCTAGTCCTTAGCAGGGGTGGAAGAAAAAGCAGCCTGGAGTAACTGGTTGTAGCCAGGGACCAGGAGGCAGCAAACAACCTGTACTATTTTTTTTTATCTGAGAATTGTCTGCTAAACATCCAAATCGTTATGACATCTAACAAGGAAGGAAACCAATAGTAATTTATCTGAAGCTTTATGGTCTTTTGGGTAAACTAATTCCCCTTGCCTCTCAAGCACAGGCCTGTACAGCCAATGCAGTTTGGCCACTCTTTTAGTACTCAAAGTAAGATAAATGACCATCTTGTCCATGAGTCATCTATACTGTTTCCCATAGGAAGACAAGGTTTGAATTCAAATTGATCCTGAAAAGCCCAAAGGAATGGACAGAAATCAAATGAATGACAGTAAAAAGCACTTAAGAGGGAAATGTCGAATGCAAAAGTCCCCAACAAACAAGCCCAACCTGAGGCCTTTATGAACAGTGACCTGCCAGGCGGCAGTGTGCAGAGAGGGACGCACAGCCTTTAGAGATCCAGAAACTGTGGGAGTCCTCGGTATTGTCTGCCTACAACACAAGAAAGGGCAAAACGTCACCCCAGGCCACACCTGCAAGAGTGTTTTATGTAAGACACAGAAGAAATTATTGTGCTCTACTTGGCACTAGTGCAGTCTCAGCTGGAGCACCATGCTTTAAGGAAAATGGCAGTTGGACAAGGTCAAAAGGAGCTCATATGAAAGACAAAAGGTTTAGAAAACGCACCCCAAGACAAAAGGTTTATGGAGTAGGAGTCTTCTGTGTGGAAATGGGAAGGTGAAGGAAACCTAACAACACTCAGCTGTCAAGCAGAAACTTGACTTCTTTCTGCCCATTATAAACTGGTGCTGTGAAGTGTAATGTCTTCTGCTCTTTGCTTACATTTGGTGGGCTTCGTACAGCAGGACTGCTTTTGCAGTGCAAATTCAGACCACTTGTTAGCACATCTTCAGACCTTTAGTATTCTGTAGAAGAACCAGACTTTCATCAGATCAAAGTCCCTCATGATTCCCCTCAGGATCTGGTTTTGTGGCTGGTACTCATCACAACCAACTGCTTTTGGACATATCCAGTTGTCCGGAAGATTGTCCACTTTAGTCCTGCATTGCTGCTATTAAGCTGAGACAACCTCTGGGACATGATGGTTCTTAATGTGCAGTGTCAGTCTGCCTAGTGACTTGCTCTAGGAGACACAACCTGGACACACAGGGCTTGAGTCATTTCCAACATGGGCATCTCATGTAGTGCATCTGCCAGGGCTGGCAGGTATGACATAGTACCTACAGAAGACCTACATGTTTCTGGACAGGCATTTGGACTCAGGTGGCACTTCCTAGGGGAAAATAGCAACTAGCCTGCACTCAAGCAGCTGAATTGTGCCTGCTGCCCAAGCAGAGGAAGAAGCATCAGAACAGCAGTGAATTTATTAAATTGCATATAATAGGGGCACCTGGTGCATGGATGAAAATCACACCATGCTGCAGTGACACTACTAAGCAGGAGATGGAGTTCCTGTCTGTCCTCCAACAGAGGCTCCCAAACTGAAGTGTTCTATCCACAAGCACGACTTGTCCAAGGACCACGTGCGGTGCAGTGCCCAGCTGGGCTGGCAGCAGGGTGCACATGTGAATGCCAAGGAAGGCAGCAGGATAAAGGGAATGGCTGGGATAGGGGCTATTTCCTCAACACATTACTGCAGGTACTGTCTCCCCTTCCCTTGCTGGAGGCATTACTACCAAACCCTTTGCTTACCCAGGGTGCGGAGCTGGCACAGACCTGCATCAACCCCAGATCCCGTTTCTGGGCCACAGTGACCAAGAGTGCAATCATGCACACTTCCTTCCAAATTTATGCAAAAAGCATCCACCCCACACATATTTTATCCACTGTATTTAAGGCCTTGTGTAGTCTTGGCAGAAGTGGATGGATTTTGCCCAGAATACACAATTTAGTGTTAATTATCCCTTCCTGCTGGGCTTTAGAGCACAGAGCTTTCAGTTTAAGAACAACAGCTACAAGAGCTAATGAATTGCTCTGTTACCAGGAAGCAAACCCTTTGCAAAGTGCAGAGGATCCTGCCCCAATGCAGGTCACACGGAAACTCTTCAACAATAGGAGGATGGAATTTGTTAACTCTTTAGGGAAGGAGAGAGCATCACCAGCATCACTGCTGCTAGGGGGAACACCCCAACACAAAAGAGCATCTTGCACCCCCAGGACACAGCAAATCATACTGTAAAAGTAAGGGAAGAACACTCCCCTCATCAGTCAGTGAGAGGCTGTAGAAAAGGAAGGAAGAAACATGGCTGAGATTCATTTCTTTCCATGTAGCATACAGTAAAGTCTGTATTTTCTGCTTCCATTTGGGGGTAGTATATAGGAGCCGGATTAAACTGCTGCATTCCAAACCCCACTTCTCACATGCATTTATGCCACATCTAAGATAGTCTATGCACCTGTCACTAGGGCTCCACTGACAGACCACTTCTCTTTTGCTGATACTCCTTGAGATGAGAGAGCTTTGCACCACTTTGCTGGCAATTCAGCTGCAGGTAATGAATTAACAGCACATGGGAGTCATACTTGGAACCAATAATAATTTAATTCACCTGCACTGGCACTTAACCATCCAGCAATAGCCATTGCAGAGTGCCTCTCTACACAGCTGATTTAGGAGCTTTATAGACCTACATGTGGTGATCATTTGATTCTGAGACTGACACGTTACCTGGAGGAGAGTCCAAACTACAGTCTAGCATAGCGAGTATTTTGGCTGGTGGTGACCACATTTTAGCTGCTCTTTCAAATGCAGTCTTTTAGGTGTAGATGCTCACTTACTTGAATATCCTTACAAGAGTAGGAAATGAAATACTGAAATATAGAGCAGATGCTTCAGTACCTTGGACTAGATCCATTATTGACACAGGACCAACATTACACCCTTCTCAAAGATACTTTCTCACTTGCTCATATGTTGTACAGATGTAGGCTGCTGGCAATGATCTCTAAGGCAAAGTGGGCAACTTCCAGAATTTCAGCTACCCTTTGTCTCCATTTCTGGTGCAAGATTCTGGACAGTTTATTCTCATTTGGGTCTCTGTAGTTGTCATACTAAGATATCCTCATTAATGCCATATTTTGGCTCCCTCTTGAAAACAGGGTAAGGGAAACACCACTGGATGAATGGAACGACATCCAGCACTGGAGGCAAGGGATGATGTCTGCCCCCAGGAGCATTACTGCAGGCCACTGAGATAACCCTGTGATCTACCTGCCAACATGCAGAGGTTTTAACAGCAGCTCTTCCAGAGAGCCTGTGGCAAAAGTCTTCACGGCTTGGAATTGCAACTACAAGCACCAAGAAGTAAAAGTCTATAAGGAGTGAGAATCTTTCTTCCTGAGTCAGTTGAGGAAACAGCTGTATGAAGCCTGACATCCCTTTGCCAAGACAGCCGTGAACATCTTCCATCACATTCAGATGCAGCTTCCTGTCTCTAGAACAAGTTGTCCAGCAGTGGCTCTCTGGGAAACACCAGGCGAAAAAAGAGAAATACCAGATTGATTAGAGGGAAGATTTTATTCTGTGAAACGAAGATAAATCTGCAGCTTTATGACTGATGGTTTTACTGTGAGGTACTGCATAACAGGCTTAAGTAATGCTGAAGTATGACTGCCTCCTGTTTTATCTGGCTATAGTGTTTCTCCTTAGCTCATTGAGTCTCAGAGAAGGTTGTGAAGAACAGAAGCCTTTCAGAGCTGCAGCCTGCTTGCATGTGAATCCTTCTTGCCTGGCCACAGTAATAAGCATGTGAAGTGCATACTGAAGTCATTCTTCATAATGTTTTGCCTTGTAACATTTGAAACTGAAGAAAGCTTCTTTCTTTTACAAATAAATATTGAGCTAATTGCAGTAATATACATAAATCAAAGCCACGTATTTTGGTGAATAAAAGGCAGAACATCTACTTGGCATCTGGACAGCCCCAGTTTCCGGCATGAGCAGGTCCATGGGGGAGCAGCATGGGCAGGCATCTTGAGGGAAATCAAAGCAAGTGGATACCCTGTTTCCAAGCCCCCATGGGCCTCATCATGGAGCCTGCAGTGGCCCATCTCTCCTACTGGTTGGCCTGCCCTATTTCTTGAACAATTTTAGCAGGGTTTGCCATGCTCCTTTTCTGTCTACATGGCCTCTACCTTAGTACTGTCTCAAGAGACAGGAGAGACTCGACCTCGACAAACCTGCTGCCCACCGTGTCCAGTAGAAAGAAGCCAAGGCAACTCCCACCTTGGAAAGAAAAGCATTGATTTACCTCTTCATACAAGACACTGAGGATGCTCCATCAACACCTTCCCCACCCAGCTCCTCAGAGGGCAAGTTGCTTGTCTTCTGTCCCTTACTTCTTTTTTTTTCTTTTGAAAAAAACTCAGTTGAAAAACTGAGAGGCAAGTCCCCACATGGGAAACAGAGCTTTTGATAAGCAGCTTGAAGCAGATCCTGCTGGAGGGGAGTTAAGCAGGGCTGTCAGACAGTAAATGTTGAGCAGACCCAGAGACATACATTTTCTTTTGTGCAGTGTCTTCAAGCCCAGTGCCTTGGGTGTGCTGTGGCATGGGAGAATTGCACCACACACGTGCGATTTAATATGTTGCAGCAAAGTGCAAGAAAGCCATGGTTTGTCATCCCTTCAAATGAGGCTTGCGATCTGAGCAGTAAGTACAGGACAGCCCATATTGCACAGGGCATCTGGCGACTGAACGCCAAGTGACCTCCATACTACAGGCAATGCTCCAACCCCATCTGCATGGCTACAGCTTTGCTCTCCTAGAGCTCCTACGCTTCACCAGCTAGGCATTACTGAAATTAGATCCCACAGCATGCCTGTAGATAATGATTTATACATATCTTTCCTCTAAAGATAGGGAAACTGGAGCAGAGACAAGATTTTTTTCTCCTGCTGTTGTTTCCACCCCTGAATGTGCTGTCTGTGATCCAGGACATCTGCCTCCCACTCCAAATATTCTTGCACTGGGTCAGGATGCAGGCCCCTGGCTGTCCCTCCCAGGCAGTTCTGCTACCTGGCTTTGACAAGGGGGCAACACAAAGCAGAAAGAACCACTCAGACACCCACCAAAAATGTTTGGGTTCTCTTCTGGTTTTCAGTAGGGCAACATATTGCCTGCCTGGGGGCAGGGAGAATGAGGCTGAGCTTTAGGAATTTTTTGGAAGGTCTGCTGATCATCAGTCATATAGATATAAAAATCTTATGAGGGTGTGTAAACTCTGCCATCCTCTTCACTGGAGAGTCACCGATAGACACTGGGTAAAAACCAGTGAGGCAATGGACACTGGTGTATTTCCTTTTTGTTGTCACCATTGACAGACAGTTTATGTGTTTTCTGACATGATGTAGACAGCAAAACCTAGATCTGAAGTAAGTGCCTGTAATAACTATCAGCCCCTTCATCAGGCACCCAGAGGTCCCTGCTGCTCTTGCAATCAGGGCTACCTCAGTGCCAGCGGGTTGGTGTACCTTCCCTGCCCAAGGCCACAAGGTGAAGGATGCCTAGTTTTTGGGAGACCCCAAAATCTCCTGAGGAGCCTGACCTGCTGGCTCTGCCTGTCTCTGTATACTGATTTCTGCTCTTGTGAAACAAAGGCACAGTCAGTGTTTTCTTCTAAAGCTTGGGTGGAGGAGGTACCCATCTCTTATATAGCAGCTTGTAATGAAAGCATTCATCAAGGACATTGTGCTGTGCCCAGGCTGGTTCTTGTCATCTCCTGCTCCATGATGGTGGCTGAATATGCACGGACTGGTCCTTGGGACACAACGCATCTTCTCTGCCAAGGGACTGCTCTTCCCATGGGAAAAGTGTTAGGCTCCCTCTGGCACCTGTGCTTGTTTGTATGAATCTTATCTCCTTTCTCCACCTTCTCCTTTCACCTAGGTCCTGAAATACAGTCTAAAGAGGAAAATATCTTCAATAAAAGGAAGGGGAGTGCCTCTGCCCTGCTCAGAAATAGCCTGTGTCCACTGGGTTACAGTTTTCAGTCACTGAGGTTATCATGGGTGGAGTAAACAGGATATTGGGTTCCTCCTGACATGAATAATTTTACCTTTAGGACGTGGACAAGAGTGGGGTTTGAAGGGACACAGCAAGCCCTGTCCAGAAAAAAGATTCTCAGGGAGAAATCCATGTTTTGGAGCATGTGAGGACAGAAGCACCTGAGTGCTAGCTTCCCAACAGAGATACCTGGACTTTATTCCAGAGGTGGGCTCTCAAGTTCTTTCTTATACTAGCCTGTAGTCTCAGTGTGTTGACATCCTGATATCAGCAGCTCATTTATGTGCAGGGAAAAACCCAAACCGTTCTCATTTTGAATATGCTAAATAAGTAATAGAGCTAATTGTGCCCTCTGCTCTTGTAACAGCTTGAAAGTGAAAAAGAGGTGTTGTCGCAATAGGGCAAAGGACATTCTCTAGCTCTGACAATAACTCAGCAGTCTGGACTAAAACGGTCCAGTTTTTTTTGCAGAGAACGTGCCATGCTGCCAGCAGCCCACTTGTGCTGGGGTCTTGCTTGCTTTTGTGATTTACTTCTGGGTTTTGCCATTAGTACAATCTTAAACATCATCGTTCTTGGCTTCACTCTTCACTCTGGTACCTACCAGCATACACAGAGACCCTGTGACGGATAAAGCAAACCCAGAAGAATAGAGTAGCTGTAATCTAGCCTCTACTTATTATTTTTACCAAAAGCAGCAGCATGCAGAGCACAGACATAGGAGTGGGAGAATGGAGAAACATGATTTTAAGTCAGCCAGCACAGGAGGTGGTTCTTAGCTCAAAACCCAAAACTGCTTTCATCATAAAATAAATGCAGCTTTTTGCAATAGCTGGAGGTCTATGCAGCCACATATACAGGAACAAAGAAGTTTGTTTACATGACACTGCTTACACTGCATTACAGGGTAACAAATGTCAGTGCAATACTAAGAGCAGAGCAAATCCAGTAGCTGGGTTTAATCATGAGCTGTTACTGCTACAGACTGTAATGAATGGATCTTTCCTAAATTGTTTCCCACCACTGATATTGAGGCATTCGCCTTGGACAAATAAACTGTACAGGTTGATGACCTTTGGCAAACTTGCTTCAAATTAAGATGGAGAACATTTCAGAAGGGCAAAATCAGAGGTAAATAGAAGCTGATGAATCTTATTAGTAAATATAAAAGAGCTTTAAGGTTTCATCTAGATGCACTACCAGGACCAAACTGCTTCATTTGAATTAATTCGTTCTCTCAGAGCTGTATATCAAAGTGCATCCCTCAGAAGCTCCAGCCAGGAACTGTGTCCTTGGGAGGCAGCGATACCCTCAGCAGATCAGGCTGTAACTCAGAGCATGCTTGATGCCTGCTTTACACCACTGTAAAAGGAGGAATCCCCACCCCAACCTTCCTTTCTCCTGCTCTGGCAAAAGCCTTGGTTACTCAGTGAATGGATTCAGTTGAAAAATAACCTAGGAAACATGGCTTGTTACTTGTTCACTGGATTAGTCCTTATGGGACTGTACTAGCCTTGGAAAGGGCAGAGGATGAGACAGGGCAAGAAACTCCCTTCTAGCAGCAGCAGCACTTGCTAACACTGATTGCAGTGGTTGTCGAGTTTCAGGCCCAGTGTTTGGAAATACAGTTCTCAGGAGGTTTAAACATCTGCTTCTGACATTCCCAGAAGTCCACCAGCATCCATATATTGACTCACCCATCAGAGCCCACAGACTGGGTCTTCCTTCACCTGTATTGCCTGAGGAGCATGGTGAAACAGGCTTAAACCTGCTTAAACCATTTGGACTGAGCTGCACAGTGGTGAGGGAATAACAGGATAATCCATGATTATGTCCATGTTATAACACTCATGAGGGATGTATGAAACTTGCACTCAGTTTTTCCATCGAAAGAAGGAGGTTCAAGGGCAGCATGCTCTGTTTTGGCCCTCCTGGAAGACAAAGACTCTATTATTGAGTTAGTCTTACTTTGCATGACAATTTTGTATTTGTTAAGCTGGAGAGTGAATAACATGATTTATTTGTCACACATGTCTGTGGTGGAGATGATGGTGTCAATCGTCTTGGCAGTGTCCCACATGAATAACAGCCAGACACTGTAACTGGTACCATAATTCAAGTCTCCTTTTTAAAGGCGCTGCAATAGTCAACTACTAATTAGGAATTTATACTTACTCTTGTCTGTTTTATAATTGTCTCTTTTGTCCTCTCAAATAACAGCATTAGCAGGAATGCACCTGAACAAATGGAACCCTCTGTCACCTCCCCTGCTTTTCTTGACTAGACAAGCAGTGGCATATGCTGGGAGTGGTTCAGAGCTGCACTTGTGAAAGTAAGGCATTGAATAGAACCTGCCTTTGCCTAGCAAGGACACTAGTTTGGCAGCCAAGTCATGCAAGGACTTGACATCTTCAACACATCCCCTTTTCTCTTAAAGCTGGCCAGGAATAGTTGTCAGGTCAAAATGTGCTGTAAGATGACAGAACATGCAGTATGGGCTCACAAAAGCCATTGTTTAGGAGACCAAGGCCAAAACCAAGGTAGGTGGGTAGGTGGTTACAGGATATTAAGAGCAAAGAAATGGTATTCTGCAAGGAGACTTAATTTATTGCTGTCATTTTTTGACTGACAAATACATCATTATCTCAAATTTAAAGTACTCCTGACATTATACAGCAGCAGTGTTCTTTCACCCCTTGCCACCGCTGGTCATTCAGCAGAGCATCGTCATGTGCTGCAGGACACTGATGGTAACATGCACCTTTCGGGGGAGGAAAGGCTCTGCTTTTCACAAAGAGAGCTTGGTGCCAGTGTGTGCTCAGCAAACTCCACATCAGGTAACACCACATGCCTAAACACCTAAGAACAAAGGTGGGCAAAATGCACTTCAGAAGCTACGGAAGACAGCTAGTTTAGTAAAACTACAGGAAGAGCTAATTTGTGAAATATGAAGGTATTAACCATGAGAAATCCTACAGAAATTAAAGTTTCTGCTTAGAAGGAAGTATATGACTAGACTATGGTGCAATGGTCTGGCTGCATAAGCCGGTTCTGAAGTGACAATGAAGCTAGCCTGCCATCTGTTTTGGTGTTTTGAAGTGCTCGCTTTTCCAGGAGGAAGGACAGTCACTAGAGCATGGCTCTGCCATGAGGAGAATCTTATTTACCTACCACAGTCACAAGGGATGCGCACAGGTTTGGGTGGATTATGTGTACTGGGCAAAACTGTAGAAACAAGGTAGCAGGAGGAGCAGAAGATGGACTTGAACGCGCAGTTCAGAAAAGTCAGGAATATAAGAGCTCTTTGACCCATACATGGTTCTGGCTGTGAAGTATTTGCATTTTTTGCCATCAGATCTTCAGCTATTTTCAATTAGTTTTAAATACAGTGAGCTGAACTGTGTATAAATCTGAACCCAGATTTTACTGAACCAAATACATTCCCATTATCAAAGAGTAAGCAATGCAGTACTACCCTTTTTATACAGAGATGGTGAGGCCACAGTTAGAAAACAGATTACATAATAAGGTACAGTAAAGCAGGAGTTAAGATTTTTTTTTTTTTGCTTAACATTGAAAGAACCCAGTATCTTTTTAACTGCAAAGGAGTAAACACAGATCCTACAATAGCTTTACTTACGTAAGTAATGATGAGCTGATCAATTTCTGTAAGAAGGATTATTCATAAGTGGAAGAATTTGCTGCACTGAGGCGCGTTTTTCCCCTCTGCTCCTCTCCCATGGGGATTAGAGCTGGAGCCTCCACTGGGGAGCCAACAGGACTCAGACAACTTGTCCCTGACAGGTGGTCTTCGCAAAAGAACCTGCAAGGAACAAGATGATGTGTTGGGCCAGCAGGAAATCAGCAAAGCTTTTATTCTTTCCCCTTGGTAGGAGCCCACTGGCAGAACCTCAACTCCCCCCAGATGCATAGCACACTTACCACTTTGCTTATAGCAGTGAACCCAGCATCAGCCCATGAGGGAGCAATGAGGCACAAATACTACTGGTTTCAGGAAACAGTTCTGGAAGTAAATTGCTAGTGGCAACCAAACACCTAGCCAAATGTCCCATCAGACCATTTTTTCTTTTCGCATCCACTGGCCTGAATGAGATGCTGTTACTGTATACAAAGTCTGAGCCCTTGCTGCTTAAGCAGAACTGGCTTCTAAACTGCAGTGTAAGAGGGTAAGCTTGTCAAGTGGTGTAGCTGCTCCACTGGGAGAGCTCCACCGTGCCACTGAAACTCACATAAATGCTCCATTTGCCATATTCCTTCAGAACCAGCTGCATGCTAAAGTAAAAGGCAGATGGCTTGCTCATGTTAGAGACCTCCGTTCTGTTCCCAACTCTGCCTGAATAACCCTGTGCACTCATCAGTTATTCCTTTCTATCTGCCTTTTTTTTTTTTCCTAAGATAGGAAAACTGGGTTGGAAAAGATATGGAAATTGTTATAACACTCATTGCAAGTGCAAATGCTGGAATTCCTTGTTCCTGGTGAAGCTCAGTGCCTCTCACTAAGCTTCAGGATCTTTTAAGAGCACCTGACGTAACAAGTTTGTCTTGGAGACCAGAATGCCAATAAGAGACAGCCTGATTAAAAAGATTAACAAAAAGAAAAAAAGTTCCAAAGACAATGCCGTGTTTTGGGAACATGAGTCACTACTCTCCAGAATTTCTAGTTTACAGACTGAGGGATGGCTCTTATCCAGCCTCAGGTGATACAGGCTGGCAGCTCCTCCAAGCCATGGCTACTCACTCCTACCAGAGACACTCTTTGGAGTTGTTTAAATGGGGGGAAAAAGCTGACTTGAGGTCAACTTAGTCAGCTTGTCCTGATTGAAGCCCCTGTTATCTCTGCAACCACAGCTGAGATCATTTGACCTGGTCAGGATGTAACCATGACCACTTCAAACACTCCCTTGGCTGGTAGCAGCAGCAGCTTATGGGAAGGTGCTGCTGGCAGGACAACTGGCCCCAGTTGACAGGAAGGTTAAACATTCCTCCTCCTAACTCCAATACTTACTGCTCCCAAGGCCTCAAAATGAAGAATCTGCAAGTCAGGTAACTGTTCAGCTCCTGGTTTGGAGACCAGCGACAGCATTGCGCTCAATGTGAGCAAAAGAAATTGGGGACTACTGTCCACAGAAATGCTTTTGTATTATTGGGTTGATTTTATTGAGGAGAGGGCAGAATTCCAAATACCTTTTTTGTATATAGTGACATGGCCTTTCAGAGCTGTTGGAAGCCCTTGTTATTTAGAATTTTGCATGATTTTCCAATGAATTTATGTCTTGAACAATTTGGTCCAACAGATTTTATTCTTGCACACTGAAAGAGCAAAATGCTTACTCTGTATCTTTGTAACAGCTTACCTGACATTAAATTTGTAGAAAGCTTCACAGAATTCAAGGGCTCTCATTATCTTCATCAACAGTCATGCAAGATCTTGGCTACAGAGAGAGCTCCTGAAGAGTGACGGGAACAGGATCCGGTCAGGCAAAGCACTGGCAGACTTGTGTCTGCCTTTGGGCACAGAGTGTGCTAAAAGTGAGCAGGCTCTCCATGCAGGTAAGGAACAGAAACTCATGAGGAATGACACAAAGATAGCGTAGGAGTGTTTAATTTTTTTTTTTTTAATTTTTTTTTTTTGGGGGGGTAATTAATTTATCCCCTTAATTCCTGAATTAACACACAATGCAAATCTTGTGATTATTATACAAACTTTAGTTTACACAGATATGATCAAAACCCAACAACGGTTCCCAATATAGAAATGTTAAAATCTAAAACAGCATCAGAGAACTTGAGACTCCCTGGAAAAATCATAGGAAAGACCAAAACGGCATTCTCAAGATATTTATTTTAAAGATTACTTCCCACCGTCCTCATATTTTTTAAAGATCTTTTTGGGTATCTAGTCGTGTAGAGGTAAGGCCTTGGAGAACTTTCCCTAGTTGTAGATTAATACTACACTACTTTCACATTCAGCAAGCTATTAGGACAAGCTTTGCCAAAACGTGCTCTTGACATCAGCCCATTTCATGTTTAATCCCACCTGTCACATTATTTTCTAACTACAGTTTAAAGGAGCAGTTTTTGTTTTCTGAAGCAATGAAATATAAAATGTATAATAGAGTTTCCTCTAGAGACAACATACATACAATGTGCATGATAGCCATAACACACACAATGCAGAAGGCTATGTGACAGATTAGTGACCAGAGGTCATGAAAAAACAGAGGGACAAAACAAAAGTTGTAAATATTTGATCATTTTTAAAGTTTATTTGACTATCATAACATTTTTGCGTAAATTTTTTGGTGAAAATCATACTGTGCAAATATAATTGGAACAACTGCCTAAGAAAAACATGAACAATAAATGACAAAAAAACCACCCTCAAAATATATTCTAATATTGAATTTCTCTTATGAAATTCAGAGATTATTCTAGTAGCAATTAAACAAGCTATCCTGCCAAGGAAGGAGAAAAAAAATACTTTTGTATTTAAGTACCAGAATGTGAATTGCAAAATATACAGCAAAACCTCTATCGAAGTGAAGAATTGAGCGCAGACTTACACACTGGTAGTAAAGAAATTAAAACCAACACACTTTTCAGAAGCACTGAGGACAGCACAGAGCAAACTTTTTCCTCTCTCCTCCTCCTTTGCTCAAAAGCCATTACCTATCTTCAGTATGGCCTCCAAGAGCAAAATGGCCTTTTCCCATCCTCAGATGGTCTTCTGTACAGTAGAAAGTATTTTCATTTCTCTACTATAGACTTCTGTGTTTGTTTAGAGTGTGAACTCCTGATCCTTCATCACTTTGATGATAAAAGCCCCAGTGTTGCCTGTTGCTGTGGCAAAATGGTGCTTTTAGTAGTGTCGTATTTTCTGTCTTGCTTTCAAATTGCCACCCAGTCTTGTGGCCACCATTGTCCCAAGCACACTTTGCCAGCACAAATATCAGTGAAGTGCTGCTTGTGCAGACACTGGCTGAGGGTTTACTGGCAATAATTGCATTAGAATAATTTTATTCAAGAGTGCAAACACAGCCCTTCTTGCCAGTTTAAGCAATTTTTACTCAAATCTGTCTGAAGAATAGTGCCTTTTAGGGTCACTCGTGCATTTTGGGCTACGCCATGGTACATTCTTCTACAAAAATATAAGACAGCTATTGGAACACACTGGCACTCTGAGATTAGCCAAACTAACAAAACTTGCTCATTTCTTTTTTTTTTTTTTTTTTAGTATCTGTTAATTTATCTGATTATTTGTAATTCTATACAATGTAAACCCCCCTGACTTTCAAGCTCATACCTACAGCATTGCTGTTACCAATCACACATATGGACAGGCTGCTCCAGAAAACCAGCAAGTAGACAGCAATGAGGCCATGGAGAATTTGACAGTGCCACCAGAATCACCAGTGGGATGGTACATGAACACTACTAAAAGAGGAGAAAGGAGTTAACTTCTCTTCAACACATCTTTTAGTTTCTTATGTTTCTTTCTGTTCCTGTTTGCTCACAGTCTCAGAAGTGTATTCCCCATCCGTATAAGCATGACACTTAATACATACTTCTGTAACATTCTTCCTATAGTTTTTCTGTAATACTGTTCCTGTTCTCAAATTGCTTGAGAGAACATCCCACTGTCACAATTTTGCAACTGGAACTGATTTTTAAACATACAAATTGATTACATTCTGCAGTCATAAAACAGGTTGGTAGCAAAACCGAACCCAGAACATCAGGCTCAGGTCAGTGCTCTGTCCCATGCTGCATTCAAAAGACACTTTTCATTTTGTCAGTCTGGACAGGTGACTGTCCCCTGTTTGCTTGGCTGAGTCATGCACAGTGAGCATGACAAAGCAGCAGGCACAGACAACAGCCTGGGCAGACAGGCAACTGATGTACTTTTCATCTTCTGACCGGAGAAGAGGGCACAGGACAGTGAAGTTTTATTAAAACTATGTTCCATTTTTACTGCTCTTTTCCAACCTCTATTTCTCTTCAAAGAGCAGAATGCAAAGGCTTTATGCTTTTGCTTTCATTATTTTTTTCATGTGGGAAACGGCTTGAAACGGCTTTGCCGTTAATGTAAAGAGAAGGTCCATGTGCTGCAGCTGGAGTAATTCTGGGACCTTGGTGGATGTACTCCTTCACAGCTGCCTGGCCTTCTCTATGCTGCACACCTGTCTATGCTGCAGGGATCTCACTGGTGGGGCTGCGAATAAAGCCTGTGCCTTCTAAGCTGCTTTATGTTCCAGATGAGTTTACTCCACTACATGAAGATGCATCACAGTTTCTTGTGGTTTTCAAAGGGATAATAAATGATGTTATTAGGTCACAATCAGAGGCATCTTCAAGCTTAACAGATGCAAAATTCAATACACCAATCCACTATGAAGATAAAAATGTTAATGATGGTTTCACAGTCTAAGTAATGAATATAAATTTTCTCCACAAAACTATAACATTCCCTGAATCAAAATTGCTTGGACTTTGCTCTCTATACAAGCACAGTTTTCTCTTGCTTCTTTTAAAGTTCTGGAAATGGAAGTTACTGGCCTTTCACAAGCTTAACCATGGATTTATTAAAATTCTTTCTTTGTTCTATTACAAAAGACAGCAAAATTTTCCCATTTCAACAAATGTCTCCCTGGGCTTATTACTATAGACAAGTAACATGTTCCTGGAACATGAAAAACCTTAAAATAGTTTAAAAAAGGTTGTGTTTCATTACCTAGAACAGAGCAAAGCCATTTTTACCTGCAAGAAATCCTGACCTACCTGTTTGATTCTGTTACAATAATAATTACAATGCAACATTATTGAGGCAGTATAAATGACTATTTTTTTCAAACCAGCCTTCTCATGTTTACCTCAATGATACTACTGAGTTAGAAGCTTACTCCACCTAAAAATGCAATATTTGGTATACTGTACGGCAAATACAGACAAAGCAAAACAATTAATATATGGAATAAATCTTTTGTATGTATTAATGTTGAGATAATAAGATTGAGAAGTATTCAAAACTTAGATACGTGAATATAAAATAAATTATATGGTGCTTGTGAAAAACAAATGAAATTAACAACTGAAATCCCCTTCTAGGAAATCATTATAAAACAGAATGTTTCTTACAGAACAGTCTCTAAACTCCGCTTAAACTGCAAAACATTATAAACACGCATATATAATACAAATTTCAAGCCTTTGTACTTACATTGCTGAAATCTTATGTATAATATATATGTAATGTTAGTGCCGTACCTTTGGAAAGTTCAAGAGCAATATATACATCAATCTTTTCACTAGCTTATTGCTAAATCAAGGAAACAACTATAAGCTTACTTCCTTTAAAAGCAGTCATATTAAAGAGAGCATTAAACTCTGTTATGTAGATAAAGAGAGGGGAAAAAAAAATCACAAACCCACACAGTTCATTCTGAAAACTCAGTTGTTCTACTAAGGCTGGTAAATCAATAAACTAACGCAGCAATTCCTGTGCCTGCACACAGTCAAACCTTCCTTTCACTTATGTGCTCCTTATGAACCATTGAAACCAAGTATTGACACTGAAGCGGGAACCGTGTCTGAATAACATCTCGTAGAAATAACTTAAAACCATTTTCTAAATGACCAGAATAATGACAGTAAGTCAGACTTGTTGACACATTTTATTGTGAGATGGGGAGTCTGGTAAAAAACTAGAAAATGACCATGATGTAACAAGGAACTTAAAAATGAAGTTTCAGATTTGTAACATACATACATGAATACAGGAACAAATTGGCACAAAAATGTTAAACATTGCTCCCAACACTGTTTATAAGATCATTCTAATTTGGCTTACTAAGGAAATGAGAGGTTTATGGTTAGACTAATCTCTTAATAAAACTGCAGAGCATCATGCTATTAGTCACACAGTGAATTTCAAAATTTAAGAGCTTTATATTAAAAACTGGGTAAAGGTAAAATGAATTGATTGCAATTGTAAAATTAATACATTCCCATTTTAATTCTTCTGTTCTACAGTCCAAGGCAAGTATAAATGTTAACATAACACTGTTAAATCAAATCTCAATGCAAGAGAACCGATTGCATCTCTACTTTAAATCTTATCAACTTTCCAAATTTTCATACTAAAATATATTATTGTATTAATACAAACTACAGTATTATACACTACACTGTGTAATAAATAAAGAAATATAAAAATAAGACACATAAATATAAAAGTTTTCTAAAACTAAAAAGGTACATATGTCAGTAAGAAGGGTATTAATACTGCCAGGTTTGAAGACATACAGTACAAAATGTTGCACAGATCTATAAACTAAAAGAAATAAAATAATACTGATAGGTAAAAATCAGCTAACATTGTTAATAAATGGGGTCCATAATAACTAACATTTGAAAATACTTATGAGCCAGATAACATGTCATGTATGTGTCTGAAATTAAAGTAAACCAATAAAGCAATAAAGCAGATTAGAAAATTTCCCTT
Organism: Pezoporus occidentalis; assembly: GCF_034315485.1. Taxonomy (NCBI): domain Eukaryota; kingdom Metazoa; phylum Chordata; class Aves; order Psittaciformes; family Psittacidae; genus Pezoporus; species Pezoporus occidentalis. Next base: position 1,073,181 of record NW_026913800.1, on the reverse strand, counting down.
GTAATTATTTTAGAGAAATTCTGCAAGTCAGGTATTAACCCAAAATACCACCAAATAATTAAATAAAGAAATATACCAGTGTTCTTACTTCTCTGATGGCTGAGTGTTTTTTTCCCCATGATTAGTTTAGAAGTTTGATACAAATCAACAAATGCTAGTTATTGTAGGCCACACGTTGGATAAAGGCTGCTTAGAGCCTTTATAATACTGATAAATGGCACTTACAGCACACAGGTCTTGCATAAGGCCAAAGGAGATACAAAGCTTCATATCATATCCTTCATATTGTTACTACATACTCAAAACACAATTACAAACACTGATTTTGACGACTTTGCTGTCCTTACCAGTATTAACACTGTTAGTCCCTGCAATCAGAACTCAACAACAATCCTTTCAACTACATTTTTAACCACGTGAGTAAGAAACTTCAGTTCTTCTATCATCTGCTTTCTTAAGGCTAACAATACACTTTAAATGAGAATATGCTCTACTACAACATCTAATGTCATAAACCGCTACCTTCTAGGTTGAATTTATTAAGGTAGCCAAGCACTGTTTGCAACTGCATTACAGATTTCTGCAAAAGGGAATTTTGTAGTGCAGAAGTTCTCACATTTTGAAACATAAGAAAATACTGAAGTGGATTTAGGAAATGTTTTACCATTAAAAAAAAAAAATCATATAAATCTCTCCCAATTGTACAGCTTAAAAATTAATCAACTTAAGAATGAAAATTAATACTGATAAAACAAACAATGCCAGATGCTTGTCTAATAAATCAGGTTTCCTAAAACCTGTTAAATCTTTGCTTCCAGAGTCACTGTATTTTTCTAATCTGCTTCATGTTATAAACTTGTTCCTAACTTTGAAAACTGTGTGAAAAATTACTAAGTTTGAGGTTCAGGCACACCTGGATTTCTTTTTTTTTTTTTTCCTTTTTTTTTTTTATATATATATTTTTTTACACAGTAGTGAACAGAAATCACAGTATGCAGGCTACTGCGTTTCCATGAAAAGCATGTATAATATAGAACAAACTTCATTACCAATTTTTTTCCTTATAGAAAAAACTATCATTTAAGCTTTATCTTTTTCTTCTGACACCTGCCCATTATTCTGTATAACTTCTGGTTCTGCATTGCTTGCTTGATTTACAGCTTCATCATTCTTGTTACCTTCAGTTTTCCCTTCTTCATCTTCTTCTACTTCTTCTTCTTCTTCGTCCTCTACTTCTTGTAGTTTCCTACATTCTTTTTCTTCCTGAAGTCCTTCTATCTCTTTTTCTTCCTCCTCCTCTTCCTCTTTTTCACTGTCTTCCTCTTCTTCCCTGGTTAGACTCTCTCTCTCATCTGAGTCGATCTGTGATGGAGATGCCCTGGAACCAGCATGCTCATTATTGAGGACCTCCTGGCCTGTCTCCTCCTGTTCCGTGCTGTCACGCTCTTCTGCCTCTCTTTTGCAATAGGAGTATCGATGATTCATGTGTTGAGAGTAAGACCCCGAGTGCGAAAACCGCTTTCCACATTTGTCACATTGGTAGGGTTTTTCCCCAGAATGCAGTCGCATGTGTTCGATCAAATGGTGTTTGTGTTTAAATGCTTTTTTGCAAATTCCACACTCATGAGGTCTTTTACCTACAAAATAAAGCACAAACAGTTGGACATCTTGTAGCAGCAGTTGTAAAGAATTACGTTGTTGTTTTCATCATAAAATGCTGTTGGTGAAGGTATTACCAACAATTAATTTTATTTAACAAGACAGTCTATTCCATGCACTCTCACCCTGAATTTTTCACCTGAGGATCAAAGGATGCAAGGGTACATTATCACAATTACAAGGGTAATTTGTAAGTTTTTTAGGAAACCTGAAGGACAGATTCTCAGATGTAACTTTTAGCACAAAAAAAATACAATATAAGTAAATCAGAAAAGGAGATATTTTTCTTTCAGTAAACATTGTTTTGATTCAAAACCATTCTGATTCTTCTGTATCAATGGAGATTTTAAGCAAACTAAGCTTGTATGCTGTTTTTTGTGTACCAATTCCTTCTTCCACCTTCTAGGTAAAGGAAAAATCATTCTAAAATCTAGGTTGGCACAGGCAAATAAATGCCTTAGGTACAAAACTTGCTGACTACACATACATTAATACGGCAAATCTGCTTTGTTTCACTTAGTTCTCTTTCTCCTCTCTTTTGCAGCTTTCTACTTTGTTGCCTCGTTTTTAGAGTCTCTTATGAGCACAGCAGGAACCTAGCAATGTTATTTTGATTTCAATACTCAAAGTTGCTATGCAAAACAACTTTGCACCGTCTTGGCCCATGAGAGACAGAGACAATCAGCAGTTTTTTGGTCACACTATAGCGATTATCAACACCTCCATGTCAGCTCATGCCAAACAGGCAGTGAGGTGGATGTTGCTCTCTCTTCCCAAGTAACAAGTGATATAATAGAGAAAATGGGCTCGAGTTGTCCCAGGGGAGGTTTAGATCGGATATTTGAAGTTTTTTTTTCCCTGAAAGTGTTGTCAAACACTAAGACGGGCTGCCCAGGGAAGCTGTTGAGTCACCATCCCTGGAGCTGTGTATTTAGAATATGTGTAGTTGTACTTAGGGTCATGGTTTAGTGGTGGACTTGACAGTGTAAAGTTAATGGTTGCACTTGATGATCTTAAGGGTCTTTTGCAACCTAAATGATTCTATGATTGTGAATACTGCACTTAATTTAAAAGTTGAACGAAGAGTTGTGTTACGTAAAGGAGGAGTTCAGAGTCTCAGGACAGAAAAGGCATGAAAATAGCGTTATTGAATACAAGTTGAGAAACTTGATCAAGTGGTGAATACAGAAGGGGATTTTTTATCTTTTAAATTCCATATGTAAGATGAAATATATATAATATAGGCACCTAAACAATTAAACAAAAATAATTAAGCCATCACAGAAGAAACAAGAAATCAAGTTATTTTTAAAAATGACTAAAGATAGCAGAACTGGAGTCAAAAGGAACAACTATGAAAAGTTAAAAATAAAAGTAAAATCCAAAAATGCTAGAGTCCATATCTGATAAATGGCTGTTAGCTTCAGATCATTACAAATGCAGCTTAATTTGAAAACCCATTGTGCTAGAGAGATCTCTCTGCCTCTCATGTAAGGTATCACACTCATACACAACCCTTTTTTCTTAATTTATTATTTTAATTTTTAATTTCTCTTAATTCATAACCAGGCAAGGTAAATTAGAAGTAATACAACCTTGACTACAGGCTGTTGCTTGCAGATGACTGTTCATGAGCCAGATGGAAGAAATTCTGGTTTTTCTATTCAAGGGTTTAAGTCTCAAAAATTTAAAGAAACATAGAATTGCAGCTGTTGAACAAATATACAAAACATAGGTTCCTAAAGACAGCTGAGCACAGATTGTAAGAAGGACTATTAAACTTGCCTACACTTTCTGAGAACTGGATTCCAATTGAGATTATCAGTTATACACTGCATGAAATAATGATCTGAAACTGCTTTTCCTAGTACATACCTGTGTGTTCATACTTATGTCTCAATAATGAGCTGCTCTTCTGGAATATTTTGTCACACAAATCACAGGCATACATCCCATTTTCTGTCTTTCTCATCTTTTTCTTTGGGGGTGTTGAATCAGAATCATTTTGATCTTCTACATTCGATACTCCTTCTGAGCTAGTGTCTTGCCTTTCATCCTTAAGAAAAATTATGAAAAAGGTTTAGTTCAATAAAAAAAAAGCATGGATGCAGCACACAATATTATAAAGTATAAGCTGAAGCCACACTGTTATTCGCATTCAGTTCCATAAACAGCCAAACAAAATTGTTTAGACTTGCATAGTCAAAAAAATCTGCTGCTGCATTGCTCTGCTTTGCAGTCCCTGCCACCATACAGAATCAGAATTCTCACTGGGACTGACTTTCATCACATCCAAATCTGACTGCTGGCCATGCCTAAGTTACACTGACATATCATTTTTAGGGCCCATAAAATAAATGTGATGTTAGGAAGGAAAAGAAGACTACAGACCTATAAAGTACACCAGCAAGTTGGAAGAGTAAATTCAGTATCTAATTGCATTTTTCAACTTATTTTTGTCACCCACATTTTGCTACCTCTAGGATTTTATGAAAGTTAAGACTATAGTTTTCACAAGAAGTTATTTAACTTACCATTCAAGTTTGCATATTTTACTATCTTCTTCCTCATAAAACTATCACAAATAATAAAGCAACATCTGGGGGACTTCAAATGTTCCATTAATAAAAAGTTTTAAAAATCTCCTGTTGTTTATTGCTAAGCATTTAAAGTGCTGAAGCTCATCTGTAAGAAGCACAGTATTTTCTACCGGTATCAGTAATATCACTACACACAATTAATTTTATCATATATTATCAAATCTGAATATAAAAATGTACATGTTAGTTAGCTCAAATATCATCTGTCTTATAAAACTTAACACATAAGCAACCTCGTAACTCTTCAAGGCTCCTCAGCCTCTGGCAGTACAGAAGCCTGCATGAAATGCTAAAAAGCATTTCTAAGTTTTAGTTGGAAACTCTCAGCCTTTACATGAGCCACTTTCCTGTTCTGCTCTGTCCCTACTCAACATGTACAGGTGTTTCTCAGGAGGACTGACTCAGATCAGGTCGTATCTAGATGTACCCCGGGAGAAACATGGCAGGATACAGGAATAGCAGATGAGAAGATAAATACCTGCCTGACTTCCAAAGAGAATACATCTGAATTTTGTTTAAGGTGCCATTATGGTGTAAGGATACGTTCAGCTACTCTGCAAGCCAAGAAAGCAGAGCAGTGTGAAGGGTGTAGCCAAAGTTCCAGAGTTTATTTTCTGAATGTGGGGAAAGGGATGACACAGAGCCAGCAAGAAACAGAAGTCATGGCCTTACTTTGATTTTTGATCAGGAGGATTAGACTGCCTTTAGAATACTGAGCACTAATGTCCTAGAAGACACTTCTGAATGACTGAATATGGTGAAGAACCGACTTGATCGTGCATAGAACTACGTAGTTTCTGTAAGTCTGGACTCAAGCTGCCTGAGCTTACTAGCTTTACAGAGGACTTAACAGTAACATCTCTTACCCATTAACAATCAAGCCAAATAAGCCTAATAGCTTATAGTTACATTTTTATTTATCTTGACAGTTTTCAATTAGTTCAGCACAGGTACAGAACAAATACATCATACACAGTATCAAGTGATACAGAAACCAAAGTACCTGATTTCCATTGGCTTGGGTTGGTTTTGGTGGTGTTTCTTGAACTGCAGGACTAACTGTGGTAGAGTATGTATAAGCCACCTGTGGAATCAAAATGGTTTGCTTATTGGCAGCAAGAGCTCTCAAGCATGGAACACTGTTCTGGTCAGCAATGGCAACAATTGTAGGTAACTGGGCAGTGACTGCAGGTATAGCAATATTTATGGGATTGGCACTTGGTGGGATTACATTTACAATAGGATCAGAGTCTGTAATACTGTTGTCCTTTTGTGGTTCTTTTTTTGCACAAGTTAAGTTCAAAGGTTCTTCTTGGACAGAATAAACACTGTTCTGGTAAACACTAGTTATGGTAGATCTTTCCAACAGTTCTCCATGTTGCTTTGGTAGTGAAAGGTCAAGAGGTTCAATTTGTGGCTCTTCTTGTACACCCTCTGTTGTGTACGTATAACCCTGTGAATTTCTTGATGAAGAAAGGTTTAGTGGCGATGGGGATGGCGTGCTACTGGGTGAACCATTCAGAGTTGATCCCCCTGGTACAGTCTGAGATTTTGTTGTACTGACAGAACTTTCAGAGTTATTTGTGCTGCTCTGGGGTTTGCTTGCATCTGTAGCTGCCGCTTGATCATCATTATCTGTGGGACTGCTTAATTTAACTTGCTCAGGAGAAGATGGTCCAGAAGACTGCACAGAAATCTGTCCAGCTTGCATTTTTTCAAACCACTTTTTTACCACATCCAGTGGCAGGTTTACTGAATCTGCTATTTTTGAAAGCTCTTCTGCGCTCGGTTGTGCATTTAATGCATAATATGCTTTTAGGAGCGATAAAAGGTTCTTTAAAGGTGGCTGACTAGGAGATAAGTTGTTCTCCCCAGTTTCTGATGGGACAGGGGAGTCAGGCTTCTCAGCTTCTGTTCTACTGGGCTGAGGAAGCTGAGGAGGATTTTTTGTTTCATAGTGCTTTAATTCTTGAAGTGCATTAAGGTCTCCTGGACAGTCATCACAAAGAAGACAAGTGCTATCATTGGTCTCTCCTTCAAAGTTCTTATCTTTCTCAGACTTTACTGTAAGATCTTCTGGTAATTTTTCATTTTTGCAACTATTTGTAGGAACAGAGTTTTCTTTTTTTAGATTTTGTGGAACAACCTGAAGTTGACTTGGCTGCTCCAAGCTGTAGTTGATGATAATTTTGGTTGTCCCATCTTGGTCAACCAAAGGAAGACTGATAGCTGAAATGAGTGAATGGCCAGCTTGTTGTATAGATGCATTGTTGATTGTTTCTTGTTCTTTGGATGCAAGATTAGCATGATTGTTTTCCAGTACTTGCCTTATTACATTACCATCCACTGCCACTTTAAGTACATTTTGAATGTCACTTAAGTTGATGCTTATGGGAGACACCAGACCTACTGTTGGTAGAACAACAGCTTGCACCACACCCTGAGGAGAACTGGTTGCCTGCAATGGGCTACCACCACTAAAGACCCCATTCTGCAAAGGGGTTGAACAATTAATTCCTGAAGCAACCACTATGGGCTTGAATTCATAATCCACAGGTTCAGTTTTAATTTGGTTAACAGGAAGTTGCTCTTGCAAGGGTTTATTTTCTATCTTTTGTCGTATCTGTGGTCTTGCTGGGCTACCTGGTGATGCAGAAAGGGAAGGGGAGGAGCACTGAGACGTCTTGAGCCCTGACCGGGCTCGACCATTCACGGGCATCAAACCAATACACTTCTTACTGCTTATGTGTGAACTGTATGAACCAGAATGGGAAAAACGTTTCTTGCAGTTTGGGCACTCATATGGCTTCTCTCCTAAAGATAAAAAAAAAAGAAACAAGGCATATGCAACACTTTACTAGGTTACAGCATAACTTCATCAACATGACCTCTCAAAGAGTCCTACTGAAAAATTATCTCATACAGTTAACTGATCACTAAAGGCAACTGTGTCGTGTATAGCTTAGAGTCCTTTAGTGAGTTTATGATCCACTAGTAGATATAGGATGGAGCCCACATGATCATGGTATGTTCCAGTATTTCCCAGTAACTGTCCACATGTCATAAAAATCAGTCTATACAATACTTGAAGATTTCATTTAACTCTGTTCAAATAGTACAACTACTAACTTCAGAAGGTACATAAATTTCATAATGGAAAAAAAAGAATATTATTAACTAAAGAAAAAAGGGCCATAAATACAAATCATAATTGTACAAAGAGCTATACACATTTTATTGTGCAAGCTCAAATACACTGTATCTGAATCTTCATACAATACTCATCAGCTGAAATCCAGGCAAAGTTTAAGTAAAGGGAAACCAGATACAGGTAGAAGTCAGAAGTGTATTTGCCTTCAGAGATGAATGTCAGGTTAAATCGCCAGGAAGAGGCACACAACTATGCAATCATTAAACCCCTAGTAAGAGCTGGCTTTTCAGGGGATCCGTGCTACAGAGGAAAATGGCAGAGCCAAAACAGCTGGTTTGTTTTCAGGTTGAAAAGCACATTGACTGAGGCTTTCCCACTCACACGCACAGTGCCACTACCCTCTGGAAATGAAATGAAGATGATGTTTGCTGAGGGAGGACTTGTAAGTGAAGTGCACTTCACTGCTATTGTCATGGCTAAGCAATTGGTAAGAAAGGAAAAGATGGCCTAAAAACTTGTTTTCAGATTTCCTGTCAATGGGTACATCTGCGTTAGAAATAGAAATTGTGAATCTCTTTTGAGCGACCACATTTAACTTATTGTTATATTATGTATTAAAATATACTATTATGTATTAAATTTCTTATAAACTGGACCTTTTCTTAGAAACTGAAACTGTTGTGACAGTACACCACAATCCTAGATCTGTGTCCTGAGCCTATTTTCATATGACTAGTCTCAAATGATGACAATCACAGTCACAGTGGGAAGCACAGCTCTTTCTAGGCTCATAATATGCTGAATGAACTGCAAACACTGAGAAAAAATAGACAAGTGAAAAGGCACCAGAAGGACGCCCCTGCTTCTTCTGCCATAAGCGAAGCTTTCCTTAACTGTTAGAGCTTAAGTTGCAACTGCAAATGCTCGAGTTATTCTACGTATTTCCTCCACACAGCTGAAGGCTGCAGTCAGTGCTTAAAGTCCCAGAGGGAAAACATAAAAAAAAGAAAATACTGGTATTTTAAACTTACACTTACGAGACTGATAGCACATCAACATTACAAAAAGTAGAAATAGCAACATTAGTACACAATTCAATGCTTAGTTTATTTACCACTATGGATTCGTAGGTGTTCCTTTAGGTGATGTTTGTATTTAAAAGCTTTTCCACATTCAGTGCACTTGAATTTTCGATTACCACTGGACTGTGTCACATGTCTCTGTAAGAAAGAATTCATAATTATTGCATAGGACAGCATGTTGGAAAAACACTTTGTATTTTCACATTGTAACAGAGAAAATGCAATACGAAACTGAATTCAGCATAATTTTAAGAGACTGAAGGTGATATGCATTATGCATGAGAAAGAAACAAATTAGAATTCAGGCTAAAATTGAGCCACGTGTGTCTTCTGAAAAAGCCTGGTATAGTAAAAATAAAATAAAAAACAAACAAAACCCAAAAATATATTTGCTCCTTCTCCCAACTTTGGATGAAGCTTGCACTGACATGTTATATGAGTCATGCTAGTTTTGTGAAAGCAAAAAACCCAAGAAAAACCCCAAGCCCACCACCCACAGAATACGTCACACAGGACAGAGAAACATTAGAGCGTATAAAAGCCTGTTTAAAGTTAATCAGTTGACGTGATTTTTCCATTTACGTGCTTCCAGCACTTACAGTTGGCCTTGGATTCCTCTATGTAATGATGCCACACGATTGCTCAAGAGAAGACAGCTTAGTGACAACAAAGGCACTCCCAGTCACAATGAATTCTCAAGATAAATGCAAAAACTAAAATAACAATATGGAAGGATTTCCCAAGTACACAGCATCAAACCTCTTCACTATTTGCATTGAAACTTTGTGCTTATTTTGTTATATTTTGACTTGTGAGAGAGTTTATTGTTAAGCTCCAGATTATTTTTGATTTATCTTTATTGTTATACTACTTTAAAACCCACAAACGCTAAGACAGACATGTAAAAGTATGTAGTATATATGTGATGTGTATGCAAGATATATAATTTTATCACAAACTGCATAAATCTATACATTTTAGAAGTTGGAGCAGCTTAATTACCAACGTGAAATGGAACAATTATAAATTTTGTGTTCAAGCAAATGATTTAATAGAACAGTGTCTCCTTTCTAAGTAGAGTTCACTTTGCAAAAAGACACTCTGCCACCATTTGGATGCAGCTGTACATTTTTGGTAACCAGAGCAAGTATTTTCATAAACTAATAGAGTTATAGATGTATCTGGGGGAAACAGCCTGCCTCTGGAATGAAACCATGGTGGGGAGCTCCTACACCCAAGTCGGGTCTACTGCGGTTGGCAGCACTGGAGCAGATGCTCACCGGGTGCTGAGGCTATTCCTCAAGTGCAGACACAGTAGCTGGGGCCTGAGATGTGTGCTGGAGAAGCAGGGATTAATAAAAAGGCAGGATGATGTTCCTGGACTGATTTATGTCTTTAGATCTGAAGAATGCACATCTGTATAGTTTGCTGGATGAAGATCTGAGCATGCTGCTATGAGATACGCTGTCCAAATTATCAGCCCTCCCTATTCTACACGTTGTCCTCCTTTATATGATACAGGTGCTAACAAAAGACAAATGGAAACAAGATAATCTAAATTGCTTCCAAGTATTTGAATTTGACAGTTCCCTTGGGATAAGCATTTGGTTAAGCTGCAGTTCTAACCTCTCAGCAGATACTGCTCTCACCCTCCTTAGGGTAGGTTCCTTCCTGCCTCCTACCAGGCTCTGCAGTGAGGCTGCCACTCTGACTTATCCTGATTAGCACTTGACCCTTAGTTCTGGTTTTGTCAGCTGTCTTTTGCTAGTCCACACAACTTTTCAGCTTTCTTTAACTAAGTCCCTTGAAGACGATGTTCTACATGATTGTGCCTGACCCACTGCCTTTCACTTTAATGATCCAACTTCACTGAGTCTAGAGGACCATGTCAGGATTTACTTAAGCCTGCAGAGAATCAGTTACTACTGTCTGACTTGAGATGATACAAGTTAAAGAATCTCAGCATATACACAGCTATTGCAGATGCTGGACTACATAAATATTCACAGTAATTATTAGTGCATGTATTCAATCTATCAGAAATTATTCTGCTACAGTCTTTAAAATTCAGTGTCCTGCTTCCAAAGCATGGAAGCCCATATTCCTCTTAGCAATTTTTTAATGAGTTTTCCTGTTTTCCTGGCCACAGCTATAAGCTGCTTTGAACTTTCTGCTAGGCAGTGTTTCCATCTATTTTGCCTTACCTTCTTATATTTGTAATTCTTTATTCAGCTTTCTGGCTGTCTGTCCTATATTCTTCTTCTTTATAAATCTGTGATATCCTTAGAGTTAGTATCCAGGACCTTTTCTTTAAAATAACTAAGAAATCATAACTATCCTCTAAAGTACCATCTTTGATACTCTTTCACTCTTAATTTTCTCTTATTCAAATGTTTTTTCCCCTTTCAGTACTGTTAAATCCACATTTTTTGTGCTTCTGATGTGTGATATATTTTTAAATGCACTGTACATAACTGTTTTCTGCTTATTAAAGAATTATCTGTACCATCCAGTAATACTACTCTGCATTCCTTTAAGGACAGAAAGAAGAAACATCCACATTAAGGTTTGTAACTAGCCACTAATGCATCCATGCATCAAACACTTATTATGCTTAGGGCTAAAGTTCACTCTTTTCATAGAAGAAAACAAAAACTAATTAATGGAAATCCTGAAAAGTTATTTGGAAGATGGGAATTACAGTTACATCATGTTTTTTTTAGAGATGGTTTGAGCATGGTGTTCAAGAACTGCCCATTTCTCATCGGAGTCCACAGCAATATGAAATTTCAACAGACTACCTATGGGCGCTTTGTAAATTTATGAGAAGAAAAGTAAAACAAAGATAAGAAGCACTTATCCCTCAACATCTTTATTTGGTGCTTCATGTGTGAAAGCAGATGATATATAGGCAGCATCACCTCCTACCAACTGTTAGTGGTGTAGGAGCAGCCAGGAGAGCCATGAGGATGCCGGGCATGGGGAGAAAGAAGAAGGTGCAGGATGGTTCTCAGCTCTCACAGAAGTAGCTGCAGTTTGGCCTATCTCCCCATTCCTCAGGGAAGGCAGTGTCAACATACCTGTTCCACTGCCTTCACTACACTAGATACTACCTTTGCTCATTGCTTCCTTGTACAGAACAATTACAAAACTGTCAGTCACATGGTGGACATTAACCAGCCAACAAAGTTATCCATATAATCTGCTTTCAGGTGAAGTCCTTTAAGAATGACACATTAAGATCTGAAGATGCAGCTGCTTAAAAGATCCACAGCCAGGATGTCTACACTTACTATGGAAAAAAGTTAGTCTTGCATTACACAAATGATGTTACCAAGTACATGCACATGAAGCCTGTTCTGAAGACATGACACCTTTGTGACAATAACATAAACAAATACATATTCCAAATTTGCCAAGTATCTAAACTATTATAGTTTTGATTCTAGTTATGGCTCTAGAGAAAAAAATACACTAATACAGGTGTAATATTCAGTTCCAGATACTTCAAAGAAACAACATTTATCAAAAGCAATTGTGCCCATTGAAACGTATCTGCAGGAATACAATTTAGACTTCCCTTTGTGGCAATTCTGAGATCGCTTCGTCGCTTGGCATTTTTTATCTTTTTGTTCAAACTACATGCGAATATGGGAAAGGCTTCTACCTCTCCAACTACTTTATTCTTATGCAGTTATGCTTCTAGTTGGAAAAACTGGAAAAATGTAGTAGCTCACAAATAAGCATTATACAAAAGCATTAATAGATTTTATAGTTAGCAATACAATGTGTATATAAGACCAAGTCTCAAGTGGAAGCCAAGCTAATAAGACAGCAAGACAAATAACTTGTTCATGGGAAATACATTTGAATAAAGAACTACCACCCCAGCATATGCAGGTGAGGTTATTACAAACCCTGAGAGAGAGCAAAATCCTTGCAGTGGGATAGCCAATACTTGTAACAATTTTTCCTATTTAATTTACCCATGAATGTAAAAACTCAGGTATAAAAATGTATATTAATGTATAATAAATTTTTAAGCCTGCTAAATTCTTGGATTTAGTGATACTTTGTAGAATGGAAGTTAATATGCAATGTGTAAAAACGCATTTCCTTTTCTCTGTGTTACAGCCTTTCAGTTTAATAAAATATGTGTTGGTTTGGAGCTTCAACAAATACTGAAGCACCTTCTTCCCCTTTATATTCTTTTCAGTATTCACTGTTTCCTATCTTTCTGTGATGTTTCCCCCCTGTTTCTTTCCATGGTGGTGGAAAGTATGTATCTTTTTAGCTTGGGTAATTCCTGACTGTTTCAGTAATTTTCAATTGGCTCTTGAGCCACAGAGTGCCTCTGAGAAGTTATGGAAGCATGTAATTGGGGGCGGGGGGGGGGTGTGTGATAGGAAATTGTGGGGATAAAAGCAGTAAATAAAAAGAGGGAGAGGTGAACAGAAGCTCAGGACCTTCTGTTAGTGATGAGATGACTAACTTATGGAAGGCATTCGAGGGGACCATGCCCTCAGGCCAGCCCATGAACCAGACAAAACAAGCTCAGAGTATCTTTAGCCCTTTCTGTTGCTTCATTTACTATTGAAATGCTGTATTTCATGCACAAATTATTTGTATATTGCCTTATTGCATGGACTGCATTTAAAAACCGTTATCTCACAGTTCAAGCAAATGAATCAACGCAATGATTTGTTTCTTAAGGGCAAAAATGAGTACAGTAAATTTTAAATTAGCCAAACAGGATTTATGACAGAAAAATATGTTTCATTAAAGATTTGAGATTAGATCTGAGTCACAACTTTAATGTAATGCTAGCTAATGAACAGAAAAACACTAATTACCTATAAATGCAATAAAGCACTTCTGAAAACTAAAACTTAAACCCAACCAGATGCCTAGATGAAATGAACATAGGAATTCGTATCTCATCCTTTGACATCTATGGAAAAAGCCTGACTTCAGCAGCAAGTTTAAGTGTGTGCTCCAGAACTTGGACTTCAGCACACAGATGATCTGATGTGAACAGTTTTATTTGCTCTGTCCGTTTTTGCTCACATAACAAATCACAGCGTTGTTACAGAAGATGACAAATCCTTAATTCAAACGCCTCTTACTTGATCTCTTCCTGATTTGTGTGACGTCATGTGGCGGTCAAGCTGTGTTCTGTACGCAAACGTGTAACTGCACAAGGAGCAACTGAAGTTATCTTCATTTTTTTCATGGCGATACTTGATGTGTTCCTTCAAAGAGGTAAAACGCTTGTACCCTCGATCACAATATGGGCACGTAAGTAACTGGGAAAATGCATCAGGTGTTCCTACACAGGAGAGACAATAGACCATGTTTAAATAAATGTAAGTTCCAAACTTATTACCATCAACAGACATGCTTTACATTTACATATATTACTGTAAGAAAAGATGCAGCTGCTAGAAGGTCCATCTGTTTTAGAAAAATGACAATCTGTATCTTTTCCCACACATATTATGTTACTAACTGCACTATGGTACCATTGCCCTGTGTACACTGAAGAAAGTTCAGCACTATACCCAAACCCACACCTCTCATTGAGTCTGCCGGACTTCCCAATATAGCACTAGAGATTCTATATCTGTATTTCTGTTTAGAAAGTGGTCTGAAAATTGTGAAACAGTTTAAGATCTAGCAGTCTTTGTAGATCTGATTGACTCAATCACAGACAATCCTCAAATCCTGTTTACAAATTTAAGTCTATCACTGAAACAACTAATAGCATCCTATTTTCAGCTCCTGATATTATGAATATTATAAATAATATTTACAAGTTGCAGAGTATGTTTTTCTCTTTACCTAACATGGAATTGTAAGTGAAAAAGAGAACTGAAATAAAAAAGAAAAAAACAAACAAACAAACAAAAACAAACAAAAAAAATCCTAGAAATGTGGTTTATAATTCTTATACCTGGACCTGTTGGAGCAGGTCCAGAGGAGGGCCACAGAAATGATCAGAGGGCTGGAGCCCTCTATGAAGCCAGGCTTAGAGTTAGGGTTTTTCTGCCTGGAGAAGGCTCTGGGAAGACCTTATTGTGGCCTTTCAGTACTTACAGGGGACTTGCAAGAAAGATGGGGACAGACTTTTTATCAGGGCCTGTAGCGATAGATCAATGGGTAATGATTTTAAACTAAAGGAGAGTAGATTTAGACTAGATATAAGGAAGAAATTTACAATGAGGGTAGTGAGGTAATACAACAGTGATCAGTGCAGTTACAGATGCCCCATCCCTGGAAGCATTCAAGTTCAGCTTGGATGGGGCTCTGAGCAACCTGATCTAGTTGAAGATGTCCCTGCCCACTGCAGGGTGGTTGGACTAGATGACCTTTTAAGGTCCCTTCCAACACAAACCACTCTATGATTCTATGACACATCATGTACATGCTAATAGGACATGCTGTCTGCAGATCAGAAAGGAGAGAGATCAGACGTGAGGCCATAAATATGATTCTAATGTGATCCTCAGAATTTATTCTGCTGGCTTTCATGAAGTTACTTCTGTATCAGTACAGGACAAAGTGAAATCAGATTGAAGCTGAATATCATTTTCACAAGTCTGAGAAGTCAACATTTATGAAGTTTTAACTCCATCTCTTCTTATCAGCATATATTTAGCCCCATATAATAGTAGCATAGTCTATCCTTGAAAAATAATTTTTTTTTAAAGGATTGGAAAGGAAAATATTTTTTATAAATTGACAAAAGTGCTTGCATAAATGTCTGGCTTGCTGTACTTGATCAAACTATCAATTTATACAAAGTGATATCCTTCAATGACCATGCTACTCTTCCACGTTTTAAGGGAAATGGGAAGCAAATTTTGCAAGGATGCACCTCTCTGCTGTGCTGAGTGAGAGCAGGAGAGGAAGGTGGAAGGTCTTTATTGACTATCATTTTATGCTCTGAAGCACGAAGGGCAAATTTGTGTGCACCGTCATCTTAAGCTGAAGAACTATAAGCATTATTAATGCTCATAAAATTAATCAGTACTTTACAAAGTACTTCTGAATTATTTATCTCCATGACCTCTTTTAGGACTTATCACCATAGACTGATTACATGCTCTATAAAGTAGCAATTCACTCTGTTTGTGTGGAATTTACTGACTTTATTTTTACGGAATGTGCCATTGTTCTTGCAACAGTGAAAAGGAAGAGTCAGACCAGTTTTCATTATTACTAAACCCCAACACCTTCTCTGTCATATATGGTTTTTTTACACTTGTTATGGTAACAGTCAAGGTCACACTTGTATTACACTGTTTTTTGTGTTCTTCTACTCCTTTCTGCTTTTCCTGGATTAGCCAGGTTGTCAAAAGATTAACCTCTCCCCACATGCATAGATACAGCATGCTTCCCTTCAATCCTCTTTTTTCCATCTACAATTCAATTCACCTGACATAAAGAATACTCCATTTCTGCACAAATACAACTCAGTGGAAATTACAGAAATATGTTAATTTAAATTCTGTTCCACTGGAGCAAACGTCAAAATGGCAGTGTTTTCCCAAAGCCACTATTTTTCTGTCACTTCTCTTGCCCAGTCCCCTGGTTTGGAATCATTTATCTTTAGCAAATATCACTGTATTTTTGGCATGTTCTGTTCCAAAAGATTAAAACACTGAACATTATTTTTCAGCATCCTGGTTTTCCAAATACTTCCCTGTTAACCTACTGGGCTAGTTCAAATTGAAATTTTTGATAAAAATGTGTATTTTTTTAATGATTACATGGAAATTATATCGCAAGGCTGTAAAACTAACTTGACAATCTGCGCCACTGCAACCACAGAATAACATCTTAAATTACCTGTAATTTTTAAGATGCTACTGTTGAGCATGTATCTTAATTCTATCTATAGGGATGCTGGAGAGGGACTCTTCATTAGAGACTGTCGTGATAGAACAAGGGGTAACGGGTTAAAACTTAAACAGGGGAAGTTTAGGTTGGATATAAGAAGGAAATTCTTTCCTGTTAGGGTGGTGAGGCACTGGAATGGGTTGCCCAGGGAGGCTGTGAATGCTCCGTCCCTGGCAGTGTTCAAGGCCAGGTTGGATGAGGCCTTGGGTGATATGATTTAGCGTAAGGTGTCCCTGCCCACAGCAGAGGGGTTGGAACTAGATGATCTTAAGGTGCTTTCCAACACTAACGATTCTATGATTCTATGATTAATTGAATTGCGCAAAACTTGTATACCACAAAATATTTGCAATTCAGGTCCTATTTCTGTATATGAATAGGCATATACACAGTTTAAATTTCTCAAATATTTTAATTTACTTTTTTTTTTTTTAATCTTTAATAACATAAAATCTCTCTAAGAGCAGAACAAAATTGTTAGTGCTAACCCATTCACCACTCTCCCTTAAACTTCAGTACAGTAATACAGCTACAGTGACAGGTTTTTGGCAATGCACATTTTCTTAAATGACTGGAAGACAACTCCTAACCCTTTATGCAGGATGTTACTTTCTTTCGACAAATCTTAAATACAACAATAAAGGAACACAATCTGGTTGAAACTGCAGTTGTCATAGGTTATGAAAGCTGAACACATCAAAAAGCAAAACAATGCATAACCAATCTGAACAGGTTTTGCCTTCAAATATTTCATGATGAAGAAACCTTCAGTCTTTCACACTTAACAAACTATGACTTCTCATCTCACTCAGAGGAGCATTTTAAGCACAAAACTTACAGAAGAAAAGACTTCTATTTAAAAACAATAACAGGTATTTTTTTTCACATAAATATTTCTGTATAAGCAATATTTCTTTTTTCTCCACTGCTGTTTTTTCAGGAAAATACCCAAAAGCCTGTCATAGATTGGCTACTTAATAAAAGAACTCCTACCTAATATGTCCTTTTGGGTGTTTTGTTTAGAAATATAAAAAGGAAAGGAACGTGTTACAACTCCCCTGAAGTTATTCTTACATAAAGTCATACTATCTTGCTTCACTCCCATTATATTTAATAAATATTTGTTCTGTTCTTTCATTTAGTGCTGTTGAATGATTTATGAATGCTTGAATTTTTATTTCCAGATACTTAGGATTATCAATTAGGTACCCATACAACTGAACCCCAGTGCATGTCTTGTTTTACAAAATCAAGTAGTACTGTTTTTTGCATGATGATCCCATCCTCATAGAATTATTTAACTAAGATTCTCCCTCAACCCCCAAAGTCATATGTATATGCATTGCTGTCTTCTAAAATACAATGGAATGTTTGGGTCCAGTAGTTAGTACAACTTATTTGTCAGAACTGAACTGGTGGTATATCTACCATTTTCATCCTGCCCACTAGCTTCTGGCGTGCCTTGTCTCTGGTCCTCCTCAGGTGCTTCAGGGTAGATAACAGCTGTATCTTCTTGCTGTAGGAACTCTTCAACATTAGGGTCATGGTTTTGTTCATTTTCTGCATCAGAATCACATTCATCTTCTTTTACTATGAGTGAAAAACAAGAAACAAGATACGAAATGAATAGTTTAAAAAGAACATAAATGAGATTCAGTAATTCACATTGCCAAACCACCCTCTACCCAGGGATTTCAAAACTCTTTACAAATAGCTGTACAGTTCAAGCTCTTTTAGATGAAGGAATATGACAAGTTTTAAAACCGAGAACCAGTGGCATAACAACATTTTGACTAAAACACATTTGGCTCTTCAACTCAGTGCATTTTTATCATTTCAGATTTAGCTGTTCAGCTTCCTGAAAAGCTCCCCTTAATTTGATTTAGCCCTTGTAGTTTGAAGGCCATCTTACCATCCTGGCTCCTATGTTTGCAAATGTAAATTTTTTGCCTTCAAGACATAATTTTTAACATATTTAAGACCTGCTCATTAGTGCAAGCCCAGAAGATATTTAAACTCTGATAAACAAGTTGGCTGGCTGAAATGCAGCAAACTTGAACTTTGAGTGGCCTGTTTTCTGCTATCAAAAAGGTTTCAGATCTAGTTAACATTCTTCAACATTTCCCAGTTTAAAACTTACGAAAACAATAAATGAAGAACTATATTTCAATGTTGACAAATAATAAATTAAATATTTTACTTCATGTTTGTATGATAAATATTTACTACCAAGTATTTGCCTAAATACATTGTTCATTGAGTTTACTTTTACCATGGTGGAACATTCTGTGAGGGCTCTACCTGCGGCACACTAAATCATGATAGATCTCCTCCACTTTTAATAACATGAGGTACATTTTTAATAGGAAGGAGTTTTCCCTGTGTGAAGTCACACACTCAATTTACAATTTGACACAATCTTTTTATGCCATGTTCCTGTCTCTCACATAGAGACTGTAATACAATACATAATGTAGCTCTCCATTATTGTTTGGAGACATCTGACTTTGTAGTAACTAAAAAGAATGTGCAAATCTACAGTTTTAAACACATCAAAGTAATTTACTTATTCATTAAATAAAGGTTATCCGGATAACATTGAACTATTTAGTGTTATGGGCATTAAAAGAAAAAAAAAAGAAAGTATAAAAATATTTTTAAAAGCTGATGGGCTATAAGTTACTTTTCTTTGTCAATCAGAGAAATAACAAAATAACAAAGTATTTGGTTTTGTTTGGTTCTTAAACTGAAGTACACATTTTATTCTACCTTCCGTATAATCATTATAAACAGAGGAGTTGATAATAAGATACGGTATGAGCTTAAGTTTATTTTGGTATATTCCTTATTAGTTTAAAATACTACCTACATGCAAGATCAATGCTATTCTTTGTTTTGCCCTTAGGAGATGTGCTGCTGCAGCCAGCCCTCATGGGAGGGGACAGCTCCGTGTCACTAGTCAGCAACACCTCCAGACCCAGGACATCCAAAAGGAGCCCAGACTATTCTTCCTCAGCTAGAACAGTTTACAATTTAAGACATCTACTGAGGAAGAGCAAAGCAGTTTATAAAGAGAGGTGGGAGAACTTCGAAGACTTCAGGAGAATACTCACCTAGCCCAAATTCAATAGCACTTTATGAATAAAGGGCTCAGATTAACAAATAAATACCTGTACATCCAACTTCATCTGTCTGAGCTTCAGGCCCCAGGATTTCTTTCGTTTCTTTTCCAGCTGAAATAGTACATTTCACAAAAAGAAGAATGAATATTTATAAAGAACCCAAAACACACACACAAAAGCCACACACACCTCAACAGCTTAAATATCACAGAATCACAGAAGAGCTTGGGTTTGAAGGGACCTTCAAAGGTCAGCTTATATTTGAGTTACTTCTTCAGCATTTTTTCCCATTTCTCTATTGTTTAGAAGAAATGTATTTAAACACAATGTTCTTTCAAAAGCATGGATTGCACGTTATTTCAGCAGAGTGCAATCAGTTGAACCACAAAGATATTCCATGATTACAGAAATGAAATCTTAAAAGGGAGAAACATTAAACACAAACCATAAGTTTAAGAGAAGGACAGGGACAGTGTATTTCTCCAGCAAATACAGTCAGCTACTTAAATAACCCTATCTACAAATGTAGATCTATGATACACTGGAATATTATTTCTGGAAACCAAAGTATCATAAACCAAACATATGAAAAAACTGTTTTCTCCAATTAGCAGTTCTTTTAAATGACTGACAGTTTGCTGGTCAAGTCTGCGAACAACTACCTAATGCGTTATCTTTCTTGTAAATCATCTAGAAACCACTTTTAGGCTGCTATTGCTTAAATAAACAAGGATTTTAAACACATGCTCTCCAATTCAGATCAACTGTGCACTACAAAGATGTTTCATGTATCGATTCCAATATTCAGTACAAGTTTGCAGGTACCAGATGTCCACAGAACTAATGCTGAGGAGCCTACCTGCCTCCAAAACTCTACCAGCTCCCACTGAGCTGCAGCATTCAACGATGCAGCATGGAAGTTTTAACTCACTATAGCTGTGGATTCAAATCAATAAACTGCCCAAGTTGTTCCTAATTTATGTTTGTTGGGTCACCTGAACTGGGAAGTTCCTATTGGAAAGGACACTGATGCCACTCTGTCAGTGCTTAGGAAAGCTATGCTGGATTTCGAACTAATTATAATTTTGGCTCATGATACCACAGATTTGGTTCAGAATGCAATGCAAAATTTAAATCCAAAATTTAATCTCTTAAAAACAATCATGATACAAATCCACTATTTTTATTTAAAAAGGGTTTGTGATTTTTCTCCATTATGAAATAGGCTCTGTGGAAGAGGGGGAATATCAGTAAGTTATTACTCATAGAAATTTAAATTATAGTGTTGCTAGTAAATTCCATTTGCTTCAGTATAAATAAAAGCTATGCTTTCCATGGTAATGTCAAGGAATTTATGACATTATAGATTAATCTCAGTGAAGTTGAAAACCATCTCAATTCTAATAATCAGAACCTCTGCTTGGTACTGTCTCTTTGCAATATCTAAAAGTGGGGTGTAAGACGAGGAGCCCTTTTCCACAGGGACTGATCTTCCTTAATGCTGTAGGAATAATTAATAATTTGAGAAATGTTAATTAGAGCTCCATCTTTGTAGCTATGGATGGTCCATATAGGAAGGCAATTTTGCAATTGTCCCTTCAGAAGGCCAATTACCATGCTGCAAATACAGCTGCTGGGAAGCAACGGAAAGGGATGTGAACAGATTTTAAACCGCTGTTCCACCAAGCAGAAATCACAGCTCTGAATTCCAGAAGAAATTTGAGCTACCTGCTGAATGACAGCTTAAATACAGGTTTCCATGAATAACATCTAGGTCATGAATATCCATCTTGCCACTACATCTGGACATACCACATAATTCTAAAACATGTTCTTGGACTTCTGTATCTCATCATCACTTATGAGCAGCTGTTTAGAGATACAGTGGGACTTCCCAGGGTTAAATACTAATGATTTTCAGATCACAGGCAGCAGTGTGTACTAGCGGCGAACATGCATGACACAATCACTGCCTTATAGGCTGACTGTAAAGATCTCTCCATGGGTAAGATACTGATGAAATTAAAACCACTAGCAAATGGAAAATTTGGATGTAGGCAGAAAGTCAGACTTCATTGAAATTTTCACTGCAGTCTTATCTTCAGAGAAGGGAACAAACTCGAAAGCCCATCAAGAGTTTCTAATTTAAATTCTTTAGAACTAATTTTCTGATATGCATGTAGCAAGCGCTATTTACAGCTTACAGTATTGCCTGGTTGTTTGCTTATGTGAGTAAAAACTTGATCAAAAAGATGCTACACTTGTTTAGCCTTCCTCCTAAATGAAATTAATAAAGAATAGTACAGTAACCTTCCTCAGCTACCCACCACACCACACAGAAAGAACACAATCCATCTTACAGCACATAGGCTCAACCTAAAATTTTATGAGTTAAAGGAATTTTTGAGTTCCAGGAAGAACTTAAACATAAAACATAATTTTTAAAGGTTATTTCAAGGTCTAGACAATTTTTTGACATTTTCAAAGATATCCTACTTCCAGGTCTTGAGATCTCTAGAATTGCTAAATACTTATAACACATAATAAGGATTTTTAAATGCATTAACATACTAAGTCCATAAATTTAACCCTTAATTAAAACAAAACCCCAAACCTCTGTAGTGTAGGTTTTACTTCAAACTAAAAAAAAAAAAATAAAAGTCACATTACAGAATCATCACACACATGAATGCTGGCGTACAGCCAAGAACTTGTGCAGGACACACGTGATTCACTTTTTCAAACCCATTTAACCGTTTCCGTTAAACCTCTTGAGATACACACCTTATATTTAAAAACACCTGTTCTGAAGGTCTTTCATAAAGTCAGTTAGAATGACTAGAAACGGAAGGAAACTAATCTGATGAAGAAATGTTACGTGTGTTGTTTCTATTCCTGGGCATTTGTGAACGGAATAAATATGTAAAAAACTCATTCTGTCAGGTTGAGCTAAACCCAGGAAGTTTCAGTACTACTCTACTGATAAAACATAACTTACTAAAACTGCTGTAGTATGTATTCTAAAAATAATTGCTAGCCCTGAAGATGGTATTAGTGTTGCACAGACACCTATACCAGTACATTTCCCTGCATGAGAGAAATCATGTATTCAATACTCCTCTCTTAGAAATCTTCAGATTTCTAATGTGCAACCAAGACTAATGATTTTCAGGTCACACCTTTCCTTCTAGGAAAGCTATAATAAAGTAAAGAGTATTTTACCCCAGCAAGTCAAAGCTCCGTAAAATCTAATGTATCCTTAATTTTTCTCATGTAGTCATCACCAGACTGCTACAAAAGAGGCTTCAGAAGACATAATTTTTACGGAAGAAATTTAGTTTGAGCAAGCCTGTATGGCAACTATTTAATCTTTTGTCTGTCTAAACACTGATGAAAGCCTGTCTTCATCAGCAATGACCAAGGCAGAGAAAACATTGCCTACATAGTGAATTCTACAATCACAGTAGAATTTGATTCAAATACTTCATTTTGGAAAACTAATTTTAAAAGGTTAAAAATACTACATTTGAAATAAGGAGTCAAAAAAGATGCCACCCCATGTCTAGAGCTCTGAAAAAACCCAGAAGGTTTTCTGATGAAAGACACTGTGTCATGACTACCTGTGTGTAGGTACATTTTCCAGCAAATTCAGTCCAAAGGGTCTTCACCCAGCACCTCTGTGAGGCAGTGCTGCTCTTCGCTCCCTATCTCAGGTTTCCTACACTTACACTTGAAGGGTTCAAGAAATAGTCTACACACAGCCCATTTTTATGTAACTGCAATTCCTGATAGATACAGCCTGCAGTAGAGCAAAGATATTACAAGAACTAAGAAAATTACCTACCTAATAATTTAGCTACAAAATACTCATTTCCCTGCACAGCATACCTTGGCAATAGCAGCTATGTAAAAACAGGCTGAGCTGATGCTATTCTTTGAACTCTCAGCTGCTCTCTCTCAGCTGGATTGCAGTTAGGGACCATCTGACTGCTTTCTGTTTATTTAGATGTGAGGTCATGCAATTGATCTTAAACCCCCAGTTTTAACAAGGTAGATGCTAAGAATTGTTGCTTGAGATCAGACACAAACAAGGATATGACAGAAAATATTCTCTATCTTTCAGGGAACTAAGGCCAAATTCCATGATAATTTCCAATAGTTTATGCATTTATCCCAATTTGGCACAAATGTAAGCATGCTGTGTGCTATTATGAAACTCAGGATCTGATTCCACAGTAAAAAAGGCCTATTTATTTCCTGATTGCTTCAAATTTTCAGCTTCTAAAGCTGCTGCATAATACGTGAAACATTTAAGTCCTTTTAGTGTTTTTGAAACACAGATTCATTATGAATAAGAGAGCAAATTCTAAACTTCATAATCTAAAACATTTTTTTTAATATATTTTACAAGGGAAAAGGCAGAGGCAGCTCACAAGGAGAAATTTATATCTGAATATTACTGTTTCATGTTTTTGGCTTTTGGCATACTCTGTAAGTTGAGCAAACCCTGAACCTTACCGGGAGCTATGGCAGAGACCTGCCATACGAAAAACAAAAAGCAAGTGACTAGTCTCTGATCACCCTTGAGAAGCTACATTTGAAGCTCCTGTTTAACAATGCCGGTGGAATGAATGCACCTTTGAATCTGCCTCAAATATTAAAAAAGAACATGAAATATATTACAATATACATACAAATATGTTAAAAAACCTCTATTTTGACTATGACTATCACACGTTATTTCAGTGTCCTGGGTTCAGCTGCAGCAGTCATTTTTCTCCTTAGTAGCTGGTGTAGTGTAGTGTTTGCAACTTTAGCCTGGGAACAATGTTGGTAACAAAGTGACCAAAAAAAATTTCTAGTGAATCTACACTTTAGAAATCTTTCTTTACATAGCATCATCAGTGGAAATGAACATACCTTCATCTTCCCAGCCACTGTTTGTACTCCCTTCTCTTTCACTGTTTTCTGGTAATACTGTATGGTCTGTTGGCAAGTCATCTTCTGGCACGCTAGCATCACAGTCTGCTGCATCAGTTACACTTTCTTCTTCCACTATATGCAATTTATCTTCATCGTCTGAATCTGAGTTTGCTTCTACCACGTTATTATAATTGGTGACTGTAGACAGACAAAAAGCAAAATACTGATCAATATACTCCTCATTTACAGCATGGAGGTCCAAAGCTTGCAGAACTTTGTCTTACTAGTGTTAAACAATATTTTGTTACAGATAGCTGTGCATAAAGAGGATAAGCTGTATATATATATAGCAATCACTGGGGTATAGAAGGCACAAAACTGGAGGGAAACAACTGACACTGAAGGCCAAGTGACCCCAGGTTGACCACACTTGAGATGGCAGCTCAACTGCTCTTGTCAGGTCCCGTGAAACAAGACCTTGTCTGCAGTTACCCATGCTAGCTGTGTGCACCCAGTCCACCTTCTGGCTGGCTTTTCCTGTAACTGATGGGTATGTGAATCAAGGAGCAATAAATAGGAACAATAAGATTTGACTCAGAAGGGCTAAAGTGCTCTTGATTTAAGCAAAAAGGCTCTTGTAGTTACACCCAAAGATCCCACTAAAGACTCAACAGCATGAAATGTGAAAGGAAAAATCTCAGAGGTGACTTACAAAGGAAATCTTGCATAATATTTTCCCTAGCTACCAGGAAAAAGTAATAACTCTACATTTCAGCCCGAAGAACATATTGTGAGAGTCTTGTGGACAAAGGATTATACAACGATATATGCTTCTGCCATATGGGAGCAGATTATTATTAAAATAGTCTTCATTTGTAAGCACAAAAGATCAGTTATAGCCATTTCAATTTAAACTGTAAGGATTATGTATTAGGAAAAAAAAATCACTTTCATAATCTGTTGAAATGTCTTGTTACTCACACTGAAAATAAACTATTAAACATTTACATCTATATGCGCATTACTTCTTCATTGCCACATTTGAATTTCTTACAGAAATGCTTTAAAATACAGTTTAAGACAAGAGAATAAATATATTGATGAATAAACTAACAAGACTTGTCATGGCTGCAGTACTCCTTCAGTGGTTATCAGAATAACTGACCTGGGAGGCACATAATCATGCTACTTAATGATACCTGCATCTTGTCACTGTTAGCACATGAGAAGCCAGACTGATTCTTTCATGTGAAATCCAGCCCATTAAGGTAGATAAATAACAACCTAGACTCCTGTTCTTCTGAGGTTAGCTTTTTTTTTTTTTCTTTAAGTAGATATTCTAGTGATTTAAAAATGCATTTGAGCAGGGAAAGTGAGTAACATTATAAACTGACTGGCTACCATCTCATTTCCTTCCAATTCAGGAGAAAAATCCCTCATCTAGAACATGCGTAAGCATGACAAAAGAGCATTCTGAATTTAAAACTATCATTCCATGTTTTCATATTTTATACAGACAGTGCTATTTAAAAAATATAGTAACGCTCCACTATTCATGGTATTGACCTCTTCTAAGCCAACAAATTTAGGCAAATTGCCTGAATACTAGCATTTGGTCCATTTCAATCAGTACATTGATATTCACTTTATATTCTGTAACCAGTTTTGTGAAGTAAAAAAAGTACTGTAAGGAATGCTGTAATGTTGTGTGAAAGAGAAGACATAGATGTATTCCCTCACCAAAGCAGAAGAGATATGTGAATTTATTTGCCTGAGAAATTGTAAATGTAATTTTAAAAAAGTGCACGGAAAGACATAAACCAGGAAACTTTTATGGAAAAGTGAAAAAAATTATTTTGGCCTGTTGTCTTAAATAGGTTTTACTGTGATGATTAGATGTGGAGCATTATTAGTACAGAACACCAACATACTTAAATTTGCCACACAGAAAGGAGATCAGTAAGAGCAGGAAATCAAAATTTATAAGCAAAAGTTTTTCTAAGCAAAAGTTCAGATTGCAGTACTGTAGATAATGAATACTTGATTTTTAAAAAATAAATTCCTTGCTTCACTTGGGAAATTAAGTGAAATACCTTATATTAGGTTTAGAGTGGTTTCCATGGAAAATGAAAATCTAATCAGAAAGTTTGTCCTGAAGAATTACACTTACAGAAAACCCCCATATCTTCTTTTCTTCATTACCTATTTTTTTATTTTAAGTATAATCTATTTACTATGGCTCTATTTACCTTGAAACTTGTTCATAAATTCTCACTACACTCACTCATGTGCCAGCTCTGCAAACTCTAAAATACCACCTTCTCCATAAAATGTAAGGAACAAATGGTCTTTGGGATTTAAGTTCCTTCCACCAAAGAGCACTTGTCAACAAGGCAACACAATAAAATCAGCAAGAAATCTGGCTCTAACATTCTGGTTTTCCTCTTACAAAGAGCTTTGGGGGAAATAAAATGTATTTAAAAGGGCTCAGCACGCTCGAGATGGCCATGCAATCCACACACCAACGCAGCAGAAAGTCAAGTACTTAAACCAACAGAAACATCCATCTATCTATGCGCAACTCTAAATGATTACATGCTGCTTTCCTTCTACAAGATCCTTGCCTCATCTCGTACAGTGATGGCAAATATGCATGGAACACTCAGTTTTATGGAGTGAACTGAGTATTTGTAGCAGCCTGCCTCATTTTTTCGGATTGCAAAGTTATTGCTCATTCTCTTTATCCCTACCAGCCAGCAGTGCTCCCAAAGCCTCACTTACAGGATGCTAGCCAAACTGGGATTCCTTATTATACGTTATACTTTATATCCTATATTTTATATACTCATTATATAGTATATATTTATTATATATTATATTACACAATATAGTATAACTACATCTAGTATAATCATATGATTATATATATTTTCCCTACATGGCATTCAGCAGGAATGCTTCAAAACACGTAATTTACTGGACTGTGGTAGGTTGATGGTTTATCTCCATTTAACAGAACAGAAACTGTCTACTTAAAACCCAGAGGATTCTTTTGGCAATCCTGGCATTGCCACGTCAGTGTAAGATGTTTTGTGCCTGTCTTTTCAGAGGACTTTGAATTTATACAGCATTTCACATATTTCAAGCACGCTTTTGTTCATTCCAATCCAGCTGTGCTCAGAGCCCAGGTACCCTGGACTGCATGCCACAGCAACTACATACACAGAGATCACCCCCAAAATAAGTAACCTTCTAAAATCACATAAAAACTCCTTAAAAGAGAGAGAATAAAATCCAGTCTTTCAATGGAGCTTTCAAATGCCTTAGAGAGCGTGCTTTTGATTCCTGCAGCTCTCTACTAAAATTACTACACTTTCTAGCAATTAAGGCAAGGGTTCTGGAGGCAACAGCTTTCTTTAATAAACACCCCTAATTCATTCTCTGGGCACCATTCCTCCTGTGAAAAATTATGTGATCACATAATTAAAGATCTTATCGTTATGCACACATGCAAGGGACAAATTAAAACAGTTTGAACAATCTTCATTCTGACATTTTCCAACTTCTTTTTAAACACTCGACTTTCAAAGTCAAGTGTTTGATTTCAAAGAATGTATTATTCTTTAATAGAAATGATGGCTAAAAAACCAATCAAGCCCTGTAATTTACTGTATTTTTAACTAATTAAAATTAAAATCCCATTACATGGTACTATACTGATGCCTGCATGGCTGCAAAGCTTAGCTTTAGCAATGCAGATCTGCTCCTGGTGCCCTACAAGACTAAGAGGTGGCAATAGCAGGCTGCTGCCTTCATTTGCTTCAGACATGCTTTAGGTACATGTTTCACAGCTCTTTGTAGATATTAAAGAAACCCTGAAACTAAAGCACCCGGATTCAACTCCAGAGGTAAACATCCTCCCCTTCTCCCTTCTCCAGTTCAATCGTAGAGCCAAATTCAGAGCTTCCCTATCCACACATCACTTTAGGTGTTTTCTCCTCTGTCCTTCATGTTTCCTCAGGATACCCACAACTGAAAGAAGAGGACAGCAAAGTTCATGAGCCTCAGTTGATGCCTGGCACTACAGTAACTGCTTAAGTTGGAAGCAATAAATTTAATTAAACCTTTTTGGCTAGAATTGAAATACATTTAGTAGAAAAGCCGTATGGACAGTCTTAAAGCCTCTAAAAGAAATTCAACTGAATACACATAATGATGACTTCAAAGGACTTCTAATTAGGCCAAATAGTCCAGAAAATAAAAAACACATGTAAAACATTGCTTAAAAGAGCAGTTACAGCTTTCCTCTGAAGTAACTACAAATATTTTAAACTTCAGTAATACCTATTTTTAGTTAATGTAATTTAAGTGACTACCAAAGCAAAATAATTCAGCCTGGATCACATAAAACTGGCACAAACAGCACTCGGTATCTCCACGATGAGACACTGCTCTGTGAAAAGCAATGATGGCAAGAAAGGTTACGTTGCCCTCGGCCACCACTGCTCTGGGGATGGCCATCAGCAGCAGGGAAGAAGTGGACTACTGAAGGGAATCTTATCTTCATTGTAAAAGCTAAATCTGACTCAGATAATGAACCACGGCTGTAATCCATGTTCACCAGACAAGCATATGTGATGTATTACAGATATATACAAGCCTATTCTGTCCATTGCATTGCATGTAACCTTAGCATAAAATTATATATTAAACAGTTTCATTATTAATTTTAGCTTTACTTTTACAGATAAATAGAAAATGACCCATTTTCAACATATATATTACAAATGACACTGAAGACTAAATATTTATTCAATAAAAATAATTTTCTATCATTACTATGTATCTTTTGAAATACAAGATGAAATATATTAAAAAGCAATATATGAAAAATGCATATTATGAACCATAACTACTTCTTTCCCTGTTGATCACTTTCTTGCTACAATAGCCTGACTTCTAAACAATAAATGAGCATCTGTAGCTCTAAAAGTAAATGACTGCAAAATAAATTGCATAAAATAAGCTTTGCTTTCTTGATTTTTACTGTCCTAAATGCAGAGAAGGTGTATCATGTTGCACAATTCTAATTAAAAAAGAAATATGTTCAAATGGAATTAGTAATTAAAGAGCTAAACCAGAGAAATATATTATTTTGCTAGTTGAATACAGCTAGGAAAGAACAATACATAGGTCTAGTCAATGGTATTAAAAGGAAAAGAATCTTTTATTCTTTGATTTAAAGAATGAATCCAGGAAATTTAAGGTGAACACTAATGCTGCTTTGATGAAAGACTGTAGGACTAACTGTTTCCATAGCATATATTATAATGGGAGATTCCCCAGAAAGGTGAGTGACCTTGGTGGCAATAGAAGGAAAACTCAAAAACCTGGCAGCAGAGCCCACTCACTGCTTCCCCTCCCAGATCTGCTCTCAGAATCATTAGACGACATGAAGAACATTTCCAACACGAAGAATGACCCAATCAAGTTCATATCACTCAAATTCTGATAGGAATTTACTCGTCTAAACAAGATAAAAAAAAAATGTGGTGGAATATATATCAAAATAATTTGAGATCAGGTGGCAACAGCACACAACTGCACTAAAAAGAGGGCAGGGTTCAACAGAACTAATCTGCAACCTCTAACATGTATTACCAGGATCTGGAAGCATACAGAGGTAAGAATGCTTTGAACCTGATCTGTTACAATCTATTCAATTCCTGCCAGTAGTCACTGTCTTTTACTTACAGTCTGGTCCAACACTCTTACTACCCATCTCTTTCATATATTTCCATACTTAATCCAAAATCCTCCCTTTCCACTGAAAATAAACCCAAACCAATTTTTAGGAATTCTGAGTTAACAGAAGCACCCTTGAATTTTTTTAAGATGTTGGACACGTCACCAACATGTTAGAGTTGTGTGGGCTCAGTATATCAACGCTGAAAAGACTGGAGACCTAGAACAGGTGGGATTCTGATCTTTCAGAGATCCTGCTTCTAGACGCTCTTCCAAATTCTAATGGAAGAACTTGAAAGCTTATTCATTAATACTGTTAGAAAAGAAACCTTTGATTATACAAACTGGAACAACTCCTATGCTCTGTTAAGTGCTCTCTTGGTTCATGGATTTCTGCTCTGACAGCCTACAGTCATCTCCTGGAATCCATTCACTCTGTCAGATCAACTGAAAATCTGCATCTATGTATTATTTTGCTCTGGTCTTAAAGATATTTTTAGCAAAATATATTGCAAAGGCAGAAACCTGATAATTTATTGTTCAGTATTTTACAGTTAGATTTCAGGTCATACTATTAATTTTATTACTACTCCTGAATGAAATGCCTTACTTATGCCTCTCCACTGACAAGAGACTTTACTGAAGTCAGCCCTTTATGTTCTTTTCATATTTTTTCTCCTAATTTAATATATATGCTTGAAATTAGTGAGTAGCTTCCATGCAATAATACACACACAATCATGTTACCATTTGAAGTACAAACACAGGGAAGAGCTAAAGGAAAGGGATAGCCACCAGCACTACAGAGTGGAGTGGAGGTAGCAGAAAACATTGCATCAGGTAGCTTGTTGAACTCAGTAAAAAATACACTACAATGAGATCTCGTTATGTGGAAAGTGTGAGGAAACTGTATTACTCTTTTGATTAAATCATTCCAGAAAATAAAACCAAACCCAAACAACTGAAACAACTTCTGCCAGAGCACAGTTTCTGAAATAATCCATTTTAAATTTAATCTAAAAACATATTTGTAATTTTCAGAGGAATAATTCTGTTCTTAAGAACAGTGTATGTGCTATAACTGTGGAAAAAAGAACTATATTCTATATATAAAACATTAATTTACTGTTTATTTAGACATATACACGAGTGTGCTCACACAGGAAAAGGGGAACTGGATTCCGTCCTTCCTCTGCCTGAAGGGATCAAACTTGCATCTCGGACATGTGTTTATATAAATACATGAATAGTTGCAAAAATGTAAGTCTAAACATTTACATGCACCAAGCACATTTCTGATAATTTTGTTTAACTAATAAAAATCTCTTTCAAAATGTTTTCATATCTCTTAACTGAATACTAATGTCTACTCAAATGCAGCTTGACACATACTGATGGAATATTCCAACACAATAAAACCCATGAAAAATCAAGAATCCTAATACACACTAAGGTATAGAAATCAACTCAATACACACACACTTGATTATTTGGTCTTCTGGTCCAGTCAAAGAAACTTGGAGTTTAAAATAAATGCTTTGCAAATGGACAGCATTCTAAAATGTGCTAATTTTAAATGTGCTCACAATGCCCCAAATGCGAGACTGAATGTCTGACTTGGCTTACACAACACACATTAAAATCAATGGTGCAAACACAAATTTTAATTTTAAATCATGGTTTTAAAATGAATCGGTATTTGACACTAAAACCAGCCCTCAAAGTTGATTATATTTTTTATCGATAAGGCAAAGTCTGGAACAAAGCCTGATGATCTAAGTCAGGATCAGTTTCCTCCAATGAGGGTAATGGTTACAATTTTAGAACTAGACTCTGAGATGACATAAATGATACTTGGAGCAAATATCACAGACACAGTGATTTAACTGTATTTAGGTAACTCCCAAGATTGTAGATGACAAGCTCAATTTAGGACACTGGTTTCACATGCATGGCAGGGGGGTTGGAACTAGATAATCTTAAGGTCCTTTCCAACCCTAACTATTCTATAATTCTGATTCTATGATTAGAAAGCATCACTACAACTAATGCAGGCAGTCCTCTCAACAAGGGGTCTTAGTACAGGTCACCAACTGGGAGCTCTTAAGGTAGCTCACGTGCCTTTTAGTTTTAACTGTCCATAACCTGAGCAATAAAATCACAGCATTTGTACGCTAGGATCTACATAAACCTTTCCTAAAAGCACAACACCCCAAATACATGTAACTTTGAATGGCTTTCCAGATGCTGTAACAGTGCCTTAATGCTACACGTTAAAAATCTGCACAACTCATAAGGGTGGGAAACAAGTTTAAAATCAACTCTCGGGCTTATATGAGAATTTGGTTGCATGTAGAATTGACATGAGTCTGTGGATGAGAAGTAGAGAGTACACAGATTACTATTTCAAGTATGTAGTCTTGGTCCCATAATAAGTTTAAAATACAGGAAGACATATGCTTATGTATTTATAGATAAATATACATACTCACATAGGTATTTTCAGGTTTGATAGCTTACAATTATATTTGGAAATGCAAACCTATACCATCATACAAAAAAAATTGATTTTGAAATATTTCTCTTATTAGGGATACTTCAGAAAAGTAACTTAAGCAATTTTCACCATGCTGCTTTGAGAATTCTCATTACTCGGCAGCTCTTCTGTGCTAAAAATGAAGCTTTAAAGCTTTGCAAAATGAAAGCTTTCAGTCTATCAGCAAGACAGAGGGACTTGCAATGATAATTTCTCTACTGGATTTGCAAATTATGGTCCTTTTTCTAATGAAAAAGCTAACTATCATTGAAATATTCTCTCCCTCTACACTCTGGATTGATGTAAATTCTACATGCAAATACAGAAATTGTCAGTGGGGTCATAATTTGAAAAAAGGTATTATTATAAGGTGCTTATAGGTTTGGAAGTACTAAAAATAGTACCATAAGAAAAAAAATAATATTTAGGAACAAGACAGCCAAAGGTATATGAAAAAATTAACTGTACTCCTTACCTGTTATCACCACTTACAAGCCAAGGTTGCAGAGCTTTCTACAAATGAGAACTTAACTCTGAGTAATTCCATGTCAAATGCTGCTGTCAGGAAGTTTTACAGAAGTGTGAAGTAAGTTTAATACTTTAAAGAAGTATTCACAAAAACTTACAGTGAAAAGAAAGAACCATATCCCTTCCTCCAGCATTTTTTTTTTTCTTAATCTACTGGAGAAAAAAAAGAAGTTAATAATTTCATTGATGCTTTTAACATTCGTCAGGGGAGAAGTCATACCTTGGTTCATCATCTCTCAGCTCCCCATTTTACATGTGTCCCTAAGGCAGCCTCATAAAATGCAGAAAGGTGTTCATGCATTATAGATGACAAAACCTCTCCTATTCAGCATGGAAATTTTTACAAGTATTTATATTTGCGAATGCATGTGGTCAAAATAAGTATCAATCAGAAGGTGGGGACAGCTACATAATGCACAGGCAGGAACTTGTGACTGAATCTCCTGCTCTCTGCCCATTTCTGTCTTTTTAAAGAACACACATAATTTTTCTATATAACTATAATGATATAAAATATCAAATAAAGTCCCAATTTTTATGATAAAAAAAAATAATCTGAATTTTCAAAGAATATCCTGTGGGGACTAATTCTGTTTAGACTGTAACGATCTAGTCATTTTCTGCTCCAAATTAAATAGGCAAGAAGTAGAAACCTTTCCCTCGTGTCCTATTTCATCCCAGGTAATTTTGCATTTCTGCCACCAGGATTAGTTTTATAGTTTACCATTTTACTCAGAAGACTGGAAAAACCAATCTACGCATCTGACTAGTGTCCCTGACAGCCAAGTACAGTCTGACAGCTGTGATGGTTTACTGCCTCTGAGACAACCGACTGTGGTGATCATTAAAATTAAGCATAAGATATATAAATATCTGAGAAGCCTTCATCTTTTAGTACCTCCAATTACTGAATAACTGAGAACAGTAAACTAAACTGAGAAAAGACTGAGAGGAAGAAGTATTTCCATGGGTTACATAGTCTATTTCACTCTTAAAAAATTATTTATCCACTGGTAACTGTACCACTCTCCTGTATGTTTAAAACACTTATATGATGGGCACATTGTTTCTACACAGTTCCTACTACAGATGCTTGGGAATTTTTTCATCATAAAAATTCTCACATATAAAAAAAGTTAGCTAATAGAAGTATTTAAAATGCAAGATTATTAATTACTTTCTTGGAGATATATTTTTAAAAATAGATTACTTATTATTAAAAAAAAATTAACAATTAACCCTTGCACACAGATAAATGTCACCAAGTTAAAGATGAGCCACAGAATATTGTCTCATAATTAACTGGTACTAGGTACCAATGGATACTGGTAGTAGGTACCAATGGGTACAAATAATTTGGAAGAATGTGGACCATAAGAGGAATTTGCAGCAAGATGGAGGTACTCACTGTAAGATATATACAGGCATAAACCACATACACCATAGTAGCATGCTCCAAAATTACAAATTCCCTCATACAGACCAACTTGCTAAAAAAGCATGATATCCTTTTTTCTATTCATAACTGTAGCATAAATTCATCACAACTGTAATGCAGTTGCTTTAGATTATCCTCATTAAAGAATTAATCTGAACTACAGTTTGATAATTACCTTAATACATACTCAAAAACTTGACAGCCATGTTAAAACTCAGGTTAGTACAAACTACCAACTGTATCCAAAATCGGTCCGTCATGCTAACTCAACCACCGTGTGACATAATGCACTCCTGTGGCACTCTTACATGTTATCCACTCTTACAGAGCATTATCCACTTGTACCTGAATAGGCCTGAATCTTGTAACAATTAGGCCAGGTTACTTCCTCAGGAAGACCCAGCACACATGTTTATAGAAATGTATATTATATATTTCATAATACTGGTGACTTTACAACATTAATAGCTAGGTTTATAAATAGTGATTATTTATTTAATAGACCATAAAACCACTGTAATACAGGAGTACCAGTTTGGCTTATAAAGTTCTGAGATCTTCTTAGAAACAAGGCAGAGGAATGACACTCCAAGTGTCACATTTTAAATACAAGAGTAGCCTATTACAGTAATTCTTTCTTGCCCCTGAAGTATTATGACTGTCATAAGACTGCCATTAGAAAAGTCTTCACCATTAAGAAAGTTATATTCATGGCAGAGATATCACCATAATGAAACACATGCCTTATGAAGCCCTGACATTTTTCTTTCCTCATTCCTAAATTAACAGAAGAATAAATTACACAACTTCAAATAGATATTGTGCAAATATGATCTAAATTAAGAATTTCTCAAAATAAATTTAGAAATATTTTTTTTTCCCATTTCATATATCACAGCATTTTTTCTTAACCTCTAAATAATCTCTTAAATATACCTCTGGAAAGCCAGTTTGTCAAATGCATAAAGGTGGCTATCTATTCTGAATACAAATTTAAACATTGGCATGAAAGTAACTCCCTATGCTGTCTCCTGCTTATGACAAATGACCAGGGACTTCTTTAATTTTATTATTAATTTGACTTTTAAATTGCGCAGCTACATTTTGGTTTCACGCAGATTTCACACAGTGACAGAATAGCATTTTTAATGGTGATCTAGGTTTCAGTTTTCAAAAATATGGGTCTTGACTTTTGAATTCAGGGTAGCAAAGTTTTAGAGATTATATGTTATTATCACGACATATTGTTATATCAAGTATTCCAAATTCACTTTTCTGGAAAATAAAGATTACAAAGAGATGTTAGGATACCAAAGTGTAGCCAGACACAATTTTAGTATGTAATCTGGATGATCTGGTTTGCTTCATGTAGCTTTCCATCTTGAATAACACGAGGTTCTTATGCATACTCATATATGACACACACATAACGTTTTGCATTTATATTTACAGCTAATCAAACAAAACACGGCAGTAGAAAATTACTTTCTAGGAGTGGTACGGCAAGTTTCAAGTCTCTCCAATTTTAAGTTATCTACTCTGTTTTTACAAGGCTCATTTTTGCATTGCAGATTTTTCACATTACTGTGAATATTAAATCACTGACAATGTATATAATTTATTTGTGTGAAGTGGGAAATAAAGCACCACCTAAATTCTAAGTGTTTCTTGTTAATTTTGCAAGATAACGAGCAGTTATCATTCCCAGAAACCTACTACAGTGTAGGAGCATGAATAAAGAGACAATAAAAAAATGCAATGGATTTACTGGGTTTCAAGGGTAGACATTCCCTGGTGTTTGATTTAAACAGGTGGACACATGAGATTATTAAAGATTTCATTTTTTCTGTTTAAATGGCAGTACAAAGCTTAAGAAATAGTTTAATTTTCAAAAGATGCATTCCATAAGGATGATATACACTGCTAAAAGAACATTAGGAAATTATAGGTTAGTGAATTTTTACTCATTTAAATAAAATGTTGTATATTTACACAAATCGGAATGAAACCTAATGGGTATTTCCAACATTATACTAAAGAAATAAATGCATTTTTCCACACTAACCTCTTCACTTCAAAAGGCTGTGAACCTAGTGCACAGCACACATTTTACCAAGACCTTTATAAGATCAAGTAATTTATGATAGATGATTCCAAAGGCAGGGTTGTTGACTTCTGTAAAACTGTAATCTGGATTTGCACTGTTCCATTCCTGTACAAAAACTGTTCATATATAGCTACTGAATCTCCCCAAGAAGGCAATTATACCTAGATTTTTGGATCAAGAACTGGATAAACCAGCTCTTCATCCCCCATGTTGATGCACAACCCTTATCTAGCTATTAAAATATTTCACAGACATAGTGAAGCACATGCTTCAAAAGAAGTCAGGTTCACAAAGAAGGTATGAAAAGAGACCCACAAGCTTCTAGGCTCACACAGCCAGGCTGACTCTGACACTACAGCTGCTTCCCATCAGAGATGAAGATTCAAAGCATCATTAAGAAAGTGCTGCAAGGATGAAGAAGAAAGCATACAAGCGCCTCTTGTTGAAATACGGACTCACGAATGCACTCTAACACAAAGAAATATTAAATTTAGGCACTAGCATAAACTAAAAAACCAAGGTCCTTCACTTCTCAACACAAACTACTTAGATGAACTAGCAAGCTAGTCAAACCACTTCAGACTGTTTTCCTTAAAATGTGAAATAATATCCTGAGAAACCAGCACCCCTAGCCTTGAAGAATGATAGTCTACCTATCAAAGCGGCCTTAATGAATAAGAAAATATATTGCTAAGCCTGGAACTTCTGAGCAGATGTAAAACGATGACATGATACTATCTCTGTCTGAACTTCTGCAGAAGAAAATGCTATTACTATGGAAAAAGATCTTCAAAAGCTAACTGACTACTGAAAATACTGAGTGTACACATGATCCCTAGTAAAGTATTTTTTTTGAACCACTCATCTAATTCAATATGTAAATAATGAAAAAACATGCCACAGGAGAACATGCAATTCTGCTTAAATACTCCTAATGCTTGAGCACCTGCCTGAACTCCTCATCACCACTTGCACCCAAGTTAAGTATACCCCTTCCCCTTTAACAGCTATATGCATCTACAGATAGAATAACACACATTTTCACATAGACTTTGACGGTCTGTCAATGGATATGAGTTGGAAATCTGACAAGTTCAGCTCTTTGAGACTGAACTGAAGACAAATGGAGCTGGCCCAGAAGACCATGGGCTGCCTGTTCTCCTGTCCTGAAGGTCAGCAACACACACTAGGTAGGGCTCCCACTCTTCTCTGCTTCTTCTCCTGAGAATTAAGTCACTTTCCAAATGACAACCCTTGCCTTTAAGCCTTGTATTACACTGATTCCAGTTCAGTCTCGTATTTCTGAATCCTACCACCAAGTGAAACTCCTAACAACTACTGAAAATTTGTTTCTTAATCAACGTTTTAGGAAAAAATCTGCTTCCCTCAAGAAAGGTGTGGAATTCACCAACAAACCCAGTATAGAAAGAAGGGAGCTACAATTGACACAAGGGCAAGAATTTCCAATGTTTATATCTAATTTGACCTAATTTAAATAATTTATCTAGTTTAAAAAAGCAACAGCCAAGAAAGCATTTTTCCAATCAGAAGAGAAATAGCTTTCCTTATTAAACAAAACTACAGTAATTGGTTCTGTAACATGACTGAGTTTCACAGAAAGACATTCTGTCCATCAACTTCTGCTGGGCCTCTGGAGCAGCTCCCTCCACTGCTTTGCTTCAGTCTCAGATTTGTTTCCTTATATATTCCAAAGTGAATTATTCCTTAAACTATTTCAGAATTTCTCATCACAAAAAAAACCAAAAACAAACACAGGCAAAAATATTTCTAATCTTTCATTAGTTTCTTGCTGCCTTCCCCTCCCCCCCCCCCCATAAAAAGAGAGACTGAAGATTATCTGTAATTATGTGGAGGAGCAAATGAAGTGTTGGCACAACATGGTAGAAGTGAGAAACGAGCTTTTTGACATACTCCAGTTAGTGTAACATTACTGTAATATGAGCTGAATGAATAGTAGCTAATAAGCTAATGCTAAACTCTTTCTTAAATATTCATAATTACTTTTTATAGTACGCAGCTACACAATACACTGAATTTCCAAGAAAGCATGCGCTCATGTTTGCATAGGATCAACACACGGCACAGTGAAGCTTGTAAAAGGTTCCCAACAAATCAATACTCTAAAAAAAGAGTCCTGCAAATGAAGATGATATAAAATATCAGCGCATAAAAGACAGCTGTGAGATTTTACCTATGATACTGGACTTCATAGCAGGTATGCTCCAAGACTAGTTAATGGTGATAAATAACTGTATTCAATTTAGTCCAACACCTCCAAATTCTCACCGTCTACACAAGGATGAAGTTAAACATTTTGAGACTTTAATTTAAAACAGCTTAGCTGTTCCATTTGACATTGAATTCATATGTAAGGTCAATGAACAGCAATGAAAACAAAGGATCAGTGATGGAGTAGCTTAAATAAAGGGATGAGTTTCAAAAAAAAGGAGAAAACATCCAACCCTGCATTTATTCACGTAAATGACCTGACTTGCGTTACAGGCATTCTTAAATTTAATTTTCCCAGCTTACGTAAATGAATGGAAAAGACCTTAAAAAAGCAACAGAGACATGCTTGATAACAGATGAATACTGAGGAGGACAGTAAGAAACATCTGTCAGTCACTTCAGAACAGCGACTTTAGAATCATAGAATCATAGAATAGTTAGGGTTGGAAAGGACCTTAAGATCATCTAGTTCCAACCCCCCTGCCATGGGCAGGGACACCTTACACTAAACCATGTCACCCAAGGCTTTGTCCAACCTGGCCTTGAGCACTGCCAGGGATGGAGCATTCACAACCTTCCTGGGCAACTTTGCCTCTATACAAACGCCCATAGCATGGGGAACAAACGAGGAATTGGAGATTTGTGCACGACTATGGGGGTATGATATAATAGGCATTGCAGAAACATGGTGGGATGGCTCCTATGACTGGAGTGTTGGAATGGAAGGTTACAGGCTCTTTAGGAAGGACAAGCCTGGCAGGTGGGGAGGGGGAGTTGCCCTTTATGTTAGGGATAGGCTGGAGAGTATGGAACTCTGTCTGGGGACAGGTGAGCAGTTCACAGAGTTTGTGGGTCAGGGTTAAAGGGACAACAGCTATGGGACACATTACTGTGGGGATCTGTTACAGACTGCCTGATCAAGAGGACTCTGTGGATGAAGCACTCCATAGACAGATAGGAGCAGCCTCACACACACAGGCCCTTGTTCTCATGGGGGACTTCAACCACCCTGACATCTGTCGGAAGGACGGTACGGCCTGGCACAAGCAATCCAGGAGGTTCCTCAAGTGTGTGGAAGACAACTTCCTTCTGCAAGTAATAGAGGAGCCGACAAGGAGAGGTGCCGTGCTTGACCTCGTGCTCACCAACAGGGAAGGGCTCATTGGAAATGTGATGCTCCAGGGCAGCCTTGGATGCAGTGATCACGAGATGGTCGAATTCGAGATCCTCAGGACAGTGAGAAGAGCATGCAGCAAGCTCACTGCCCTGGACTTCAAGAGAGCAGACTTTGGCCTCTTCAGGAACCCGCTTAGTAAGGTTCCATGGGATACAGCCCTAGAGGGCAGACGGGCCCAAGACTGTTGGTTGATATTCAAGGATCACCTGCTACAAGCTCAGGAGTGTTGCATCCCAAGTAGAAGGAAGTGCAGCAGAAGGGCCAGGAGACCTCCTCGGATGGATAAGGAGCTGCTGAGGAAAATTCAGTTGAAAAAAGAGGCACATAAAAGGTGGAAGCAAGGACAGGTGGCCTGGGAAGAATACAGGGATGTTGTCCGGGAAGCTAGGGACCAGGTTAGGAAAGCTAAGGCCCAGTCAGAATTAAACTTGGCTAGGGATGTTAAGGATAACAGGAAGGGACTCTATAGGTGCGTACAGAATAAAAAACAGACTAGGGACAACATGGCCCCTCTCTGGAAGGTATCAGGAGAACTGGCTACACAGGATAGGGAGAAGGCTGAGGTTCTGAATGACTTCTTTGCCTCGGTCTTCATTGGCAAAGGCTCTGACTGCACCACCCAAGTCTTGGAAGGCAGATGCAGGGACTGTGAGAATGAAGACCTTGGGCCCACTGTACGAGAGGATCTGGTTCGAGACCATCTTAAAAATCTGAACGTGCACAAGTCCATGGGGCCTGATGAGATCCATCCACGGGTCCTGAAGGAGCTGGCAAATGAAGTTGCTAAGTCACCATCCATCATCTTTGAGAAATCATGGCAGTCAGGTGAAGTTCCCAACAACTGGAAAAAGGGAAATATAACCCCCATTTTCAAGAAGGGGAAAATGGATGACCCGGGTAAATACACAGCAGTCAGTCTCACCTCTGTGCCTGGCAGAATCTTGGAGCAGATTCTCCTGGAAGGCATGCTAAGGCACATGAAGAACAACAAGGTGCTTGGTGACAGCCAGCATGGCTTCACTAAAGGGGAAATCCTGCCTGACCAATTTGGTGGCCTTCTATGATGGCGCTAGGGAACTGATGGACAGGGATAGAGCAGTTGATGTCACCTACCTGGACTTGTGCAAAGCATTCGACACTGTCCCACGCAACATCCTTGTCTCTAAATTGGAGAGACATCAGTTTGATGGATGGACCACTCGGTGGATAAAGAACTGGCTGGATGGCCGCATGCAAAGAGTTGTGGTCAATGGCTCAATGTCTGGCTGGAGACCAGTAACGAGTGGTGTCCCTCAGGGATCAGTGTTGGGACTGGTCTTGTTCAACATCTTTGTCACTGACATGGACAGCGGGATTGAGTGCGCCCTCAGTAAGTTTGCCGATGACAGCAAGCTGTGTGGTTCAGTTGATACCCTGGAGGGAAGGAATGGCATCCAGAGGAACCTTGACATGCTTGTGAGGTGGGCTGATGCCAACCTGATGAAGTTTAACCATGCCAAGTGCAAGGTCCTACACCTGGGTTGGAGCAATCCCAGGCCCAGCTACAGGTTGGGCTCTTTGTCAAGGCCGCTACAAAAACAGCTGAGCACTGACAAACCATGATGGGACTGCCTGGCTTAAAAATAAGTATGTTTTGTGTAGGAGGTAAATGACTTTCAAGCTTACAGTATCTGATCTCGTACAAAGAGACAGGACTTCTAAAAAGGGAGAAAAGCTTTTGACTGCCTTGGGAATTGCTTTTTACTGCTTCACAGCCAGTCTCTTA
This sequence comes from Pezoporus occidentalis, assembly GCF_034315485.1. Classification (NCBI taxonomy): domain Eukaryota; kingdom Metazoa; phylum Chordata; class Aves; order Psittaciformes; family Psittacidae; genus Pezoporus; species Pezoporus occidentalis. Next base: position 1,031,196 of record NW_026913800.1, on the reverse strand, counting down.
GAAATTTCTCAAGAGCTACCTGGTTAAAATTACAAGCTAGAAAAACACTGAAGACAGAAAAGGCACAGTGTTACCTGCAGCTATTTTAACATATGTAATCCTTTCATTTTATATGCAGTATTTCTACAACAGATTTTAGTTTTTAAGAATCTTATTTGCTCTATCAGCTAGTCCAACTGCAATTCACTGACACAATAATTAAAAAAAAACCAACAACAACAATACTGCTAATAAATATAAAACACTTTAACCTAGTTACTCTGTTTGTGAATCTTACTAATAGATAGTTGGCTGTTAATACCTCAGATACTAAACATCACTAGGCTTACAGTGCTTAATTCCTAGGGGAGAATGAATAAGAAAACATGGAATTTAAAGCAGAATGAAGCATTAAAGCGTAATCAGACCTGGCTTCTGGATCTACTGAAATGAGAATTATGTTTTCCAATCTGATAATTTTTCCAAGAAGATACCCTCACCCATTTTTAAGACCTATCTAATTTTCTGTTTCTCATAAAAATAGTCGAGACATCTTTCTGGTTACAAGTATAACAAAAATGATAATCATCTCCTAAAACAATTAGGATCAGAGAAGGGGCTAAGTCAACCTCTGACTACTTCTGCAGAGGCATTTAGTTCCTTGAAATCTGTGAAGCCATTAGAGAAAGGAAGGTGTAGGGAAGTGTATCAAGGATTACAACACAAGCACAGCCGGTGAACAGTGCTACTGAAGAAAAGGCACTGAACAGGAAATCAATACGCTCATGAAAGATAAATAGCCAAATGAAGGTGGAAGGATGAGATGAGCAATGTTTAAAAAAGAAAAATCCCACAGCTCTGCAAGGTACCCTGACAGAAATAGCACTTCTGGGAAAGGCAGGAGCAGATGGAAAAAAATTTGTTTCCAGTGTGCTAAGGATTGTATGGAAAGACTCCATGTCTAGTAGTTGTCCTAACTTTCCTCCGCCACAGAGAACACAACACTCAAAGGTGTTACAGACAGTCTGAAATGCTGCCTGGTAAAAAGTCTAATGAAAGAGTTGAAAATATTATGGTATATATCAGTAATAATCAAATACAAAATACATCCATACTCTGTTGGGATCCAAAGTCAGCTCATCAACTTTTCTCAACACTCAGACTGTTGAGAAAGAGAAATATTAGGATGAACCTTTGTGGCTAAAGACACTGCGTAGAAGCTTGAGACATATGCTCTACACTGGTAAAAGCTGAGAGAGAAACCTATGACAAGTCTTTCCAGAGTCTGGGTTTTTATTTTTTCTTAAAGCCCAACATGAGACATGTGAGGTGAAATAAATATTCCTCCTTGAAAACATGAGTCAGTAAATTTAGCCATGCATTCAGAACACCCTTCTTTTCGCAAGCTGATAAATGACATATTGATTCTTTTTGGGGGATCAGGAAACGAGGGAGATAAAGAGCAAAACATTAATAGCAGACTCACAAGGCTTCACATGATAGTTTCAATACTACCTGACTTAAAAAACTCTTTAGTGCAAAAGTGAAAATCAAGTTTGTTTTACCAGTTAAATTTAGATCAATTAATAATCACTGTACTCTAACATGAAGCAACTAGTTTTGGCCACTTCAGGTGATCACTGTACTCCGGAACCAGCAGCTGTAAAAGTACTGTAACAATACATCATCTGGCTCACTTACGTCTGTTGATTAACAGTCTCAAGGCCACACAAGTGTTCAGTAAGGAGGAAAAAAAAAAAAAGTGGGAGTCGAGTGAGTAATTGAACTTTTCATTTACTACACAGCACATAGAAACACATGTGAATGTTCCCCACATTGGCTTTAATCCAGGTTCCTTCTCTGACTTATTACAATGTCGTATTACCACTCACATCAACTTAAAGCCATTAAAAAACATAAAAGGAACCAAACTTCCTTAACAGAAAAGTGATTTGAACTCTGTGACCAGGAGTTTTGAAGAATGACAGGTGACATTTAGAATGCATAACTTTCATGTTGTCCAGGATACTCAAGAATTTTAAGACAACTCCACTGAATAGTTGGTCAAATCATAATGTGCCTGCTGACCACCAATAAACAGCATTCTGAAAGGACAGCAGTGCTGCATTCCCATGTAACACAGAAGACAGGAAGTCAGAAAAGTTAGAAACCTTGAAGAAACAAAATAGTAAGACATGAGAGTATATATTAAAGTCCATCCTATGCTGTTCAGCTCAGCAGCAAATTCAGGTACAATCTTAGGACATTTTTATGAGAATAAGCCATAAATTAACAATATAAATGTAATATAAAGCATTGTAAGTACTTAGGAAAAATTAAATAGTTCCAAAATTTTGTTATTCCAATTCTGTCTGTTTTGCCCAGCTACATACTGTTTTCTTCAAGATATATGATATTCAGATTCCTTTTCCAGGAAAATTCCAAGGCATTTTGTCAGACTACGTATAATGGAAACATTCAAGACTACAAACCAGCCAACTCCTGAGTGGAATGTCACGTTCATTTTGGGCCAGCTAAAGCAGAGTAGCATTTTGAGGAAACTGAGTGAAGAGTGTTGTTATCAACTAGAACAGCTGAAAGAATGTATTGCCAGAATTTGAACACACCTAGTAAATGGTATCCCTGCTCTGTAAAAAGCCCAACTGAGTTCTCAGGAACAAAAGTAATGCAGATTAATTTTACAAGATATTTATTTAAATAACATCAAGATCTTACAGTAGTCCATTAACTCAGTGCAGTCAGAATACTAATTCTGCACTCTCTCATTTTACTGCCTTATGAGGTAAAACCTGCAAAATTATGAGCTAACAGTAACTGTGTCATAGCAATTTTTTAGTAGCCACTTATTCTATGAATTTTTAAAGAATCTAGGAAAGTTATAAATTCTTTCTATAATACTACTGTGACTTGTACCATTCAGCATGACAGTACAATAATATCAGTAACATGTGCTTGGAAACAAGCCAATATGATGGATTTCTGCAGTTCTTGTTAAACACTTTGAACAAACATTTCTGATGTGCACAGTAAGATTTAAAGTATGGTCAGGTCACTGCTGAAAGAAAACACTGTAGTGAAGAAAAATTGCTATGAATTTTTGGTTGCAAGAAATTCAAGATGCACATGAAAGTTCTTGCAAAGTTCTGACACACCCTCTCCAAAAGAATTTAGAACATTTTATGGTTTACGCTGGCACCATGAGGTGTACGGACCAACAGGGAACTATGTACTCCCATAAGCCAAGGCACAGGGGCTTTCATTACTGACCATTTTTAAAATAGGTCTACTTGGTCAAAGGAGATAGTCAAAGGGCAGAGCATAAAGCCATACAGATATTCGTGCTTATCAGCTATATGGATAAACACTGAGTGTTCTCTTATTACCAATCTTATCTACAAGCTTATTGGTATCTATGTAGGTTGTTACAAAAACCTCAATTGCTACAATGTGATTTTAACTAAGTAAGTCTCAGTCCTTTTTTCCTCGATTCTTGTTTTTTGAATAGCAATGAAAAAGTATTCGATTGTCTTCCTGAAATAAGAGATATTTAGAATCCTAATCTAAGATCAGAAACATCAGAGATAAGTCTTACTCTCATCAGAAAGACAGATGTCTGACCGCTTGATCAAACTAGTTTGGATCTACTATTTCTATTCAAGAACAACATCTGTTTTTTCCAAGTAAAAATGGATTTGTTTGCTCTTATTTTAATAATATGCTATAGATAGATCATTAAGACACAGGCTAAGCAATTAATTAACCTTATGCAGTTAAGAAAAAAATGTGTTTTTTTCTTTTAATAATAAAAATGTCAGCCACATATACCTGTTCTAGGCACTTGTCAAAATGCAGCTTCCCCTCAGAAAAATGAAGTACAACTGAGCAGCATAAACGTTCTAACAGCGATTTAGCAAACAAGGAGCTGTCAACTTCCAATAAGCTATTATTCACACCTCTTTAATCACTGCCACAGAGTCGATTATAAATAGCCTCATGCATTTTTAAATAAGGTCATTCTGAAATGAAACAACAAAGAAGGTAGTAAATATTCCAGTACATAAGCAATTTAAATTCTACAGCATAACTCTGCCTTCTCAGGTATTCAGTTTAAAAAAAAAGCCAACAAAACCATTTATTAACTGGTACAGTGTCAGATGTGTAATCTCTGAGATCAATAAACCATCCCAATTATGTGATAGTTTGCAAACAGATCTGAAAGAAATGAAACCATTAAGACTTGCTTACAAAATCCAGCTCCAACAGCATTATTTACAAATATATAGTAATACAAATTAATACAATCCATGCATTGCCTGAGTAAATCTACTATGCAAAGATATTACACTAATATGAAACCACGCTGCTATGCATTCGCAGAAGAACATACATAAGCTTGCTTAGATCCCTATGAGACTCCATTTTCTACTTTTCTTGAGATTTTAAATAATTTAAATTAATACATAAAAACAGGAAAATAGCTGCACAAGTAGGAGCGATTTCTTGGTTTTTCCCTCTTCCCCTGTTTTTCTCAGGTTCAAGATTACTTGATAAAAGGATACAACAAAATAATGTTAATATCAAATCTTTGCAAATTAGCTTAGGGAAAAAAAGATAAAAATCAGAAATATTTATGTGGAATTTTTCTCAGAAACATTATAATAATTGCAGATGTTGACAACAATTTAAAGAAGTTAATTTACCACTAGCAGAAAAAGAAAGACTTGGAATAAAGATATAACCGAACAGTTCCCATCTTACTGACCGGTACTGAGATGTTACTGTGCTAAGTATTGAAGCATTCCCTCCTGTTACAGGTTTTGTTTTTCTGACTTGATACTCATCTTTGCAGACAGACATTAACTGCGGTTTTTCAAAATCATGAAAGAAGCATCTACTGACACATTGTGCTCTCTCTGCCCAAATACCAATAGTCCTTATTGCTCCACTGGGGACAGTTCATTCCAGAAAATGGGTTCTGTGAGTAGAGAACCCCAGTATCCTCTCCCCTCCCAAACTTTCTGAGGTATTTAATCTGGTTACAATTTAAGCTTCGCTTATTTCTTAACTTTAGCTCAAAGGCATTCTGAGCATGAGATGAAGTTTAACTGCCGAGCCGCGCAGCTCCAGAGAGGAGCCTCCAGCACCGGAGCCAGGGCAAACCCCGCGCCCCGCAGCCTCAGCGCTGAGCGGAGAGAGCGACCGAGGGAGCCCCGAGCCCTCGCCCAGGGACTCACCGGGGGCGGTGCCAGGAGGGACGGCCCCGCCCCGAGCGGGGAAAACCCGCCCCCGGCAGCGCGGGAACGGCGCGTGGCGCGGGAGTCAGAGCGTGGCGGGGAGGTTGGCGGCGGGAGCGAGATGGGGGGAGATCGGGTGAGGGCCGGGGCCCGCTCCGGGAGCTCTGCTCTGGCTGCCCCGGCGGCGGCAGCGTCGGCACCCGGCAGAGCCCGTGAGAGGGGAGGCTGCAGCGCGGAGCTCGGGGCGCAGAACGTGCGTGCCCGTGTCTCTTGAGGGGAGGGTGCACAAGGGGCAGGGCTGCACGCGGTGCGCCATGGTGGAGGTCCTCCTGCAGTAGGGGCTGAGCTGCGGGACGCTGTCAGTAGCTGAAAGGTGCCCAGGGAGCTGAGAGGAAGCTGCGCTGCTTGCTCCAGGCCCAAACTGCGGAGGAGCCACGAGCGTCCACCATAGCGCATATAGAAGAGGAGGAGGGCGTTAATCCAGGAAGCTGGGAGCTAGTAGCAAAAGAAAAAAAAACCCAACCCAAAAGCCAACAAAACAAGGAGGAGGAGGAGAATTAAAAGCAAGGGGCTTCCTCCAAAATTTGATGTCCCGCTTGACATGCTGGTCTCTAAACTGAAGAGACGTCAATTTGCTGTATAAACCACTCAGTGGATAAAGAACTGGCTGGATGGCCGCATGCAAAGAGTTGTGGTCAACAGCTCAATGTCCAGTTGGAGACCAGGAACGAGTGGTGTCCCTCAGGGATCAGTTTTGGGACTGATCTTGTCCAACATAGTTGTTGACGACATGGACAGTGGGATTGAGTGCGCCCTCAGCAAGTTTGCCAATGACACCAAGCTGTGTGGTTCGGTTGATACACTGAAGGGAAGGGATGTCATCCAGAGGGACCTGGACACACTTGAGAGGTGAGCCAGTGCCAACTTCATGAAGTTCAACCACGCCAAATGCAAGGTCCTACACCTGGGTCAGCACAATCCCAGGAACAGCTACAAGTTGGGCAGAGAAGAGATTCAGGGCAGCCCTGCAGAGAAGGACTTGGGGCTGTTGGTCGATGAGAAACAACTTGAGCCATCAGTGTGCATCGAAGGAGGTGATCCTACCCCTCTACTCTGCTCTCGTGAGACCTCACCTGGAGTATTGTGTGCAGTTCTGGTGTCCTCAACATAAAAAGGACATGGAACTGTTGGAACAAGTCCAGAGGAGGGCCACAAGGATGATCAGGGGACTGGAGCACCTCCCGTATGAAGACAGGCTGAGAAAGTTGGGGCTGTTCAGCCTGGAGAAGAGAAGGCTGTGTGGAGACCTCATAGCAGCCTTCCAGTATCTGAAGGGGGGCCTATAAGGATGCTGGGGAGGGACTCTTCATCAGGGACTGTAGTGACAGGACAAGGGGTAATGGGTTAAAACTAATACAGGTGAAGTTTAGGTTAGATATAATGAAGTTCTTTCCTGTGAGGGTGGTGAGGCACTGGAATAGGTTGCCCAAGCAAGTTGTGAATGTTCCATCCCTGGTGCTGTTCAAGGCCAGGTTGGACAGTCTTGGGTGACATGGTCTGATGTGTAGTGTCCCTGCCCATGGCAGGGGGGCTGGAACTAGATCATCTTAAGGTCCTTTCCAACCCTAACTATTCTATGATTCTAGTTCATGGGCTGCTCTCCATCTGCATGAGCAGCAGAACACACCTACATCTTCCTGGCTAGAAACATACCTTAATATTACAATGTCATGTGTGAGTATTTGTGCATCTGGACAGACACAGGACACGAGTCCATTCTGCCCATACTCCAAGTTGGCCAGGTCCAGAAGCTATATCCCCAGAGCACTGTGCCTAACCTAACAGCCCTGCTGCATCTTCTTGCTTTTTCATGTTCTCACCATAAAGCAAGAGTGAACTCCAAGGTAAAGGGCATTCAGATCAATTAGGAACTTCATAATTATCTCCACCTTTATCTACATCCAAAACGACCCTGGAAATCAGTGTGAAAAGATTCACTGACAGTTTGTTCTCACATCTTTTCCTGTAGTAAGGCAACACTGCTATTCTATGCAACTATACCTTCTAACTGGATTCCCATGTCCTCAATAAAGCATATTACAGCAGCTTACGCAATGAAGGGATAAAATTGCTGCTGACCACAGCAAAATTGACAAAAAAGCGAGGCATGACTTCAAGGAGCAAACTTTGCTATTTCAGTTCCCAGATAGCACAAAAGTAGAAAAGTTCAGATGTCACCAAACAAGTGTCGAGGAAGTATTAATGTTTTTTATTTCCAAAAAATGATTGTCAGTGTAGGAGGAAGCTTAATTTTGTTCAGTGTTTCTACCCCCATCATCCCTCGTGAGTACATTCATGTTTGGGTCCCTAGCCCAGTCAAAAACTGCTAGGAGAAAAAATAGTGGGAGAAGCAACAAAAGATCTGTATTTAAAACTGAAAGAAGATTTGAGCATCCTAACATGAGCGCAACACAGGACAACATTTTTCTCATGTTTCATTGCTGTCGTTGCAGAACTAAGAATGAAGATTTTAAAATAAATTTTTTATTTAGAAATTATGACACTGATCAGAAATAACATTTTATAAGGCAATTTTCCTCAATTTGAGAAGATCACACAGATATGAATTTTACAATCCTATTACACCTACTCAAACTATAACATGTTCTTCAAAAACACAGGCCTTGTTTTTTATCTCTAGCTAGAGTAAAAGCAGAAAATAGATGTTTAGAATTTTCAGTTTAGGTGAGCTTTTAGTCCAGGTATGACCTGTGAGATCTCTGTTAAATAGACTTGTGTGGACCTGTGTACATGTCAGTGCATGTTCAGCTGTCCTGTCACATGGTGTACATTTTCTCCCATCTTATCAGCAGAAAATTACTAAGAGAATTTGTAGTTTACTCTGCTCAGCAAAGGAAATAGAACAATAAAAAAAAAAAAAACAGTGACAGAACAGCTTAATGTGGTTCTTGCCAATAACGTGAAAAGAGCCAGTTGTCAGAAAGTATCTATGGGAAGGTTCATTTTGCTTTCTAAAGTCATTCTGAATTAGGTACACACTGGTGCAGCTGGTAGGTCTGTTGAGGACAGGACAGTTTTTTCCTATTCTGTAATCTTAAAATGTATACGGAACTGCAGAACCACAAAATTGTTGGAGTTGGAAGGGACCTTATAGATAGAATCATAGAATTAACTAGGTTGGAAAAGACCTTGAAGATTGTCAAGTCCAACTGTTACCCCAGGACTGCCAAGACCACCACTAAACCATATCACTGAAAGCCTCATCTACATGGTTTGTGAATACTTCCAGGGACAGAGATTCCACCACCTCCCTAGGAAGGCTGTTCCAATACCTGACCACCCTATCCATGAAGAAATTTTTCCTAATATCCAGTCTAAACCTCTTCTGGCACAGCTTGAGGCCATTACTTCTTGTCCTATCACTTGTTTGTTACCTGGGAGAAGAGACCAACCCCCAACTCACTACACCCTCCTTTCAGGTAGTTGTAGAAAGCAACAAGGTCCCCTCTGAGCCTTTTCTTCTCCAGACTAAACATCTGCAGTTCCCTCAGCTGCTCATCATAGGACTTGTTTCCTAGAGCCTTCACCAGTTTTGATGCCATTTTCTGGACCTGCTCCAGCACATCAATGTCTTTCTTGTAGTGAGGAGCCCGGAACTGAACACAGTATTTGAGGTGCGGCCTCACCAGTGCTGAGTACAGGGGGCTGATCACTGACCTGGCCCTGCTGGCTATGCTATTGCTGATGTAGGTCAAGATGCCATTGGTCTTCTTGGCTGCCTGAACACACTACATACAAGCTCATGCTCAGCCAGCCATCAGTCAGCATCCCTAGGTCCCTTTCTGCTGAGCAGCTTTCCAGCCACTCTTCCTCAAGCCTGTAGTGTTGCATGGGGGTTTTGTGTCCCAGATGCAGGACCCGGCACTTTGCCTTGCTGCACCTCATACCACTGGCCACAGCCCATCGATCCAGCCTGTCCAGATCCTTCTGCAGAGCCTTCCTATCCTTCAGCAGATCAACACTCCCACCCAAACTGGTGTCATCTGCAAATTTACAGAGCGTGCACTCAATACCCTCATCCAGATCATCAATGAAGATATTAAACAACACTGGCCCTAACACCAAGCCCTAAGGGACACCACTAGTGACCTGTCGCCAACTACGTGTGACACCATTTACCACCACTTTTTGGGCTCAGCCATCCAGCCACTTTCCAACCTGGTGAAAAATATACCTGTCCAGGCCATGAGCAGCCAATTTCTCCAGGAGAACACTGTGGGAGACAATATCAAATGTTTTACTTAAGTCCAACTAGGCAACATCCACAGCCTTTCCCTCATCAACCAGACTGTTCATGTTACTGTAGGAGATCAGGCTGGTCAACCAGGACCTGCCCTTCATGAAGCCATGCTGATCATCTAGTTCCAATATCCCCCTGCCATGGGCAGGAACACCTTCCACTAGACTGGGTTGCTCAAAGCCCCATCCAACCTGACCTTGAACACTTTCTGGGATGGGGCAGCCACAACTTCTCCGGGCAACCTGTTCTAGTGCCTCACCACCCTCCTAATACAGAATTTCTTCTTTATGTCTAATCTAAATCTACTCTATTTCAGTTTAAGGCCATTCCTCCTTGTCTTGTCACTACGTGCTCCAACAGATTCACATCCTTCTTATTTTGGGGGCCCCAGAGCTAAACACAGTACTGCAGGTGGGGTCTCATTAGAGTGGAGAAGAGGAGGAGAATCACCTCCCTTGGCCTGCTGCTCACACTCCTTTTGATGCAGCCGAGCATGAAGTTGGCTTTCTGGGCTGCAAGCACATGCTGCCAGCTCATGTTGAGCTTCCACTCAACAAACACCAAGTCATTCTCAGGGCTGCCCCCAATCTGTTCTTTGCCCAGACTGTATTTGTGCTTGGAATTGCTCTGACCCAGGTGCAGGACTTTGCACTTGGCCTTGTTGAACTTCACTGTGTTTGCACAGGCCCACCTCTCAAGGTCCCTCTGAATGGCATCCCTTCCCTTCAGACTATTGACCACACCACACAGCTTGGTGTCATCAGCAAACTTGTTGAGGGTGCATCAATCCCACTGTCCATGTTACTGAAAAAGATGATAAACAGCCCCATTCCCAATAGTGACCCCTGAGAAATGCCTTGTGTCATTTGGTCTCCACTTGGGACACAGAGTTGTTGGCTGCAACTCTCTTGAGTGTGACCATTTAGCTAATTCCTTATTCACCAGGTGGTCCATCCATCAGACATGTGTCTCTCCAGTTTAGAGACAAGGATGTTGTGTGGGAGTGTCAAATGCTTTTGCATCCAGGTAGATTATGTCAGTCGCTATCCCCTTATCCACCAATGCTGTAACCCTGTCATGGAAGGCCACCAAATTTGCGAGGTACAATTTGCCCTTAGTGAAACATGCTGGCTGTCACCAGTTGCCTCCTTATTGTCCATATGCCTTAACATAGTTTTCAGGAGAATCTGCTCCATGATCATGCTGGGCACAGAGATGAGACTGACTGGCCTGTAGTTACCTATGTCTTCTCTTCTTTCCCTTTTTAAAAATGGGAGTTATGTTTCCCATATTTCAGTCTTCCTCAGTGCCTAAGACAGAAGTCCAAACGGTGATTTCTATACCCATTTTCATTTTTTAAACTCATTATTAATCTATACACTGAAGACAGACTACAAAAAGCTTATTATTAGTAGGAAATTGTCAGTGAACTAATACAATACTCTTGAATTTACAGCTTCCTGGAGAAAAGCCAAACAATGTCAGCAAGTGTTTTAGGATCCATACAACCTGACTGCATGAGGAACATAAAACATCCCCTGTTAGGAACTAAAAAAGTACTACAATATTAAAAGTAGTTCCTGAAGATGAAGGCTGATCTCTACACCTAAGTCAGAGCTTCAACCAACCTACAGAAAACCATTTCTGTTCATTAAACCTAATAAAATAGTTCAGAGAGCAAACCTGATCTTGACTTCTAAATAGAAACCTCATTTGAAATTACTTTATATGAGTAGAATTTCATGGGTTCCCTCCATGTTAGGCTTGCAAGGCATAATGAGAAAAATGTATTTAAGCATGTTTCACAGAAAGGCAGTTTTTTCCTTCTTTGCTTTTTTACAATTATTCTAAACTATTTGTGGTGGTCTCTTTTGACGACAAAGAAAAACATACATTTACAAGAAAAGTGGTAGTGAGTCTCTAACTTCTCTTCCCAGCTAGTAAGGGAGAACCCTACAGAGCACAAGAGAGCTGAGGGGTGCTGAGACAAGACACTAAGTTCCCTAGACCTCTGCCAGCTTTATGAAAGGCCAGAGCCAAGGGCTTCAGCTTCCTAGAGCTCTTGGCCTTCCACTGACCCCACGAGAAGGAGAAGCGACAGTGGGAAGGAGGCAGTTTTCCCAGTTAAGTGCAAGGCTTGAGAAATCCCAGAAAGGTGGAGAAGGCTGTGCCAAGGCAGATTTAGATGAAAGAAAGACTGGAGACCACACTGATAGGTGCACGTTTATGCTTACTTTATTAATTAGCAGCTTAGAGTTTGTTTTGTACACATTTGGTAGCCTTGTCTACTTAAGACTCAAAATTGTTCTGAAGACTATCCTTGTATTTGCCCTAGTCGAATTTTTTCAAGAAGGACTTCCATGGCAACTCCTCCTCCCTCAGCTTAGTTAACCAAAACCTGTGTACAGACAAAGCTTATTTAAAACGTTCCTAAAAGCAAATTTGAAGTAGCCATATTTAAGCAAATGACAGACAGGTTTGAAGGTGAATAAAAAAATTTTCATAACACAAAGTCATCTTTAAACCTGAAACTAAGAACTGATCTTAGAGATTACAAAAGAGGAAGTGGAAAGTTATTTTTGCATGGTATCATGTAAAATTAAAGGTTTTATTTTAGAAATGCTTATACACTGACTTCAGCTTTTAAAAAACAATTATTTTCTAACTTAACTTCAGAAAGATTTTAAAAATAGATTAGTAAGAAATGCCACCAAATAAATCTTTCCTCCAGAATCAGTGACAAGCAGTTAACAGATCAGCAGCCAGAAATGTGTCATCTGCAAGCTGTGCCAATTAGATTATTTCCAGTAACGTAATACCCTCTATACCCCAATCATTAGATCTTTCTTCTTTCATCTAACTTTGAATAGTATCTCAATAACACATTGCAGTCACTAATCAGCATCAGCTCCACAATTCAGAGCATCTCTGCAGGAGGGGCTGAACGTTGCACACTGCACACCCTCCCCTTGCCATGCAGTCCACCTTCTGAATACACATTAGCGCACACAGTTCAGAAAACAAAGCATTACAGCACTTAAGTTTTTGAAATCACAGGTACGAGACTGCAAGAAATATTTAGATTTTCAATAGTAAGGAAGAAAAACCCTCTCCACAATACTGCTTTTCTGGTGCGATAGCAACTTCTCAGCACTTAAACAGATAAAAATACACTTTACAGCTCTTGCTGGGAGCAACCGTGCATTCAGTAACACAGAAGTAATTTCAACACTGACAAAAAGTTTCCTGCAATAAGTAAAGGAGAAATGGTACAGTACTGGCATGTGCATAATTAAAATTGGAAAATTCAACCTTTTGTCAAGGACATGTCTATGCTTCAAGCAGAACAGGACACTGACCTGTGCATATCTTCAAAAATGCAGTATTTATGTTAATGTCTTCTAATGTTCACCATTTTTACTTACATTAGAAAATGCATTCGTGAGCTTCGAAGTAATTAATGCTACAGAATTCTTACACCTTCTGTTCCAGTGTTAAATAGCGAGAGATATTTAGTTAATGATTACAGCAGTTTCAGTTGTCCCATCACATTTTAATGCAATATCCTTAAAATAATCCTATGATTTAATCTGACATTGGGTGGAAGGGGTTGAGGTGGGGAGTAAACACTTACATATTTAAACCCTGAGACTTAGCCCACTGACTGTTCATTTCTAAAATGTTTGCAAAGAGTACACTGAAATAGTGTGTGACAGTACAACCTCACATCAGCATATTTGAGAAAAAATAAAGTTTTAACCACATCATGTCAGCAAAAAGATCAAAGTGACAAGCGTAATAGCTAGAATCATCACTAGGTAAGGATTTCACTGGTAAAAGAATTAAATTGGATGTAATGAAATTAAGCAGTAAAATGAAAAAAAAAAAACAAAACAAACATGCTGGCTAATTGTAGGTCCTACTCTTTATATACCCATCACCATGATGACAGAAAATCATGACAGACTTGAAAGATCCTCTTAAATGTTTCATCTACTGCTTATGTTTAATATCTTTAAACTATAAAGCATCACAAAACATACTTGAAAAATACTGTTGCATTAGATACTTGAGAGTGAAACTGTTTGATCACCCAACTGATGACATTGTGAACCACCAAATGATAGGAGTTCATTGGAGCGATGGGTGGAGCGATTCACTGGACACGAGAACAGAAGGGGCTTCTTGGAGCACTGCTCTCAGTTCCCTCACTTCTTCCATAGATCTGCCAGCCTCCCACCCCTGACAGAAAAGGACTCTCACCTCAAACTTTTAAAGTTTAGGGGTTTACTGGTTCCTAGATTTTGCTATGAGAATAGAAAATCGTTATAGCCTGAGTGAAGTCTGAGACATGTTACTTCCCTTCAAAGAAGAAGAAAATAGAGACTACAGGTGAAGTAGCTGGACAACTTGCCTGATAATGGAGTAGGCAACATGCTAGGATAAAGAAAGCAAAATGCTCTTTACTTCTGCTTCTTCCAGGCCTCTGGCAAACTGAACATGTTCTCCCAAGACTCTCAACACCAAGATGAGTAACGACTTCAAATACAAGCAGCTTTTCCCATGCTAAAAAATGACTTTCAGAATCTATCACACTCAAAAAGTGTTCAGCAGCCTTTGCTGAGCCAAAAGAATTAAAAAATCACTACAGATATATGGGTGCTCGTTTCTGAAAGGAAGAGAGAACTCCACATCCGAACAAAGAAAAGACGACATGCCAGCTCCAAGGAGTGGCTAAAAGAAGTGCTCCTGGAGTTTTCAACATTATTAATAATCTAGTTTCAAAACAGCAAGACTTAATTCTTATGTTATTCTGTTTCACGCACAAAACTATTATAACACTTTGTGGTTCACTACAGCAATGCACCAACATTGTAGGTAATTACTGAAAGCAAAATCCTGTAACCAGTTGCTATGCCATAGCCATTAGGAGAACAAGCCGTACCTCAGAAGGACATGAAGTGGCCTGAAATTTCAGAAGTGAAAAATATTTGGCAGCTTAAGGCAAACCAAAAATTAATGATATTAGACGACTTCTAGAGTGTCAAGAAAAACCTGTCAAATCTGGAAACATATTCTAATTTTGATACTGTGCTAAATTTACAATTTTAAAAGACATCTGAGCCAGCATAACTGCTAGCTTCGAGGCGAAAAGCAGAAAATCATGCCCATGAAATGGAAAGAAAGTTAAAGCAGGTCTAAGTCTTTTTTGTTGCTTTTTTTTCTTTTAAGACTTGAAATCTTTATTAAATAATTTTTCTTTATGTAAGTGCTTCACTTCTCTGCTTTAGTTAAGCTACCTGTAGGGGTTGATTTTTTTTTTTAGCTTTCCTGAGGACAGATTAAACTACTGTTTTCAATTAAAAAAAAAAAAAAAAAAAAGCTATATTGTTACAGATCGATAACTTTTTTAAGAATTCTGCTAGCAGTATCTAGGAAAATGTATTAATGAACTTGAATTTATAATACTGTCATCTTCGTAGTCCTCAGAAAAATTTAGGATCTACAGATTGAAAGTTAAAAGGCACTGGCAGATACACTCTGAATGGCATTTGATACATCAAAGTTCTGACTAATACACAGCTGTAGGGATTAAGATGAAAAGCACTGAAACTTGTTTAAGAGATAAGAGTGGACTCAGCATACAAAAATAACTCAGCGTAGATTGCATAAAAAAATATCATCAGGAGCTAAGCAAAGAAGACTGCACAGCTGAGGAGAAAATAATGGCTCCTTCTGCAGCTCCTTCAGCTTGAGTCCCTAAGGCATTTTACTATAGTTTTCACTTACATGATCACCTTATACTTTTACATCTGACTTCTGTCTCATTCAGTGTACAAGACAAGCAATGCTCTCTCACTAGGCAGGTAGTCAGATCTAATTTCCACAGGTATCACTGAGTGATCACTCAACACAAAAATTTCTTACATTCTTTCTTTGTATTCTTGTACTTAAACATTGACAGAACATCATTGTGACAACAGGAAGACTTGGCTCCTCTTGATAGAGAAAAAACAGATTAAAAAACCAACCAACCAACCAACCCCCAAAAAACAACCAGAAAAAAAACCCAAACAACACAAAACCCCCCAAAAAACCCAGACAACACCCACCTGCGACCCCCCCAGTAAACCACCAAAACCAAGCAAAAAACCAAAGCGCTCAATAATTTGGAAGTTAATTCAAAGTATTAAAGTCCAAGTTTTTTATAGAATGTATCATTTTGACATTCATCTATATGTGCATATGAGAATTTCAACAGCGCAGCTGCTTCTGTGAACACCAAGTACAGTGACCTGAGCAACAGCTACACAGCCACAGCAACCTCTGTTCACTGACCACTGAATGAGAGCAGAAGTGACGGAAAGTACACAGCCATAATTAAAGACCGTCATAACCACTACTGTTCCACGTATGGAGTAGCCATGCTTCACATTTTATGTATGCTCTTCTTCAGCTGGTGACCGGGCTAATCTCTGGGATCTTGGCTGCTCTGTCTAACAACTGCAAAAACTCAGCACTCAAATTGGATCCAACTTGCACCTTTCCTGTCTTCTCAACACTGTGAGTAATGCTGGCAAATTTATTTTGGCTCTCATGAGTTTCCAATCAGAGACCTGAAATAACCTCAACAACTTCAAAAGATATTATTAGTTAAATTCTCAAGAGGGATGCGAATGAAAGCAAAAGTTTGAAAGATGAAGCTTTACCTGCACAGGATTCTGTAGTACATTAGAAGCCTCTGCAAACATGCGCCTCGTGCATCCAAGCTCAGCCGATACCAGCCCTGTCAAGCAGCTGCAGCCTGGTCCTCAACAGTTTCCTTAGGGCCTTCTCTTCCCTATTCGTTAGTTTGCAGGTTTCCTCTTTACAGTTCCTTTGCATTTTAACCCACAGAATTCAGACAGGTTAACATAATACCAGAGTAATGCAAGAGGCACACATAATTTAATATTGATTTAAAATACACTATGTCAAGTGTTTTCTCAAGTGCATGCATCATTGGGTTCAATTAAGGTTAAGGTTTTCCAGATAGTTTTTCTACAACTTTTTAAAACCTTTATTATTATTTTTCCTTTTAGATTATGTCCTTAATCAAACCCTACAGAACACTGCATTCAGAGCTTAAGACAAAACATTTGCTCAAATTTCTCTTCATCAAATTCTGCAAAGTAATTCCACACTAAAAAGGAATTTTCAATAGACACATACGCACTAAGGTGGAAATGCAGCATGAAATTCCAGCATAAATACTGAAGTTTTTGCAAAGCAATAAGCAGCCCCCCCGAAAGAAAAAAACCTTGCTTTTACAAGGTAAAGTGTTACCCAGGTGCTGCATATATTTAATACGTATTTTGAACTATCAGTCAGATGTTGGTTTAAAGATTAAAACTCCGTCTGGAACTGCTGTTATGAGGAAAAGCAGATGTTTAAGAATTGAAAGGGAAAGAACAGATGAGGGCAGTGTAGATTTTTGTCAATTAATACTTTAGAAGATAAGGAAATATTTACAGCTATTTTTAGCTGCTGCTTCCTGCTGTTTTCCAGACTTACAATATTTAAATCAAAGTGCCACTTGCAGGGTAAAACTGCAACTATGACAACTTTCACAAGCTGAAGCTGTTCCAAGGGAAAAAAAAAAAAAAGCCCAAACAGAATCCTGACTTCTCCCCTTAGTGATCTGTGCCATAGCAGTTTCTGTTAAACAGGAAGTATCTCAGAGAACCATGTTTTTAGTACTGTAAAGTAAAATTAAACACTGAAAAACCGGAGAAGGAGTATTGATTTCTACAGGTTAAAGAGGAGCAAACAAAAAGGAAGAAATAAGCAGTGTTAAAAGAATAAATTAGCAAAATTTCCAAGCAGAACAGGTTAAGTTGACTAGCAACTAAGTTAAAAATGCTCTATACTTTGTCTCAGGAAGTACAGTAATATGTATAGTTTCAGTTTTATAGGTGTACCTAATTTAAATCAGCATGAAACTAATAAATAGGAAAAATCAAATAATTGATTTCCTCAAGACTGTTTGCTACTCCAGTTGTCACATCCAATTCCAGCTCGTATGCCATGCTAGGAAATCCTATGCTATTACCATCAAGGCAAGCTTGGTTCTGTTTCTCCCAGAGTCACTGAAACCAGAAAAACAGAATATACATTTTTTTACAGTCCTAAGAAAGAGGCAGAGAAATCCAGAACAGGAACAAATCTTATGCATCAAAGGTAAAAGATAAAGTTTCACCAAAGTATCTTCTATGTAATGGCACATGTTACTGTTTTGTCTTGGTTTGTTTTGTGGGTTGTTTTGTTTTTTTTTTCTCTGTGTCACAGGAGGATGTTTTTATTTACTGAAATCAGGAATTTAAAGAGCCATAATTATAAAAAAAATTACATACACACATAGCTGTGAATCCTGGTGTTTAAGGGGATAAAACTAAAAATGAGTGCACTGAAAAGTTAAACTGGTTTTATATATAGTGAAACCTTCATAAAAGCAAGTGTAATTCCAAGAAAGGTACATAGAAACAACCACATCAAATGCCTTTCAAGTACCGCTATGGGCTGTTGGTAAAAAGCAAAACTACATTAATGATCTTTCTAAAATGGTAGGTTGAACATGGAAGTCAACTTTCGTACATCCACATTAACATAGAAAATGAAAATCTTTCCAAGCATTCACATACTTGATGCTTAATTTCTTAAGAATGCTTTCAGTGCATCTCATAATAGCTGCTTCACCTTTACAGAGCTCTAACCCAAAACAGATATAAAAATAACTGCATATTTTAAAACACTGAACAAAACAACTATGAAATGCATGACAGTTCAGCAGAAAGATGGGTTGTTATCTGTTATAAACAAAGTGGCATTTCAGGTAATTTACTACTATACAAAATAGCTGTTATTATTGTTGGTTTGCTGCTATAAAATCTTCCTTACAAGCAAAACCCAACAATTTAGAAAAAGCAGAGTGAAATGCAGAGAAAAAATACCAGAAGATCTAAATAGAGGCAACATTTACACACAGATGATAAAACTTCGTAGAGTGGCATATAGTGTACTAGATAATCCAGAAGATACTGCATAGAGCAGGCATACATAAATCCTTTCAGCTTGATTTTTAATGTACCCAGATATTTTGGTTCAGGAAGTTACTAGAGCTACATACTGCTCAATTTGGGTAGTTTGCTGTTCTCTAGCGCTGGCGCTACCTGCCAGAACTAGCACATGGCATGGTAAGGGGACCTTCAGGTCTGCATGCAGGGATGGGAGTTGTGCAGCAGGTTCTCAACAAGGTTTCTCTACACTCTCTCTATGACGGGGATCCAGTTGTTCTGAGAAGCTTTCAAGTTCTTTCTGGTGAAAGACTGGTAGCTCAGAATAGTCTTGAAAAATATTGTTTAGATATGTTGGTAAAGAGCTGCTGGTCATATTGGAGTCCTCAGACATAACAGAGGAAAGCCCACATCAGAATGCGCCATGCAGGATAGCCTCCACCACACAGGAATCTCTGAAGCCTGGAGGTAGAAATCATGAACCTGAATGCAGAAGCAGACCAGGTCCTGTTCCCGCTCTTCATTCAGGGGCAACCTCAAAAAATATACAGAGAACCAGTGAAGGATATTCACTAGCTAGCTCCTTAGTCTGACTCAGTGCAGACAGCCTTTACTATCAGATGACTGAGTTGCAGAGAAAGAGGCAACAGTTTTGCTGAGTAATTTTTATTTTAGGAGACACTGAAAATCCCAGTCCTAAACCAGACTTTACTGGTTTGGCTTTGGCTGAATTACACTCTCTCACCACTACAGGTGCAAGAACAAAGGGACAGCTGAGGTCAAGAGGCAGAAGAGAGGCTTTAAATATCTTGTCATCATGGCTGAGGGATAGCTCCCTCTTCTAACAGACCAGCAGGGAAGGCATTTGTTGTTAAAGACAACTGCCTAAAATTATGCAGGATGGAATGAAATTTAAAGATTGCTCAATGCTCGAGTTGCTATTAGAATACTGCATTTCATTTGCTTGTAAAAGTAACATCAGCCAATTTTGTTAAGAATTTTGTCATATAATCTAATTTGAGGCAAGTACTCAAGAGGAGCTCATCTGTCATAAACTAACTCCAATCATTTCAAGAAACTTGGATACAGGAAAAAAATTAAAACCTGAGCAAAATGCATGTGCAGGCACACACAGAAACCTCGTCTTTGAGCATGGTGGCACCTCTACTTTTAGTAGAAGGAACCTGAGATGTTTAAAAAGGTGCAATTTATAAGGTAGGAGTTTGTCTTTTACTGTTTTTGTCCCTCAGAGTTGGCCTAAAATACATCTTCAAAGCACTATGGGAATACTGAATTTGTACATACTAATGACATAAAAAAGGCTGAGATCCACAACCCACATAGCAAGTCTCAGTAGGTTTTTTCAACTTTTATCAGCTAAGATTTCTAAAAGCAAAAGCTACTCTAGGGAAGGTTACAGCACCCAAACAGTTTTTATACAGTACAAAAACACAGCCCCAGCAACTGAGACTCTTTTGTGCATTGGCATTATCTGGAAGAGTACTGCCACAGTGACACTAGAAACAGTTTTATGATGCATCTTTAACAAACATGACTTCAACGATAAAGTTAGTCTTTCTGAAAACAGATTTTCCCCTCAGTTTTAGCCCTTTGGTTAGGTAAGCACTGAAAATACAATCCAGAAATCAGAAAGTTTCTCCTATACTTTCAATTACTCTGTGCTGACACCTAGGCAACATAGAAAGGAGAATGTGACTAGAATGCAAAGCTCATGAATGAAGTGAGGAAAAGGAAAAAAGTATATTGTAACAGCTCTGGTGAGCGGGAAGCTACAGGAAGCTGGCAAGGAAGGATTTGAGCCTACTTGGCAAGGCCAGTGGGAACTGGAGGAAGAGTCAGTGAAAAGCCAAATCCTTTGGGCAAAGAGGATTGAAGACAGAAGCAGCAATTGACTAAAAGTCAGTAAGAAAAATGGTAAATAAAGGACTAACAAGCAGTTGGCTGGGGAGTGAGAATGGGGACACCGAGAAGGTGGGAAAATTCTGAGAACAGAAGGAAAGGCAAAAGCAGCACAACAGCTGGGAAACTCCAGGTATGCAAGTAAAGGGATATGGAGTCATTATCACTGGTGCTCAAGGGCAGCAGGAAGAAGACAGATTCATGTAGTCCTTTTCCAGTTCTCCTGAGAGCCACAGGTGAGGTGGTGCATGATGAGATGGAACAAATTAAAAAGGGGAAAAAATTAAAAAATAAAAAATAAAAAAAATAAAAGAGAGATTGAAGTCCAAGGAAGAAAATACAGAATGGTAATCAGAAAAAGGGGGAAAGGGAACTGGGTAAGCTTCCATGAAAATACTGGTACAGATTGAACAAAGTGTGATTGATACAGGACCTTTGAATAATGCAGCTGGTATCATGAACAAGACTAAGACAAGCACCCAAAGGTGGAGCAGGGGTAGGGAAGATGAAAGCAAGATAGAAAGGAGAAATTTTCATGCGCAGAGCTTCAGGAAAAGAAGTAGAATCATTTATGCCTTCTAGAAAGCCTTCTTCAAAGCTCCTACTGGAATGTGTATCTCCTCCGTGTTATCTTCTTCCTCAGCAAACACTCTACAGCTGGGTAGCAAAACATGCCTCCTCCTGCTCTATGGTGGACAATGTAACTAGTAGCAATAGCCCAAGTGCTATACTTCCTTATGGAAAGCAAGGGTTTGCAACCTGCTGATGAACGGCATATAGGGTGACAGCATGAAACTGAAAGTGTAAAGGTACCAGTTGAGGCTCTTAAACTGTACTCTTCCATAAATAATGAAACCATTATTTATGTGTCCCTTCCCACCAAAACTGTATTACTGTTTTGTCTCATAGCCGATATAACTGCATGCCAAAAGCCAAGCAAGCCACTCAAATTTATTAGACCTTATTAATTAAGCTACTTTCTCCATTTTTCAGATATCCAACTTAATTTGCTTCTTAAAGGAAACAAGACACTAAATAATCAGCTGCAGCTATAGCCAGTGGGAGTTGTTCTTGGTATTTCACAGTATTTCTGTGCTTAAGCCACAAGATAAGCAGGTTTAAGTATTGAAGTATTTAAGAATGCAAAAAATCACCCCAAATTTATGGAAAACTTTCCCTTTACAATCCCACCTCAAAGAAGCACTGTGAAAGAGACAACAATCGTGAGCTCTTACAAACACCTATTTAGAAATAATTTTTATTTCAGAATAGCATTGAACATTATACTGTGAGACACAAAGCAACACGTGGAACAGTAAGGTAGAAAACCACCGTGACTAGTTTTCTATTACATATATACCACACATCTGCATTGAAACAAGTTCTGTGGAAAAAATGCCAGTGATGAGGAAATTAACCGCAATTATCCACACACACATATACTACACATTCACTGAAGAATACATGCATCTGTGGTTGGAGGAGAAAGATGGAACAGAGGACAGAGCAGTGACGTACAGATTAGCTGTGTAGTTTGCCATTTTTTAACCTCTGAATGCTCACTTAAAGCCAAAACACCATTTAAGATGTAAGAGCATGTAGATCAAGGAGGACAGGAAATTGGAGGGGTCTTGCTTCAAGCATTCTTTTTTTCTTTTTTAATAGAACATGGCTCTCAAGTCCCAGAATAATATCTTCACGTACTCCATTTGCTGCAGTGCTTCTTTCAAAGCAAATTATATTTGACAAGATTTGGATATCAACAATTAATTAAACCCAAAGTGCTAAATTATGTTCACAACCCACTTAAAACATTAAAAGCTTTTGCTACATAAGTTTAATAAGTAAAATGACCAGGAAAAGCCCACCGATTTTTGAAGCAATCCTTTTCTGGTCAGATGCAAGTGTTTTATTTCTTGGTTAAAATATCAAAGATCTGCCAGAATCTCAGAAGAAACTAACGGTAATAGATCATCTCCTCTACCTCTACACTGTGAATAAAGAACAGGTGATAGTGACTCACCTTACATGCATATCAAAGGCATGACTAAAGATGAATCTCCCTGCAAAATGAAGTAGCCCATTGTCCAAAACAAACTTCAACACCTGTCAATCATTTCTAGAGAGTAAATATAAATTAACAGAATTGCTGACATGTTCTCTCCTTTGCTACATGCATCCTCTTGAGCTTATTGGGAAAGCTCGGTCTTAAAGGTTTAAATTAGGATAAAAAAGAAACCCATAAACATGTTGGAATGGAATCCAACATGCAGAGCATATTTAGAGCATATATGCTTCATCTGAAACAAAAACTTTTATTCCTGCAGTTGAAGACCAAACAAAGAATATATTTTAAAAGAAGTCTTCTCATGTAAGAGGCAACAGAAAAGGGAATGCTGAGAATGGTATGCCTCACAGTGTTCTTGAAAAAGAGAATTTACAGCAATTAGATGGCCTCTCTGGAGTCTGCAGCACTCTGGTTCAGTTGAAGAGTCGCTAAAAATCCACTGTTCCCATTTTTAATGTTATGTGTAGTCTCGAGGGGAAGAATTTGATTTGACAGTGAATTAATCTGTTCTTTTGGTTCTTCTTAGATGAGAAGTAATTCTGTGGCAGCAGCAACCATGTAAAGCAACTATATTGCAGGATTTTTCTTTCTTCTTACATTACACTTGCCTCCTAGATTGTAATTTTTCCTTTGATTGTTCTTTCCCATTCTGCACTGCTTTTTGTATCATACTTATTTTAAATTGGATTATGTTGGCTACAGTCTTGATGGAATGTTGTTGATATTTTCCCTTTATGTCATTTGGTAAATATGATAATCTGGTATATTATGAACTATAAAAACCTTTTTAGTGTGCCGCTATCACAATTCTGGTTTAGTTTCATGTGTATTATGGTATCCATATCCTTGAAAATGGAGTCTAATCACAACTACAGTGATCAGAACCATATGTTATTTATCATGTTAGAGTTTAGTTTCCCTGAAAAATAAGACAACTACCTGTTCTTTTGATGCATATATTCAGAATCACAGATCAGTTACTTGTCCTTCTTAGTAGGACAAATACTTTGCTTCATTACTAGAGTTTTTAAATACACTGAAATTCATTTATCCTTTTTGCCTTTCTAGCATGAAATCTCTCTGCAACTCTATGTCAGCCTTGTTTCTATGATTCAGAATAATCTTACATTAGTAAAGTGTCGTGGTTTAAGACCAGCTAGCAACCCAGAACCACGCAGCTGCTCCCTTATTCCCCCCCCCCCTTCCTGCCCCCCGCTCCCGGAGGGCTGGGGAGGAGAATCGCAAGAATGTAACTCCCACAGGTTGAGATAAGAGCAGTCCTGTAACTAAGGTATAACACAAAACCACTGCTGCTACCACCAATAATAATAATGATAAGGGAAATAACAAGGGAAGAGAATACAACCGCTCACCACCCACCGATCGATACCCAGCCCGATCCCAGCAGTGATCTAGCCCTTCCGGGTAACTGCCCCCAGTTCTACATCCTGGACATGACATGCTGTGGTATGGAATACCTTTTTGGCTAGTTTGGGTCAGGTGTCCTGTCTCTGCTTCCTCCCGGCTTCCCCTCCTCCCTGGCAAAGCATGAGACTCAGAAAGTCCTTGGTCAGAGTAAACATTACTGAGCAGCAACTAAAAACATTTGTGTTATCAGCTGTGTTCCCAGGCCGAAAGTCAAAAACAGCATCGCACCAGCTACTAAGAAGGAGAAAAAGGACTGCTACTGCTGAACCCAGGACACAAAGTTACTCTTTTTTCTATCCATTCCCTTTTATAGAGAATTTAACATTAGCAGCGTATCCAACTGCACAGATTCCAGAAGGGAGACTCACACAAATGCAAAAACCTAACATTTATCACCACTCCCTTATTTCTGGTACCCTCCATTTTAAATGAATTTCTCTACCCAAAGACCTTCCTTATCTTATTGAAGACTAGGATTTAAGAACCTTTAAACAAGGGTTTTGGTTAACCATGTCAACTGCATCCCCCTAGTCCACCTGCTCTGTGACTCACTTGTAGAAAGCAGGAGTGTGCCATCAAGCCTGCTGGTGGGGAACTCTCTGGACTCACCCTGGAGCTATACCCAACTGTCCTACAGTGAAGCAGCCCTGGGCAATATATGTTGCAGATAGCTCAGCCATTTCATTCGCATGTCATTGATGAGGAAAATTACATTTGACCTGGGGGTTTGTGGTTCATTCTGCTCACTCCTGCCACCTCCAAACTCTCAACTTGTTTTAAGGCAGTTCCCTTTTGCAAGGGAGCAGAGCTGGACTGAAGTGAACTTGTCCAGTCTCCTATATTGTGAGCACAGTTACCCAAATTGCTTTTTTGTTCTGTGACCTTATTTTCTTCAAGTGCCACTTCCATAAATTAATCAGTTTCTAGTGTTACTGCAAGGTTCTTGTTTCCGACGCCTGAAAAACAGGCTTTAATAGTTTTCAGGCACCTTGTAAATTGTTCCCAAAACTCTTGTTTTGGCCTCCTCTTTGGTGTTTTTAGAATAAGCCTATCGGAACCTAACATACACTTTCTATTCCCTATGCTGGGCACCATTTCAACTTTATGAGAGAAGGTTATCTTCCTCTTTCTGTAGTTCCATTTATTGCACCATTTAATCATACAAAATCCCTTGATCTTTCAAAAAAGTCAACCACTTGCAGGTTACGTGGCAATTTCAAGGCTTCAGGAAAAAGGAATCACACCACTTGCAGCTGCCACTTTTCATTTCCTTTTAGGGTTAAGGAATATTCTCACAGACATACCAGTTGGAGGGGCTTCAACACAACCATGAAGGACTTGTTTTGGACAGTTGCAACAACCCTGCAGGAGTGAAGTACAGTCTGATTGCTGTTAGAACAATTCCTCAATTGCAGCATTTCCAGTATCTTAACTTGGGTCCAGCACATAGTTTAGGACAAGTGAAAAACAGTTTTCCTTGAAACCTCCCCAAGAATCTGGTCCATGATATTTTTGCTGTCTGATGAAAAGTACCAAATTGTGCAATGGAATACCGACAACTGTTTGCACAAACTTATCACCCCCTCTAAAAGGGGGACCAAGCATGTCTGTGGTCTTTCTGGAATCTGACAGTATTACAGTGTAATTTAAAAGGCAGTTCCGGATCCTTCAAATTATATTTCCTATGAATAAAGTCACTGTGGGCAAAGATTTTATTGTGACCTTGAGAGGACAACAAAGTTCAACTGAGGACAATATTATTGTGTGTATGTGCATATATTTACATATTAAAGCCAGAGCATGACAGCAGCCTGAACCGAAAACTCTCTCACCCCCTCTTCATCAATCGCAGCTTTTATTTTGCACTTCTGCAGCTCACTTGTGTGCTGTATTCTCTACTGTAAGTACCTAATTAAATTCATAATAACTTTCTCCTACTGTATAACATGCTATAAGTTTTTTCAATTTGTGAGAACTCAGCCATGCTTATAACTGAATTAAACACTCCTGAGAACAAACTGTTTTGAGTGAAGTTTGGGCATTAATAAAATTGTTCATTTACTCAATAAAAGCACAGAGAAGGTATGAGTAAGATGACTCAGATGTCTTAACACTACATTTTTATTTTAAAATTATGTGTCCTATTGAGATATGCAACTAGAATTAGTTTTCATACTAGAAATATCTAATGGAAGGTCCATCTGCATGCAGTGTTACCCAGGTCAGTACTGACTGATGGAAAGTCACAAGGGTTGAAACAGAATTTTTAGAAGTAATAAGCTCCTTATACTAACAACACTTGTATTATCATACATGTAACTAAGTGATTTCAGGATCAATACATTGCAAACAGGTTTAACCTGAACACTGCAAGAGTCAGGCTGCACTGTCACAAGAAATATAAGTCATATAATCTAGCAGAGATGACACACAATCTGTACATTTGAAAAAAAATTCCTCAGGGACAGCTGTATAGAACAAAAACTCTTACCAGTAGCCACAGTCCTAAAACACAAATTTCTGCATCTCAGCAGTGTTCAGTGAGATTAGACTGTAGCTAAAATAGCCTGCCGTCTTCCTTAAAAACAGTTGAAAGAGTAAGTAAAAATTTATCTACTGTAATTTTTATGGAACTTCATTTTCAGACTTTGTTATTCATATGCCTTTACTAGTTTTCTTTGGTTTCTTCAAACCATGAGGTAAATACTGAAGGTTTTATCTGCATTCAAAAACAAAACAAAGAAACTCCCACCCAAATCAAAGCAATATTGAGGCAAATCAACACTAAAATTAACACTATTCACAGCCAAATCTTGAAGTTTGTTATACAGCAAAGGTAGTAGATATACAAATATTTCATATCCATTTTGATAGGGTATCTTGAAACTGAAGAAACTCTGAATTTCATATTTTCAAGTATCTGAATCATTAAGGCTTGAATACTGTACTGAACTGTCAGACAGGTAAATATTTTCAGTAGCTGTATGAATGTATAAACATCAAGAACTATAATGTATTCATTAAACTCTATAATCCTTATCAGAACTACTATTCATCAAACCCATATTAGCAGCAGGAAATGTTTATTATACAGAAAACCCTAATATGATTTCCAAATTAAGAAAAATATTTTCTTGATTAACTAGTAAACAAGTTAGAAGAACATTATTAGATTTTTCAAGTTGCCTTGATATTACCAAGTTGCTGCTTTTTTGCTTCCACTTCTGAAGTGCATATTTTCACTTAGGGCATTCCTAATTCTCATACTGATTGAAAGAAAATTCCATTCGACTTACCGCTAAGTCACTAAATAAGGAAGCTAATTCTGCTTGATGATAAACACTGGTAATTATATCATTTCAGTGGAAATTATAGATGCTTTCTAGTCATGAAAATTAGAGGGAATCTTTAGAGACAAAAAAAATGAAGTTAAAACAACATGTGAAAGTTGACCAAAGTTCACTCATTCTATTATATACCTTTATTTGCTTTTAAAGGATCTTGCTAATATATCTTTTTCTTTTCCTATCAGGATAAAGATTTTTTTTCTTCTTCTTCTTCTTCAGTTTAGACTAATGTTTTGAGTTTAATATTATTAAGCATCAGGTAGGGCAGCAGGAATAGGAAGGACAAGAGACCTGTGATTGAGGAAAGTTTCAGTGGCTAGTTAGCAGGGGTAAAGCTGTCGCAGAGCACAGACCGATGGGTGTGCCATTCTGACACAGAAAAGCAATATTACAACAAAAGGACAGCAGAGAACATTTGGCCAGGTCAAAGGTCTTGCTACAAGTCCTCTACAAAACCATCTTGCACTCTTTCTCCGCAAGTAATTATAAGATCCCAGTTTTGAGGTTTTGAATGTAGGCCATGCGACATTACATGTGGTACTAAGAATATGTGAAACTATTGCATGCACCCTCTCAAAAACCAAACCACAAAACTCTCCCAAAAATTTACAGGACTATACCTGATTCATGCATGCAAGAGGGCTAGTTAGAGCTCAGAGTTCAAGACTAAAGCCTGTTCTTAATTTCTGACAGGCTTAAGGACAGAATTTAGCACTATTAAAAAATAGACAGGAATATGAATTTAAATTTATCATAAAGAGGTAAACATTACAGGCATCTGTCCTGGGTTCAGCAGTGGCAGTCATTTTTTCTCCTTCTTAGTAGCTGGTGCGATGCTGTGTTATTGACTTTCAGCCTGGGAACAGAGCTGATAACACTGATGTTTTTAGTTGCTGCTCAATTTTATTTATTCTGACCAAGGACTTTCTGAATCTCATGCTTTGCCAGGGAGGAGGGAAAGCCGGGAGGAAGCAGAGACAGGACACCTGACCCAAACTAGCCAAAGAGGTATTCCGTACCACCGCACATCATGCCCAGTATATAAACTGGGGGCAGTTACCCGGAAGGGCTATATCACTGCTGTGATCGGGCTGGGTATCGGTCGGTGGGTGGTGAGCGGTTGTATTCTCTTCCCTTGTTATTTCCCTTATCATTATTATCATTGGTGGTAGCAGCAGTGGTTTGTGTTATACCTTAGTTACAGGACTGTTCTTATCTCAACCTGTGGGAGTTACATTCTTTCGATTCTCCTCCCCAGCCCTCCAGGAGCGGGGGAAGGGGGGGCAGGAAGTGGGGGGGAGTGAGTGAGTGACTACGTGGTTCTGAGTTACTGACTGGACTTAAACCACAACAGCATCTTATGTTAACTTCACTGTCTTTTAGAGATTAAGTAACCAGGAGACAGTAGAAACAGCCAAAATTTTAGATTTTCTGTTGTCAAAATGTTAGAACTCTTCCTTTTACTAGTAGGCAATCACTACATGTTTTACCTTGTAATCAGTCAATCTGAGTAAGTTACTATGATCATACTCTATTACCTTGCTTTTTTAATATAAAATATCCTAAATAGTTTGCACTGAACCTTTGCTCATGCAGAGATTCTTATTCACAGATGTTTCAAAACCTCCTTGAAACTTATATCTCCAAGTTCAGAGTAACAGTTCAGTTCTTTTTAATTTAATTAAAAAAACCTGAACAATTTTAACTGTTATCTATTCTTCCTCTCAACTTGCATTTAACTGTCATTTAAGAGCCATATAATTCCATAGTCATCAGAAAACTCATGCAATATGCCTCAGCTGTATTGTACTGCTCTTTACTATTCACTATACTGCATTTTTTGATACCTATATCTAAATATTTAAATACAGAGACACATTTAGTAAGGCTTCTTCACCTACTGCCATAAACACCTAGGCTCTTTGATAATGGTTTTTTGAATACTGTTGTTCCTATCTGAACAGCTGGAAGCCATCAATATGCTACAGCTGTGCAAAATTACTTTTCAACTTTAATCTGAGAGCAAGAAGGAAACAAACACATTGGGGTTTAAATCAAAATTGTTAGTTATCAGGATTTGCTCTGGATTAATTAGAAGGAGAAAGAATGTTCTTTTTTGAGGGGTCAGGGCTTTTCCCTTTCGACTTGCATGGAAGAAATACAGAGATCTGTTGCAGTATCAAAAGTAGTATCTAGGCATTTTATAAAACCATTTTATGAAGATTTAAAAACAAATTAGTAATAGAAAATTATTTTACAAGCAGAGGTTGCAAACAGTTTCATAAAGGGCACAGGAAGGAGGGGAAAGGGTAGGAAATAAAACAAGAAATATTTTTAAAAAATGCATTTGGCTAATGGGACCACAAGAACATCTCAACACGATGGTGGCATTTTCATGTTCCTAAGGGAGTAACAGGATTTTTGATGCACTAGCATTCTTTACCTACTAAGTATGGCAAGTCCCTTCTTCCATCTGACCTTTCTGATTTCTTTTGAACTGCCTTATTTAACTTTCTATACCTTCTGCATAAACGTGTGTGGAGGAAGCATGTAGGTCACAGAAACATACTGAAGTAATTGAAGTACTTCTAACATTCTTTACTTGTCTTTAGTAATAAAAATGTAGGACAATACTTAATTAGAATCAAATCTGTTCATGTTCATATTACACACAGATATCAACAATTAAAATATGAGCACTATACATATACAAAATTTTCTCCTAAATGTTTTTGGTTTTTGGTATCCGTAACACAAACCAGGTAAGAATTCATTAAAAAAAAACCCAGCATACACAAAGTTTTTTTAAAGCAAACTGTCTGCAGAGCTGGACATGCAGAATCCCAAACTGCAGTATTTATAAAGTTTAATAGAAATTTGAAGAAAGCATATAGACATCACCTTCCAAGTTACAACATCACAATTACTCCTCATGGCATTAGAACGCCTGCATACTACATCCATAAGGTGCATTTACATTAGGTATTGGCCTCAACAGCTTACCTCTTGAAGCTGTATTATACAAATAACGTCATGTGCGTTTCCAGGAGGCTGAACTCTTAAAAGAAACAAAGAAGGGTTTCTTTACTTCTAACATTAAAGCTCAGCTTGAATGCCTTTCCAACCTGACTATTACAGGTTACTTAAATACCTCAGATAAGCAACATCTGCTTAATGAATTGCCTTACTTATACTTAGTAAATACCACCAGTGCCTAAGTTTATAATTCCCAGTTCTTAAGCATTTCACACTGCTCACATACTCCAAACTGTAAAGCAGTCGCATCACTGAATTTCTCAAAGTAATAACCAGCATAAAAGATCTAAACTACTAATTTCAAGTAACAGGTGTCTCATTTACTTTTAAAGTAATGTTAGTTTTAAAGTAAAGCATTTACTTCTAAACCACATACTAGTTTTAGAAAGAAAGCCAACAAGTCTTAAAGAAAAAGAAAATAAATTTGCTAAGCATGCAATTAAAAGGGCCAACATGAGAAAGACACCTTTGGAAGGGTGACATCAGTCCCAGAAAGCAGTGCCCTGATGCAGATACAAGCACAGACAATGGCCAAGTTTGCTGTATCTCTGCAAAGATTGAGGAACTGGAATAAATAGTTCCATACGATTCTCTGAGTAGGTCAAGACAGTACAATTATGTACAATTACTCTTTGAGATAGCTTGAAGCTTCCTAAAAAACCAAAATTGTATTTTTTTAAACACCTTAAATCAATGAACCACAACTAGCACCCAAACTACATTAAAAAACCACAAACGAGCAAACTGAAAGTAAGCTGCAAAATGTTTAAGCTAGTTACATACAACTGAGCTGCTAATTCCCCAAAACCACACAAGTACCAGAACTTCTGCTTCAGTGTCAGATCAGCACATGAACAACACTACAGCTCTGGAGCTGATTGGAAGAGGTAATTTATCTCTGCCCCAGTTTGTAGCCTGTACTTTACTAATGACTTCTCATGAAGATAAATGGAAGGTTAAAAATACTGTTTACAAAAAAAAAAAATCCCTCCACCCGAGATGTGATGTAGGACATATTCCTGCAATGGTTTCCAGGGATGCAGCTTTCATCCTTGCAGAGATGGCTTAGTAGTACAAATTTTAAATTTGTCCCCCAGTAAGCATAATCCATGCAGATGGATCAAAGTGCAAAAATGCAGCACTACAAGGTTCGTCTGCGAGTTGGAGATGGGGGGACTGGGAGGAGGGGAGCACAACAGATGTTATTTTAACATCAATCTAGAGAATACTATGTCAAACTTGAAGCGGGGAAAAAAACCCAAACAATCAGAAGACCTAAACATCAATAAAAAGAACAACAGTCTTCCCTTAAAATGAATGAAATAGAGAGCCAGTGTCATGCTTAGAAGTTCTTAGGTTGCAAGGGACATTGCTTGTGTTTATTCTAGTTTCAGTTATTCTTCCCAAGCCCTGCCTAAGGGGTTATTGCCTGGATCAAGTTTTTTGCCGTCAATTAACACTTGTAAGAAAATGGATTATGAGCTGCAAAGACTTTTATCTATAAGATAAAAACAAACCAAGATTTTCTCACAGATAAAAAGATTACAAATACTAGATACCACAGCAATTTGGGGGAAGGTGGGGGGGAAGGGACAATGACACAGGGACAAGCAGTTCCAAGTAAATGTTTGATTCTTGTCACAGAATCCGTTATTTGAAAATTAAGATGCTCTTCATGTAAAGTTAAGACTGACAACATACTACATCCCAAAATATTATTCCTTCACATAATTTATGCCTCATCAACTTTCCTATCTCAGGGACTATGGAGAACAAGGACTAAACTCTCTGTACAACTACAGGAGAAACTCCAGTTCACAATCACCAACAGCTTAGCTTTGCACGGAATGCCAATGCCATCAGCTTCTTACAACACCTACTTACTGCTGAAGTGTAGACAGTAGATATGTAGGGCATCCTAAAATGACAAGCTTTCCATGTGTTATTTATTTACACAAGCTTAGGCACGTCTTAGGAAAAAAAAGGGCGGGGGGGAATATTAAAAAAGAGCAGCAAATATGGGTAAGTCTATGCATGTGTGGTTAAATAAATGATTCCATTTATTTATTTATTATGAGTCCACTGCAACTTGCATCAGTACAAATAGCAAATTATAGTTTCTGTATCTCCTAACAGACCCCACAAGAAATGTGCTTTCAATAGTCTTCCACCTCAAAGACTGATGGCAAAGAGGAGACTTCAAAAAAGGGATTCTACCTCTTCAAACATTGCTGAAAGCCTCCCTGTACATATCTTCTATACAATGCCAGGTGAGACAGTATTTATGAAACTTATGTCTAGAAATCATAAGTATTAACATTCAGCTTTTTATAAGAGCAAGTAGTGAAAGGAAAAGGGGAAATGGTTTTAGACTGAAAGAGGGTAGATTTAGATGAAGTTCTTAACTGTGAGGGTGGTGAGGCACTGGAACAGGCTGCCTAAAGAAGCTGTGGCTGCCCCATCCCCAGCAGTGTTCCAGGACAGCCTGGACAGGGCTTGGAGCAACCTGGTCTAATGGAAGGTGTCCCTGCTGGTGGCAGGGGTTTGGATCTTCAAGGTCCCTTTCAACCCAAGCCGTACTATGGTTCTATGCCTAAATAGCATACTGTTGGTAATTTGGGGAACACTGCTAAGATTTCTCATTATAAAATTGCTTTCGGTTTGCAATACCAAAATACTTGGCATAAAAAAAACCCTCAAGATTTGTACTTTGTTGGGTTTTTAATATAGGCTTTTCAGTTTACTTTGGTTCTTATAGGCACAAAGATAGACAACAGGTGTGGGGAAGAGTGTGTGAGTAGTGTGTCTTGTTTTTAACTTATGCCAACAAGATGCCCACAGACTCTGAGAGCTAGTAACTCATATAATTAAAACCACACACAGGGTACACACAAAATTCTTTCAGAAGGAAGTTCTATCCAGAAAGAGAGGGCAGGAAGCTAATGATTTACAGCTCCTTTTCGGACAGCTGCGCATGATGAAATAGTATTAGGGAAAACTGATATTCCCTCACAAGACATTATGGATGAAATGACCAAAAGGGAGAAACAAGAAGTAATTTAAAAAAATTTACATTGACAGTTTGGAGGGGAAAGACCTCCCCTGACACATTTATGATCTCTGAGAAGCCAATACAGGCAAAACCAGAGCACTCTTAATCGGAAGATCAGGAGAGAAACTGATCTACATTGGTTGCTCACAAACTTGTCCGCCCCTCTCCATCTCCTGGCTTAATTGATACATGCTGCCTTCTGGCAATTCTATTTATTACGTTTGTACATAAGCTTTATACATTTTAAATCTTCTCATGTTTAGTAATATCACTCTATCCGTGCGTTAACCTGCTTTTTTTTCTCATTAAGCTCCAAAACTTAAATCCATGAAAGTTACATAAGAAATTTCTTTAGGTAACACTTTCACTTGAAGTTTTCTTACAAATACCTTAGTCTTTGTAAGAGTGTATCAATACATACACATATATACCTCTAAATAGACATACATATATTTATATGTGTATGCGTTTTTAAATCAGCAAGCATATGGTTGCTGTAACCTAAACCTTGTTTAGGTTACAAATTATTCTGTGAGGAAGGCCTGAATGACTGCACACACTTCTCACCATGATCCAAA
Organism: Pezoporus occidentalis; assembly: GCF_034315485.1. Lineage (NCBI taxonomy): Eukaryota > Metazoa > Chordata > Aves > Psittaciformes > Psittacidae > Pezoporus > Pezoporus occidentalis. Next base: position 997,159 of record NW_026913800.1, on the reverse strand, counting down.
ACTGCAGACTTAATACAATGCTCATCTTGGGTGGTTCGTTTTTGTTTGATCCCCTCCTTGCCCTCCCCCCCAACCAAATCAACCAGAATTTTAATCTGAAATGGTGCTGGTTCCAAGCTTTTTACAAACCCATAAAATCAGCAATTAAGGATGGTAGGAGCAGGGAGGAAAGAAAAACCCTCAACAACAATGCTAATATGAAAAACACTCATGGAGTTACAGCTTTAGGTGTAGCATTTTTGGTTTACTGTTTAATATGCAATATGAATAGCCATTAGGATCACAAAACATGGAAGTTATCTTTCTGACCCACTTCTGTGTAACTGTGACTTACATAATGGCACAAAGGCAACAAAAGGAGTCAAGCCCTCTCTTTGACAAGGATTCTGGCTCATTTCGCATTTGTTAGTAGGTACAATAAATATCTGAAACAGGGCTGGAAAGCTATGCTAACAGTCTGAAGTTCTTCCCCACCCTTTGTCCCTCCCAAACAGAGGAGATTGGCAGGGTTTATTGTTGCTCTGCACAGTAGAGTAACAGGAATTAATGCCATCATTGTGCTGGACTTGGAACAACTTTATTTCCACACACTTTTTAACATCAGTATGACAACAGCATTGCAGAGTCTTTTTACTTAGCATACAAAACTTTAGCCAAATACTCCCATTTATTACTATCAGTTATTTTCAACTATGAGCCACAGTTATACAGTATAAACTTTTGCCTCTCTATTAATAGTGAATTTAGAACATACTTTATTTTCTACAAGATTATGCATTTTAAATATTAATACATGCCAATCACAAATACAATAACTGCATCCAAGCCTGTACCACAAACAAATGATTGGCTTGCTACAAGTATTCACAAGTTCAATTCAAAATACACAGGTTTTAAAAACTCATGATGTTGATGGCAGGCTGAATTTGAGATCATCTAGTAATGCATGTTCAAGCTGTACATTTGAACCATTCCCAGACAATGACAACCAATTATAAAAAAAAAAAAAAATTCCACAAGCAGAAGTGCATCAACCTTCTCCTGTTGCAGTCCCACAGCAATAGGCAGATTACAATGGGCAGATTACAAAGCAAAATCTATGAGCTGTTGTGCCAGGTTGTGGAGGGCAGAGAGCATGATGCAGCAGTTTCCATTAGCACCAAAGCTTGCACACATCTTGCAAGAACAGAGCCTCTTTAAATAGTTCACAAGGGTGTTCTGTAACCTGTTCAGCAACTGAGATATGTCCAGCTTCCTTTCCTCCTTCTATGTGCTGATGAGGGAGATGCAAGCAAAAAAGAAAAAAAGAAGCTGGTACAAGGGGTACAAGTTTACGCTGGGAAATAGAGTTCTTAGTCTGAAAGGATTTTTTTGAAATCCCTTATAACACCAAACTGACAGTGAATATACATACTGCAGACTTACATCACTAATTCAGAGCACTATTCAGCTGTAGTCTTCAACTGTGTTCCATAAAAAGGGAGGATGCTTACGGAAGTCAAAGAGATCAATGTTTTAGTTTGGCCCAGTAGCTTTACATTTTACACACTATGCGTTTGTATTAGTAATAAACAGAAGAGAAAAAAACATTCAACATTTAAACCTACATTAGACTACTACATTAGATTAACTGTTTGCACCCCTTGAAATGAAGCATGGGATGTTACATACAAGCAGAACAAATGCCATTTCTCTAGTTTTCTTTTAATCTCTTCTTTATTCTTAACCAAATCTTTTTCTTTTTTTTTAAGCTATTAGTTGCAAACACTTTTACTTCTTTAAATTTAGCTTTTCTATGTAAGCTTAGCTTTTCTATGTAAACAAAACTATGTTTTGTTTAGTGCAGATGCTAATTAGTAACCAGACAGCATCTGGAAGTGTCACAAGTGAGCAGTAACATAGCTAAAAGAAGTACAAAGATATGGATGAGGAAAGATTACACTAGTGACAGCTGAAGAGTAAGGAGGGAGAATGACTTAAAATTTGTAAGAACAATAAAACTCCACTAAAACCAAACCGCACAAACCTTACCACACCTTCACAAGGTATGGGATTGCGAACTATTATACTAATATGAGATGCCTGAAAAGCTCTACTTTATGCTGTGCTTTATCATCCACTCATCTGCTCCATTGAAAATAAAATGTGTAACACTTAAAATTTAATCAAAATGCAACTGTTTGTTTTTCTGTTATATGGGAGCTAGTAATGCTTTTTTATGAATAGTTTGGGGCAATTTCAAGTTGTTCTCCATTCAAGTAAAAGAAGTGCAACAGCACTTGCTTGTGTATAGGGAGTGTAAGTGCTCAGGAAGGATACTGCAACATCTGGTGTGCACTGCTTTTAAGTTCTTCCCTGGAATATAAATACTTTTTGTAGCTCCTGATACTTTCTTCAGGAACTTGATTTGCAACTGTTATCCATGATGAGTATGTAATTCTACACTTCCCTCTGCAAGGACAAGGGCCTTTTTTAGAGATAAAATTCCTCCAGGAGACAGGAGACACACTGTTCTCATCATGATGTTCTTTAAACAGCTGCAAAGAGAGACTTAAAAGTAGCACTTTTCAAGAGCATAGATGGAAAAAGCTGAATAGTTAGAGATACAGTGTAGTTTACCTAGAAAAAGAAGATGCCCAGGTAGATGATGAAAGGCAACAAGCATTACATATATAAGCCTGTAAGACAAATGCTTCCTCCTGCCCCACCTCATGAACAGCCTCCCAAATAGACTATTTAGCTTTATTTAACAAATTAAGAAATGTAGACACCAGCTGTCAATAAACACCATAAGTTGCAAAATCCCATTTGGAGTTGATTAGATTTTGGAAGGATCATCTTTTATCCTGTTAATTCCCAACTTTCCTGTGAACAATGCACAGGTGGGCATACCAGGTTAAACACTAACACCCATGCACACTAACAGAAGTATCACACACAGTGCTTGACAAATATTAACTGATAAGAGGAGATTTTTACAGAAAATCCAGCATCAGTTTTATGGAAACACTCTCCCTTTCCAATTAAAAAAAAAAAAAAAAAGCCCCCAAAACACCACCAAAAATCTAACATTAAAATTGAGATCAATATATTTCAACTTTGAAGAGAGACAAATAGAAGGTTACAGTTTAAGAAAAAAGAAAAAAAAAGTCAAATATCAGTCTGAATTTCAGAATCCAAATTTAATTATTAACCTTCATTCTATGTTCTCATTCCTGTATCTCATCTAAATTAGGAGTTGCAGGCCTTTGCTGTTGAAAATGGAGCTACCAAGTCCAAAACCAGTTAATTATTCCAGACAGCAAAACACATGCTCTTCAGTGCTAACTAAATACTATTAGGACTCTTTCACTGGCCTGTCAGTTACCAGACCTCTCAGTTGAGCACCCAGGAAAAAGCAGTTACAGATCAAGGCCATCTTCGCATGTAACCACAACAGTGGGCCAATACCATTATACTTCTACCTCACACTTAAAACTTCTCTCACTTTCATCGTGGTGTAAATCACTCTGCCAAGAAGTGTCTAGGGACATTATAAACAAAACATTGTCAGGAAAAGGGGCTGTTATTAATGCCCCTGGATCGCTGGAAGTATGAGCCAGGCTAATGAGAAACAGCATTAGTCTTGCTGTGAGGCTTTTTCCTCAACAGAATCCCTGCAACAGAATGACAATTTTGTCAATATTGCTTAAAGTCAGGCTGTTCCTCTCTTCAAACTTTCTTTAAGGAACATCACAAAATATAGGGCTGTACTGGGTTTGCATAGCAAGGTTTTGGTAGTGGGAGGGCTATGGTGTGGCTTCTGCTGTGAGACTATGTAGTTTCCTGCAGAAGCATTTTCCTTTCATGTACTGAAGTGCTTTAGGATGGTACTTGAAAGCTTGACAAACACAAACTATTACAATCTGAAGAACTTGGATAAACTGAGTATTTCTTTTAACTTTTTGAACAACTATGCTGCCTAGCTTTCAATGACCTTTACATGTACTAAAAGCTGTCAGACTTGGTAGCACAAGTGTCTGAAGTTATTTATTCATCATTATTATTTCAATAACTTGTCTGTTTGGGTATGCTGCCATTATGTGTCATCCTGCACAGTGTGAGAAGTTATTAATATGAACAGACACAAAAAAGATTCATACATTTCTGTATGTGCATATTTTCATATTGCTTAAGCCAGGGTATTTCTAGATATGGTCTCGCTCTGAAGGTCTAGATTTAAAATCTGACAGACAAGATACAGATATATTAACAACATAAAAGCCTGAATTATATTGACAAAAGCTGTCTTTCAGATTTACTTTGTTCAGAAAATACTGCAAAAGGTACTAACATAAATTATTATTTTGCTAATATAAACTGAATTTAGAAGCATCTGCAGTTATTAATATCTCCAATTCTAGTTATGCCCCCAGTGTACAGTTGTTCTCCATCAGGACTATTACTGAGTGTCCTGGGTTCAGCAGTAGCAGTCAAATGCTTACACAGTACTTCAAAAAAACATCTGCAGAATATTCAGAGGAACTCAGTCTAGCTCAGTGTTTACTCAAACTATGAATGCAAGTCCTTTTGACTTCACTTCTGAACCTGTATTCATGGAGTTAGTTGATATGTATTCTGGTAAGTGACATCCTTGCTCTATCAGGCATCTCTAAAGTGCTGCAGTTAGATTTAATACCAGTAAAAACTATAATTCAAATTCTTACTTTGTGTTTCAATTGGTAAATAACCTGCTTCAAGTACTTTAACCTTAATTTCTTAGGTAAACAAACTAAACAAAGAACAGTCTTGGCAAAAGCTTAAAATAATTATAATTAATTTATAAAAGGGCTCTGCTTGAGGGATTGCTCTCATCAGCTCCAGTCCATCACCACCCTTAAACAAACAGCAAAGTTTAATTTCCCTATCACTTTATGGCAGCTTGAGTTGAAATTAACAGTACATTTACAGTATGCAGTTAGAATTTTCTCTACAGCCTGGGAAGGTTTTACCATTTCTTGCATATACCTCCTTGAGTAGATTAAAGTTGTAACACATCCTACAGCTTTTCTCTGAACTTTCAACAAGAACAGCCATATGCTGAGAAGGAATCGGGGTAGCCTAGAAAACACAGTTCACCAAAACCAAGTTTTAACTTCTTATTCTGTATTTACCTAAAAGGAATCTGAACTGAAGAAGAAATGAAAAAGGCATTGGGAGCTAAACACTGCAAAGAAGTTTCTAACAATTTCAGAGATTTTTAATAGAATGCCATTTTGTTCATACTACTTAAAATGGCAATCATAACATTTGTTATTATCATAATCCATGGAACAAATAGTATAGACAAAGCAGTGAGCTATTTGTGAGAATACTAACCAAACTGCAAGTCAATGTGAGGAGACTAACAGTAGGTGAAACACCTTTGAATCAAGCCTTAGAAGAGCTCTCCATATATTCCTGGGGAAGTCTTTAAATTTGGCCTTAAATAGACACATGAAACTTCTTCCATCATCTACTCTACTGCTAGAAGCTGGTGACTATGTTTACCAAGAGAACAAACAAGTGATTTGACATTAACCTACATAATACTCCTAAAGATTATATAAAAATGGCAAAGTCATATCCTAAACATTAGACAGATATGGACTTAGTAAGTACAAAAATCAGATCATTATTGTACGGAATTTTTCATAGTAACCTAATGCCTAACAGCCAGATGCTGTAAGGTGTTGAATGCTGCTGAGATACGTGGCTGCAAATTACCTAAAGGTCTCTATGTTAGTTTCACATCCAAAGGCACAGAAGTGGGAGATGGATTACAGAGAGTACCAAATTTAAGAACAAAACACCACAAACCAAACAAACTAACCACACAACAAAACAAACCAATTAAGCAAACAAAAAAAACCCACAAAATTCCAAATCAATCAAATAAAAACCACCCCAAAACAAACACACACTCTTCCCCATCAAGCACACTTAAAGCCACTGCCTACCATTACCCTGGAAAATTATTCATTCAGAAGAGAAAGACTGATTACCAGAGCTAGATAGCAACAAAAAATGAACACAATTGAATCTGGTGACAGCACAGGAGTCAAAGACACTATGAAAAAAAAAAGAGATTTGTTTTTCCTCTAGAGGGTGGACAGACACTTCCTCACTACTTTTCTTTCAGGGTAGCAAGGAAGAGCAAGTGTGTAATTTGCGAGGAAGCAGTAAGTGTTTATTATGAGGACACACACCATCCACATCCTTCAAACTAGACAGTTACAGCAACCTTAAAAGCAGTCACCTGTTTCACTCTGTCAGCAAGTTTTTTACCCACACTCGCACACTTGCAGAGAAAGAAATAAAAGGTGGAAACATGACTAACAAACAGAAAGAGCAGGGAGATTCACTGTGGAAATAGTGAAGTGGTTAGCTAGAAAAACCCTTCCTCACAGCTAGCTAAATTGAGCTCAACTTCCGCATGTTGTGCAGGTTTAAGTGAAACACTGCAAATGTAAACACAGGTGTAAATGACTGTCTACCTGAACTGAAAGGCTAACAAGCAATAGAAGTGTTATCCTTCACCCTGAGGAGCTCCTGAGGAGCAGCAACCAACTTGTCAATTTGAATGATTACAGGTAGCTCAAAAAAAGCACACAGATTAAAGCAATACAATCCCTTCCAAAACATACATGCACACACACACACGCAAAATACTCTCATACAACCCCACCACTTGCAAGCCCATGCATTAAGACAGATAACAAAAATCTCTCAGGCTGCAGTTATTCAGCTCCAGAAGCACCTGATGGACACAGTAGTGTGAGAGGAACACCACCAAGAACTCCAGGGGGAAGAAAAATTAAGTCTCAATTCAGTCTGCCACAGAAAACTGAGTTTTTCAGTCCTAGAACAACCTTTCTAAACAGGCTGAAAGTTTTTTTTAAACAAGTATTCAAACACTGTACATTCTAGGTCTTACATCTTGTGCAATGAAAGTGATAAACAGAATGCGTATTTCAATTATTTACTGAAACCACCTGTCTAATCCAAAGACTCAGTTAAACCATACTGCACAAGCAGTTTGCCTGATTGCTTAAAATGTTTTACACCTTCCATAGTTCTGCAGAAGTTCTGGGAGCAATGGGAGCAATGCACCTGTGCCCTTCAATTCTGCAGCAAAGCCCATTCAACATAAATACATACACTGCACAGGGAATTCCCATTTTCAACATTCATTAGTGTATCTGCACAATTGTGTGCATGTGCTACCTCACACTGTACAGGAAAGAGATGAAAGACAAAACTTTGTTCTCGTTTTCTGAATTCAAACCCAAAACATACAGATCCAGAACCCCAAGTTCAATATTGAACTGAAGAGAGAAGTGACTATCACGTTAAATTCTGGAGTTGGTGAAGGAGGTGTCTATATTAAACACAATATAATTTACATTGAAATATAGACCTTATGGTTAAATATAGATGAGATATTAAGATTCAGAAGAAAACATTATCAGCTTTCTCTGCTGAGAAATAGAAAATTAAGTAAAACCAAAACCAAACAAGTAAACTCCAATTGTCTGAAGATGCTAGTCTGTCCACCAGACAGAAGTTTCTAAGTTAAATTTCTTCCTCCAACGAGTTCATTTAGATAAATTCCATGAGATGAAGATGTAGCTAACATGCAAAAAGACAAAAGTGGTTTGGTTTGGTTTTTTTTTTCCCCCTAGATTCTCTATTCATGAGTTTCTACAAAGCTTTAAATGATGCCATTTCTTCAGAAAACAGTGCAACAGCTCACCATACACAAAAGTGATTCTGGACACATCCTATCCCCTTCAGAGGCATCGCTGTTCTAAAGTAAAAAAGCTTTCTGCAAGGTGTGAGTAGCCAATGATCCCACTAAAGGTTTCTAACAGAAAACGAATATAGCAGTGGCAGACAAAAGAGCCTAACAAATAACCTCACAAATGTAATTTTTATACAAAGGCAGTATACTGAGACCTCACTACCCCCCTAACTTTTCTTCTCTGTCATAGTCAGGGATCACTCTCCACTGCATGTTAATTCTGTCTCATAGTTTCTAGATCTAAAATGATAAAAGCCATATACTAAAGAATGTAAATTAAAGAAACAAGTCTCACCTTCCCCAACACCTGATGTCACCTTAAATTTACCTTTTAAACCTGAGAATATTAATCTTCAGGTTTTAAAACAGTGAGGGCAGGGAAAAAGAAGTCACTTTTAAAAAATTTCCTGCTATCCTCTCAGGATAACCCAAATAGCAGGATAATGACTAATAGATGTTACCTCCCTGTTACAATATTCAAACAGTCTCATAGTTTCCTATAGCACCCCTTGCTCTCAAATCCTTAGATGGTTTGCACGATTATGTTCACAAACATATGAAAAGGCTGTTACTCGCCAGCATACATGAAGCAGCATGATCTTCTGGAGTCTGAACCTCTAAGTTTCTAGATCTTGCGCACTTTACTCCAAGATACTAGATGAGGCCGTGCACTATTCCCTGGGAGACAACAAAGGCCTCAACATGAAGTTTAGCACAAGCTGAACAGAAGGATTACAATAGTGAAGAATCACAAGGGGTACATATATCCCATATACTTAATTTTCCCATCATGATCTGTTTTGCTATACAAGGATCCTCAGTGCAATGGAAAACACAAAAGTCCTTTGTGCAGAGGTCTAGTGTAGCTGAAATGGCGCCAAAAAGACTGACACGCTTTTTGCTCCATCTGCCTGTTAAAGACCACCCGAGCCATCAGCCAGCTGTCTCTCCTGCCCATCTGTAATATACAGAAGTTTCTGAAAGACACAGAGAAGTCCCAAACCCCCTACCCACATACAAAACCACAGCAAAGAAAACGTAATGCTGTTCTCCAGAAGAGACTAGGAGACACAGGAGTCAACAGGAAGATTGGAGGAACTCCATGCAACTATTTTTTTTGCTCATCGATGATGAGAGGTAGCCTTACATCATGCTACAGTGGCAAGCAACAGTCACAGCACTAACTCAGTTTTTGACTAGTAGCAACAGTACTCTTTACAATCAGAGTGATTCAGCATGACATTAAGAAACAATGCATGCAAAGCGACTGTTTTAAGAAGCAATTATCTCCTGAGCTTTTTGGTAAATGCTGCCACATTATCAGCAAACCCTACAGCAGACAAACCACCCGGGGGTGTTGGAAGGGGGTAGATCCCCACAACAAAAACCCTACTGCCATCTTTTCCTTTTGCAATACAACAGGGTATTAAATAGCGTGAAGCCTAAACAGACATAAATATAAAGGAAATCTTACAAATATACTTAGTCCCACCTCTATAAAACTGTATTAGTCCACACTGTTTTCATCTGCGTAAGTGAAAGATATACTTAGCCACTGGAGGGCTCTTAAATCTGAAGATGTACATATTGGTGGTCTACTCCAAGTACTTTCTACTTACCATTTCAGACTTGAGAAGCACAAATTGTGACCCTTTAGCATTTACTTAATGTTACTACTATACTTTGATCTCGAACTTGTATACATACTTTGCTTTAAAATGAGTATTACCCCCTGCAGCCACCCTCAACAGAAAAAAACAAAACAAAGTACATGGTTGTATGTCATGGTATCATGATTTCTGGATGTTTGGGTTGTTGTTTATTTGTGGTTTTTTTTGGGGGGGGGGGGAGTTGTTTGTTCTGTTTTGTTTTTAATAAGATATGAATAGAAGAGTGATTTGCGGCACTGAATATTAATGAAGCTGCAATTATGTCTCAAGACTTGAGAAAAAAAATAAACAAAAAGAACCACTAAGCAAAAAAAGACCTTCATCTTTTCCAAACTTACATTCAGTCCTTGACAGAACATTTAAAAAGGTACACTGAGATAAAACCCAGTCTTTTCTTCATCCCCTCAAGTTCCTTATTTTTTAGCTGTAGTGGCTTCAGATTCTTTCTTTGCCACACAGTTACTGGAAATCTGATTTCTTCTTGACAGTATATGCCACAATTGTGTGTTCCAACACATAAGGCAGCACAAACTTGGCCACTCTGCTAGCAATCAGAACTGACTCTCCAATATTTAATACAGACATATACCTGGAAAAGCCTTGCAAGAAGTTATATTTTAGACTTTTTGTTCTAAACAGACATTGAGACAGGGAAAGGAAGACTTAAGACATCTTTCCTATTGATAATACTAACAGTAATTTTCATTAGGTGAAAGACTGCCTCAAAGGAAAGAATAACATTTTTAGATAATAAACCTGAAGGTATCTATTTTGATACTGCTCCTAGAATGTTATGCATGACTTGTAAAATTGATCAGTTTAAGAAATAATGTCAGCATACAAGTTAAAACAAAAAAAACAAACAACAAACCACTAAAACTAAAAATAGAACTCCATTAACTGTGGATTCAAGTTTGGTACTTGCACTTAATTTATGTTTTGCTCTCAGTTAAAGAATACCACACCTCAACTAGGAGCAGAATTTAAAGTACTCTCTTTTCCGAGTTCTCTTCTTAATAGGTTTTTTTTTGGGGGGGGAGACATTCAAGATCCAGCAACCAAATAATTTAGAAATTCATGAAAATCTTTAGAAGACTTAACTTCCCTAGGAGAGTTATTCAGCAGTTAAAGGGGTATTTTCTAACCATATGTTTAAATCAGTTAAGTGCAACTATTTCAAGATTCATGACTTTGAAGCAAGTTTGAGTAACTCAACCCTTTTCATAGAAATCATGTTATTAATGCAGAACTATTGAAAGTCTATATAATATTTAACTGTTTACAATTTAAGCCTTCCAATTTTAGAGTATGAATAAGAATTTTAATTGGACATGAATTACAAAGCAGCAGTGTATATGCTTCTGTCCCAAATCACAGAATACTTTAGGTTGGAAGGGACCTTTAAAGGTCAAACTTCCACATGTGCTGCTATTGTCATCCCTCCCATGGCAGAACATATTTTATTGTGACTGGCTGCAATGGAGAAAAAAGGATGAATACAATAAAAGTAGAGCATGCTGGTTTCACACTTCTGATGCAGAGGAAGTTTTTTTTGAAGTGGACTGAAGTATAACTTTTGAAGTATAACTGAAGGAGTTTAGCTCCTGATGAAGTACTTTTTTTGTTCAAAGTCAAAACTCACAAGTTGCTTCCAGTAAGCATAGCGTGTTAATTAGTTTTAAACAGGTCATGAAAGAGTCATAGTTCACATACAAAGTAATTTAACCATTCACTAAAATCCTATTCAACAGGCAATGAAGCTTAACAAACTGCTTCTTCCAGAGGTCTAGCAAAGACAAGTTCCTAACACTCCTGAAATGAAAATGTACACATTGACCTTTGTTAGCAAAACACATTCAACATGGAACTCGCAGCCAAACTGATTTCCTCCCTTTGGACGTGCCTCCCCAGCAAATGGAGCATTAAAAAATCACTGTCAGAAAACTTAAGTGAATTTTTCCACAAGTTGCCCAACCATAAAATTTATTTTCAGGAGGAGGAGGAAGCCATCATTAACAGTTAACGTTTACAGAAAGTTACTGCAAATCTGTGTATATTAAGCCAGTCTCAAATCCATAGAAGTCATGTAACATCTTCCTCCCCCAAAAGAGGGAGGATGAAAGTATGGCAGTACAGAAGACACAAAGGGAGAGACTCCCTTGAACATAATAGCCAGTTCTTAGGTTTTTTGAATCATACAAATCCAGCTACTTTAATGGAGCTGACTACCATAAGTGTTAGTTGTCTTAAATTTGTCTGCTTGCTGAAAATCTCACATTAATATTTTATTTTGTTACATAATGCTTCCTTCATGGTTCCAGAATCTGACACCTTCATGTAATACAGAGCTTAACATCCCCCTCCACAACCTTCCCCCACATTTCACATTAAATTAAGATGAAACCAGCGTACTTCATCCCACAGGACAGAGTCTGCCATGTCTCCTTTCATGCCTGCTTCCCTGTGCACTCCTCTCACTGCAGCCCATCTCCTTACAGCAGGTACAGCAGCTCTGAAACACAACCTGAGGCCACTCCTGGCTCAATTTACGCCAAACACTGGAAAATATTCCTACTTTTCTTCTTTACCCACAGTATGATACTGAAGAAGATAAGTAGCTGAGGAGAAGGTTCACTGTGGAAGGTAGGGATGAACTTACAACAAACCCATAGTTACACAGAAATGCCTTCAGCCCAGGTAAGTGCAAGAGAAACAGTTGTAAAATGCACACAATAAATGTTTTAAGAACACGGCTCCTTCTTTCAGGGCTTTTTTGGTCACACCCCTAATGAAGTCTTCCCCTTCACTGCTCTTTGACTAGCATGATAGCAAAGAAGGCTGACAGAGGAACACCAAGACTTCAATAAAGCCTACAGCCTCTCAAGACAGTGTTTACATTCATACTCTCTTTTAGGGTTTTTATGTTGCCATAACGCTTGGGATCGTTTCTTCAATGCATCATGGAGGCAGGATGTGTTTACAAGATACTTAAGACCATAAACCTGCTTGGCTTGAGTTCATCTTACTATTAGCTGAAAACAAGTGACAGTGTTCAAATATTAAACTCTGAGGTTTACCTGGGAAAAAATACAAAACCAAACTGGGCCAAGAAGCAGAAATTATTTTATTCCAACACTTTCAATTCTCTCTCAGGGCTGCTCTTCCACATTCAGTACATGTTCAAACACGTTACGAGGGGAGTGTTTTCATTACACTTTTATCAGCTACTATTCCCTCAGAAAAAGCACCACACCGACCACCTGCACTTAAAGTATGATTTCTGATCGTTCATCTTGTTCTTCTTGAGCTCCATTTTAAAAAAAACAAACCAAAACCAAAAAACAAACAAAAAACCACCAAACAACAAAATACAAAACAACTTTGAACTGGATTTTCTTCTCTTGGATTAAAGCACAGCCTTAAGTTGCATCAGCTCCCCAGTTCCCAGAAGCCTGAAGCTTCAGGCCTGGGACATCTCAATTCTACAAACTCCCTTATATTAGCTATTTCTGCCAGCTGCTCTTCTCTTTTCATATATAAAATAACCTTTAAGCAGCATATGGCCTTGGCTATGCGTGTATGCTCTGGCAGGTTCAGGCTAAAAGGGTTACAGGCCATTTGTCAAGCTGTATCACATTTCCTCCACGCCCTTCCTCTCGTGAGTAACCCAACGCTGCTCACAGCTACAGCTAGATGCAGCAGTGCAGCCATGACGGAGTGAAGGCTATTATTTGAACCTAGCTAAGTGTGCTGGGGCGTATATAGTGAATCATGGCTATTAAAATAAAGGCCATGACACAGCAGAAGTTAAATTGATGGGGAATTAACAGTTAATCAGGCTTGAGGAGAAAAGCCCTGTTCTCCAAAAATCAGTTTTGCTGGAGAAGATCCCTCAGTCCTTCAGTTTCACCAGTGGGTTAGAAAACCACTGGAGTCATCATAGGCCAGCACAAGAGGGAGGTCACGCTATGCCATCCTTCAGACCCCTGGACAAGGAAGCCTGTGCTCTACATGCTCAAGAATCCTGTTCCACTCTGTGCACCATGAGATTTATAGCAAAGGTTTTGCCATTATAGTACAACCAGCCTGGTGATGACTTACACAGTCTGCTTAAGGAAAGGACGGTTTGAATAATATCTACTGTCTTATCTTAGTATCTCCAGACATGTTACAGGAACATAAGACTTTTGTAAATATAAACTCCTACATGATTTATGGAAGTTTTATTGCCATAGCTGTATCAGTCACAGGTCACACACTACCACACCTCTTACCAACACTACTGAAATGAAGCACTGTAACCCGGATGAGCTTTCGAGATGCTACTAGCTTGTTTTTGGTTTCCTACTTTCTCTGAAGTAGTGCTTTGGGAGGAGGTATCAGCAGATGGCTGGAATGTCAACTCCGTCTCCTCATCCACAGCTTCACAGATAAGTTTTCTGTACTGCACAATTAAATCCGTCTACTGAGCCAACCTCTTTCCCTTTTAAACAGTGCATTTAAAGTGCGTTAATTGCATATAATAGCAGAAATCTCTTATTTAAAAATCCCAAGCAGCCCCCACAATAAATCTTTATATTAATAGAATTGGGATTACAATTATAAAACATCACACCAAAAGCTTTATCAAGAGAATCATCTGTTGCACATAGGTCAGTGAACAGGTACTTTACAATAAATACTTCAATACAAGGATAAGGACTTGTGCCATCTCTAGAAGAGACACCTTTGGAGAAGAAAAAACAATAAATTACTTATTAGGATATTTAATTATGGTTGAGGAAAGACTGTGTATGCTTCCATAAACGGCAAAGACCAGTATATTTCAGAACCTGAAATGCACAGGTTTTGCAACACTACAGGAATGAGGAAACCCATCTTGTTTACTTAATATCTCTGAACTTGATCGTTCCTATGTAACTTACAGGAACACTGAATCTAAGTTCATCACAATGATTAGGTACTACACCATGCAAGAATATGCAGTATAAATCTACTTGGACACCTACACTGGTAAATATGAAATAACTGGTTTCATAAAGCAACTTGTAAACAGATGGTTGTGTTTCAAAGCTTTTTTTCCAAATACAGTGGTGGCCTAATGCTTGAGAAACAGCAAACATCCTTCTGTTATGAAAACCTTCAGCACACACACCTGTTAGAGATCATACAGCAGTATAAATGCTGAACAGTGAGATATCACAGCACACAGCAATAGACTCTGGGTTTACAACCTATTCTACCAACTCTGTCCTTATTTCTTATTCCAACAACAAGAATATATCACAATGTCTGCTTTCCTGACCCTGCTGAAAGCTAGTTCTGAAATGCCCTAGAAGAAGGGGTGGTTCTCCTAACACAAGAACAAGCAGTTATCTGTAGAAAATACTCTCACCTTGAGATATGCTACTCTTGGAATTGCTTACTCTATTTCTAATGGAAAGGTTTGAGCTTAAATAACAGAAGCAAATTACAAAACTTGACTTCTGAAGATATTTCTGTGCAGAAAGTTTGTTGTGAATTGTTAAGTATGCCATTAAAAGCATTTAGAGCACAATAAAAGAACCACAGGAATGCCTACTCAAGATAAGGCTAAGTATCATTCCTACCCCTGAAGAAGTTAGAAGTTCAACAACTAAAGCAGACATAACTTCACTTCCCTGTGGCCTTTTCTCTCGCTTCACTAACATTCATAAGAGTGCAGTAAATCAGGGGAAGAGCAGAACACATCTAAGAGGTGACCCATGTCCAGATTAGTATTGTCTGGAAGATACAGTCCTGTGCTTTTTACATATGCTAAAAGGCATCCATACAAATACTACAAGTGCAAAACACAGCCAGATCAACTTCTCAGGACTGCAACTAGCACTGCACTAGTCCTCTTACTGATGGCACAGTATCATAGAAGATAACTACTTATTTTGCATGTCTTACTTGAGGGGTAGACTGAAATGGAGGGATGGAGGCAGCACAACATGTTTATATAGTGCAGTAACATATGTTTTATCTATCACAGCCACATTTTAAACAGTTTTGTTTGGGTTGTTTTTTGGCGTTTTGTTTTTTTTTTTGGGGGGGGGGGAGGGGGAGCTCAAAACTATAGAAATACTCTATGGGGCTTTTTCAAAATTCCTGCACATTGTAAGCCTGCAGCAAAACTGCATTTCATTCCTTCTTCTCATAGTGGCTATACAGGGGACTGAATCTAGGGTAGTGCTAACAGGTTTAGAGTAAGAAATTCCCATCAGAATAGAACTTTTTCCTCCTTTTTCCTTTCCCTTAACATTCATTAACTTTCCAAACCACACCTGGCAGTTCTGCGCTTTCTACACTGAAAAGCTGTTACAACTCAGGGTAGCGAAAACATTGCTAAGCATTTAAAAGAAATTCCTTATAGGTCCTTTTCAGAAGTTACTCCTCAGAAAAGGCTTCAAACCCACTCCAAAACTGTTTTAACCCATTTCAAGCTGTTTCACCATACAGGTGAAGCATCAGGGAACTGCTGCTCTTGTGGTCCACAGTAGTCACTGGAAAATAGTGACCAGCTGTCCAGACTTCGGTAGACCCCACAGCAGGGGTGTTACTTTACCAAAAACTGCTTGACATACCTCAAAGGAAATCACTGACAGATGTGATAATATTGTCAGCAATTAATCCAGTCAAGGGGCAAGAGATGCCTATCAGTTCCCAAGACTTTTGTTATTTATTTATTTATCTTGATGCCATGGCAGCAAAAACTTGCTGCTGTTATTTGACAGCATGGAAACTACTCAAAAACTGAAGCTGTAAGCAACTGGTTTGCTTTTTCCTTAAAAAATTATATACATTTTCCTGATCTGTTCAAAATAATGAGAAGGTACTTACTTAGTTCAGAGAAGCTCTCATTACAAAAAGCAGTTATTTAATACAGATATCCCTGTCCCTAGCTCTTCCACACACAAATACAATACAATTCTACATGATTATTACAAGCCTGTTTAGGTCATTGCTGACCTACTGTTACATATGGCAACAATAAGAACACACCAGAACAATCACATTCTCCAAAAGAAAGAGAAAGTCTAACCAGTTCACAAAACCCAAAACATTTTCCTGTCACGAATGTCCCTAAACTTGGGACAAATATATTAAAATCCTACAATATCCAGAACTTTAAGTAGTTTTGGTTTATATTGTTGAAAGCACAAACTTTCAGCTGAGAACACTCTCCTAAAACAACAAAAATGTTCAAGTAGAATACTAGAGAATCCTACCAAGATTCCAACTTAAACAAGACAGTTGAGGAAAGCCTATGGCATAAATTGTATACACTAGACTAGACCTTAAGTAAATCTGTTCTTTTCAAGAGTTTATCAAGTTCAGAAAGAACCAGATTTCCTGAACCAACGTAACTGTCACTCTGTTGCTTGTGGCAAAGCAATCTGTAGAGGTGCAACCAACAATCAAGATTGTAATTCTTCACTGACTCCTGCAAACAGCTACATTCTACATTGAACAGAATATCACCGCATGTGGATATTCCTCATCAGGTTCCTTGCAAAAAAACTCTCTGCTTTGTTTCATTTACAGGAGAATTTTATTAAATTATGAAATATCACTTGCTCATATCCAGTAAAGCAGACATTGGCTGATCTGTAGGGAGTAATCTCATACAGTATCACTGTCACCAAGTAGAGTCCCCCAGACAACTCCTGCACAATACAGAAAGCAGACAGGCTTCTGGGGCTGGCAGCATTTCAAAGCTGATCCTGGCCAACAACAGTGCCATTTGCCAGCTGTGCAGTTAAGGAGCAGGCTGAGCTGTGCTTCCAGAAGGCTAGGCACCTTAGGTATGCTGAAGCACAGGGCACATAACCAAAGAGCACACACATTCAGCAGAAAACCAAAATAGAGAAAAAGCAAACATGTTGGATCTGCTGTACTGAAGGTTATGTCCATTAGTATATAATGTATATATACTTATACATATATATATTTGGCTATATAGTATACAGTTGGCTACCAACTGCATCAGTGAAAGCCTACAGAAGAATGCATTCAAGAGAGGAATAGGAAAAAGATGACAATTTCAAACAGTCATCATCACTTTGCAAAATAGCTAGCAACTTCAGAGTTGCAGGGATGCTGGCTGCCAGCATAGTTCCTTTCTCCTACTCATCCATTTGAAGCACAGCAACTGCTTTTCTTCCTCTCTGGAAGATGCAATACCTAATTGATGGGGGGGGGGGGGGGGGGGCATGCATGTGTGTGTGTACATGGTGGTGTTTTCTTTAGAATTTAAAGTCCTAGATCAGCAACAGCACTGTAAAAGATGAAATTCAAGCCTTTTTTGGTAATGGCAGAGGTTTAAAAGTGCACTGGCACATGAGCAAGAATCAAATGATCACCTTTATTCCACTCAATGGAAAGGAAGATCTGCAGTATTAGCAATGCGTGCTCTCCCTTTCTATCTCAGGAATCTGGTTGACAGAAATCCAGGATACTAGGTGTAGACCAAGAGCATCTCCAGCTTACTATGTGTATTCTGCTGTATATGTGATTGAGCAAGTGAATCTGACAGCATCCAGCCCCTAGAGGAAGTATGGCCAGGTGTGTTATTCAAAACCTCCAAGGTCTGATATTTGAACAGATAAGTAATGCAATGCAATGGAAACAACCTACAGCTCTAACTAAGTAGAAGTTTTACTTGCAGTTCCCCCCAAGAATCCAGACATCCTCCTACAAGCCTTTAGACATCACACACAACCCAATAGGGGAAGTGGTGTAAGAATCAGTTATTAATTCACTTCCCAATTTGGCTGTTGGGGCAAATAACTCCCTAATATCTCCCAGATTTCCCCAGTACTGTCTGTGGAAAGCAATCACAGATATCAACGCTAGTCACCAACTCTTTCATAACAATGTACTTTGCCCTGGATAAGGACGCAGGTATACTGATTTTAAGCACAGACATAGTGTAGAAGATACACAGTCAAATAATCATCTAAACAAATACTTAAGAAAAAGGCTGCATCTGTTCTCCAAACTTAGTTAAAATAACATGCATGAATGTATATCTAAACTGCATCCAAGAAAGTTTTTCCTAACTTTTCCTAAGCAACCATTATTTGGAAAATAATGGACATTTTGTATTTAGACTGTAATTCATTCAAATATATGTAACACATTGTGTTCCCCTCTTCCCTGGTTAAAAAAGATATACCAGCACAATGACCTAGTCTGATATCTCGAGTAGAACTGATTACAGAAGTTTCATCCACCAACTCAGAAGTACACAGTTTCTGGTGTATCTGGAACATACTATTTAGAAATGCTTTTAAAGACCATTTAAGAAATTAATTTACAGACATCACAAGCCAACTTTTGGTAAATTCTCCAGTTTTAACTGTCTTTTAATATCTGGCACATAGAAGCAGAAGCTATGCTGAAAGTAACTACTGAGAAGCAGTATCTTATCTACCTTTGCCTGCCAGAACTACCCAACTTCAGCTTTCACATCTTCCTTCCTTTGAGCTATTAGACTTACCACAACACTTCCTACCCTTCTTTCAGGTAAACTCAGACTATGCTTCTTTATTCTCAGCACTAACAGTTTTGCTGCAATTTTAATGTAATTTTTTGGGGGGTTTTATTGTCTTGTTTGGTTTCTGGTTTGCTTTTTTTTTTTATTTTTCCCTCTTCGGTGGTGTTTTTAGTATTTTCTGCTGTTTGTCTGGTTTTGCTTTTATTATGAACAGAGACACTGCTGGCAATCATTCTTAAGAGCTGGCACAAAAGGCAGGCATGATGCTCTAGCTCTGGTCTTCCACTAGTGACAGGTACAACTGTAGCACCACTTCCTTAGCATTTTCCTGCAAACAAAGAGCCATTTCCAGGAGTCCTGGAAGCTCACAATCAGTTAGTCAGCATGAAATTCAACATCTTTCAAGAATGAAATCCTCAAAAGGTCAATATGAAAAGTTAACGAGTAAAGATTCCTTCCAAGTAGATAATCTCACTTACTGCTACATATCAGAGAAATTATTCCCAGGCCACCAGCTTCTTTCATATTACATTTCATAAGTTTATCTATCAAACATGGATTTGAATTCTTCATAAGGATATTTGGAACAGCTAAAAAAGTTTTTTTGGGGAAAAAAAAAAAAGGCATTTCCTAAAGACTTCTTAAAATTTAGACTAACATAAAAGGATCAGAAAAGAACATTGCATAGACCATTTTCACTCAAATATCACATTTTGATGTTTGAAAGAATATGGTGACTTAATAGATCTTCTTGTATAACTAAGAGATTTTGATTCCTACAGAAAGAGATTAATATATAATTTTTAGTCCGTGAAATTAAACTGTTTTCTTTTCATTACTTTGGATAAATTAATGTAAAACTTCTAATGCAGTTGTGCATATAGACTTAGCTGCTCTGAAACTTCAAGACTCCTACCAATTCTCAAGTAAAAACCACAATACCAAAAACAGATACAAAACACTGTTTCAAAACAGACAGATACTACTCTGATACAGTTATCGGAAGAAAGAGAAGGAAGGTCAAAGATACAAATGCACGCAGCCTGGCAGGTATCTGCTGAACAACACACCGAAAAAACCAGCATGAAGTTTGAGAGAGATGGGAGCTGCAGTCCGCTCTCAGTCTCACCGCAAATAATCCACATATGGGGTGATAGTTCAAACAATCCCAGCGCTTGACCTCAGAATCCAAGATTTTACAAGAGACAATTACAAGCTGTAACTTGTATAGGATACCTGCGGTGTACTCCACCAGTCCACCAATTTACTGCAATGGTGCAAACCTAATCCTGTTCTAACAGAAGCCTCTTCATCTCCATCAACAAAGTCAAAAAGA
Source organism: Pezoporus occidentalis (assembly GCF_034315485.1). Lineage (NCBI taxonomy): Eukaryota > Metazoa > Chordata > Aves > Psittaciformes > Psittacidae > Pezoporus > Pezoporus occidentalis. The sequence goes on along the minus strand of NW_026913800.1, from coordinate 976,808 downwards.
CTGTAAAAAACACTGCACAGTATGAACATTAAAAGATGGAGGAATTTCAGCTAGAGCTTCACACAATGTGGGAGACTTAACCAAACCCATCTATTTGTTTAAGCACCATTCTTCAGGTGGTTGTCTGTTTGTCGTCCCCCCCCAGTCACTCCACTAATTAAGTACAGAATGTATCCTGTTGTTAGTGAGTGCTGTCAATATTGAGGACATAGCAAAATCCAAGCTGTCTGCATATCTAAAGGTACACTCTCTGGCTATGAGTAAACCTTTAAAAAGGAAGTATTAATAACAAGAAGCAAGAACAAGAGAGTAAGTTTTATGTCTAAATTGCTCAGTTACAGAATTGATTCTTCCTTGACCTGAAACAACTAGCAATAACCCTAACCACACTGAACTCAAGGCCACTGCACTGAAAAAATCACTGCTATTAAATACATGTATATAATCCTAGTTCTTTATAGTGGTATCTCCCACTCCAAAGCAGCTTTTCCTATTACCACACCTCCCCATTCCAGTGCTCACACACCAGTTTCACTTGTGATCATCAATTCAGTACAAAAACACTAAGTAAACAACAGAAATTAACATTTTAAGTTAAAAGCTACTTGTGACCAACTCTAATAGCCCATGCAACTGAATAAGAGAAAACAGAACAATTTCACTGCTGCTTCCTAACAGGACTTCAAGATAGCATACTGTTTGCAATAAGCTCATTTGTTTCCTGTTACGAGATTGAAGAAACTTCTCTTAAGTCAGAAGGGTCCAGCTAGAGTTCAACACCAAGATGATCTGAACAGAGGTGCATGGGGCAGGAGGAAGGCAGAATGCCTGCTTCTCGCCTGGACAGAGAAAGCAGTCTATGGGTCCCAGAGAACTGAAAGAAACTTCAGATCAGACTGCTAGAGAAAGCATTGAGACAGGTATCACCTTAAAGGTATAGCTTTGAACAATCAAGAATTTCAACCATGCATATAATTTTCAAAAGAAAGTAATACAGGAGACAACTCACAAATGGAGTTTTAATAACTAAAAGAACATCAAAAATTTTTTCAACTCTGAAGAGATAAAAAGCATCATTAGGGTAAGATACAGCTCACAGACAACCAAACTTAAGATTTAGGAATTTATACATCCACTAGCTGCATAAGTTTCTGCTATAATCAATGATATTTGAAGTACTATTTTGCTCATCCAAAAGCAGATACCTATGTGCAGTCAACAGCTCTTCAGGTCCACTAACTAGGCCTCCGCAGACGGTAATGGGAGCACAGGCAATGAGCTCGCACTCTGGCATCTAAATTTAGGTGCTGTAGTCTGCGAGCCAACCCTACAGTTTATACAGCCAAAGTACATAGGCAGGCTTTTAGGCCAAACATACACATGCTGTAAACAGCTGCTGGGAGAATGATCCTCTAGAAAAAACACTTTTCTAGACAAGGGCTCTCATGAGAAACTTCAAGTCAGTGTAATAAGAAAACCTACCAATAGAGCACAAGTTGAATTCCTGAACTATGTTCCATAAAAGTTTCTGTCTGCATGAAAAGCAAATGCTTTCTAGATATCAACAGAGGGATAGATTCTGCCCTACAAAAGTTGTCTTCAAAAATAGCAACACATCTGAATGACTTCCAGCATGCAACTGGTCAGGGAAAATACCCCTCATTCATGAACTGCGTGAGCCAAGAAGAGCTGACATGGATTTCTCTTTTTAATAAGCAAGCATTGTGGTTGTCACATTTTTCACCAGCTGCCATATATATATATATTTGTAGTGCTGGATTTACAAACCAGAAAACTAAGTAAATAAAGATTGAGCGAAAGAGAATATTCTTTAAAAGAAAAAAAAAACAACCTACACCACAGAAACCAGAATTTGAGTTGGGGCACACTGACACACTACAATATGACAACAAATTACGACTTGCCTGAATTGCTGTAAATTGACCACTTGTTCTTAATCTGTCCCAATTGTGAGATAAAATGAATAGAGAGGATAATTGCTGCATTCTATGCTTTCCATAGATCCACTTGTTGACAGAGACAAGGACTGCATCAGTTGCTTGCCCACAGAATAACTCTAGGACCATGTATTCAAAAACTATGCAGGCTACAATCCTTCTCTCTTTCAGTCCCTCAATATCACACAGTCACAGAAAAGGACAGAAGAGCAAAAGCATTCTTGACTCTTGAAATGCCAACAGTTGGCCTATTGAGGTGTTCATCTGCACCCAGCTTTTTTGGTGACCAGGAATCGCCAAAGTGACTGACATCTCTCCCTACAATCCATTAGTTCTTTCTCCTTTGGGTTGCCTGCCAGCTTGATCAGGCATGATTTTCAGTCAAGGACCAAGATGTAAAAGCATAGATTGAAGCAGCAATTACAGGGAGATTTGAATGAAATATTGTTGAAAATAACATGGCATTGATTCTGCATTATTCTTTCTTCTTGAAGTCTCAGAAAAGCTGTCATTTCCACACTTTTAAAGATTTCATCATGACGGCCAGAGATAACACTTTCCCTAAACCTCTGCTTAATGGAATTTTATTTCCTCTATCCAATACTTTGTCATTCCCAGTAGCAATCTTTCTGTTACTTTGTCTGAGCACATAAATTTGTAATTATTTTGATTGCCTTGTATTCTGCCTTAGCTACTGGGATGGGATTGACTCCAAGAAAAAAAAAAAACAAACAACAAACAAACAACAAAACACAAACCAACCAATAAATAAAAACCATAGAAAACAATTCCACAATCCTAGCAGCGCAGAGCTGTCAGCCAATTTAATTCTGTAGTAGTTGCTACATAAATAGGATCAAAGTTAGTTTTAAATGAGCAGGTGAGGTAACTTCTAGTTTTCCTTTTGTAATGAAGGATAATATTTAGCTAAAGCTCAAAGAAAGAACAAAAACATTGTGGTTGTTAGTAGCTAGACATGCTAGAGGGCTCAATGCTACTGTCCCCAGAGGGGAACCTGGGGCCAAACCCACTTCCTTCACATTTTAAGACAAGGCCATTCGAACATTCAACAAGCATATTCTTCAAGACCTTAAAACTATAGCGGGGCAGAGTGGTTTACTGCAAATGTAAATTTCAGTACAGTTTGAAAGAATACTTTATGCCAGTGGGCTCCAGGCCTTGGAAGGCATGCTGTTCAAATTAGCAAGAAGATTCTGCAGTGTGGCAAGTTGCAGGGGCAGATGAGCTAAAGGACCCCCACATAGCAGGCTTCTGGTCAGCTATTCTGCCAGGAACTATTTCTTTGAATGCACTTCTGCCCATGACTTTATGGTCTAAACTATTCCAAATTAGACTGCCTTTAAAGCACATTAAAATTCATTTATTACCATAAGCACTTGTGTTTTGGACAGTAAAAGAAATGTAAGATCAGACATGTTAAGTTTATTTTCCTGAACTGTCAACTGTTGGTATTACTGAAGTATATGGATGCCTCTTTAAACTAAACTGCATTTGTGATCAGCTGTGAAATCAGATCAGCAGCACACAGCTATATTATTTTGCTGTTTCCATGATGGATTTTTAGCATTGTGTCAGTTCTAAAAACAAGTGCTGTTATTTTTTTCAATATTCGCATCACTTAAAAGAAATGCTGCTTAATAGCAGGTTTGACTGGCTGTTCCCTCCTCTGCCGCCAATATACTCCCTTGCTTCATTTCTCTATTGTGTGTCTTCCCATCTGAAGTTGGCAGAAGAAGAGTTATTCTGACCTTCTTGAAAGACCCTAAGAGTGACTAGGGATTTACTACTTTGCAGCTAGGTACAAAACAGCAGGTTTGTTTCCTTCAGTATTGCTCCTTCAGTTCAGCCTCTTCACAGCTAGTAGAACTGCTTCTCCAAACACCACCTTCACACCACTAGAAGTTAAAAAACCCAACAAACAAAACCCCAAAACAAAGAAGAAAACACAGCAGATTTGACAGCAAATAGACTAGCCATGTGAACATTAGTTACTAGAAAATCTCCCTTCACATCTCAAGACTGAAATAGTCTTGAAAAGGAGAATATAAAGAGAAACTCTTACACAGCATGTAGTTTTATAGCCTGACAGAAGAGGAGGGAGGAAAAAGTAAGAGAAGAAAAGCTACCATTATATAACAGTATAAGTGGCGTTTTAAAAACAGGAGGTTTGATTTACCAATTAAAAAAAACCTTGATATTGCAAAAGCAAACATTTGACTGTTGCCTTTTAGTTCTGATTAATAGAAGCAAAGGATTTTCTGGTATTATTTTCAAGTATCCTTCAAGTTTACTAATCTTAGTACACGAGAGCTCGTAAACAGTTCTGAAAAATGTGTACCTGTTTCACTCAGCTATGGTAGAACTGGTCAGAGTTTTGCTATAGTGTGAAAAAGTAAACACTGAGGCATGTATTTGGAGATGGAGATTCTAGATATAACTTACTGGTTTACCACCTGCAAGGTTAAGAGAGTTTTAAGATGCAAGTTCTTGGTGTCACTAATGTCATTAAGTTAAACTAAGAATGCAACAGAGACACTGCAGTCAGATGTGCAGGTTTCTGGATGCTGGTTGGTGACAATCAGGTATGCAAGTGCAACATCCAAAGTAGTAGATTATGTCAGGTTTTGATGGGAAAAGGGAGGGTGAACAATCCAGGGAAACCCACACAAAAAAGAACACCATGCTGCTCAGCCTGAGATTCTGAGCAAAATTACCTTGGCAGTGTTGAACAGTGGCACTAAACTTATTCCTTAATGCAGCAAGAGATGATGATGACAGTAGGTTCCCCAGAACTGCTCTCCTAGAGCAGTTACTGGTAACACCAAGCAGATGGAGGCTGAAAGCGTCTCTCTCCAACACCCAAAAAACTTGAAAGGATGCAGCTAAGGAGGAATGAAAGCCATTACTGAAACTCTTATCAGACTGCTTCCTAACCCCAAATACCTCTTCTGCCCTGCTCCCAGTGGATACTGCTTCCATAGCACAGACAGCTAATGCAGGCATAGGTCCAGGCTTGTGTTACTTCATTTTAAAATTATTGTGCAGGTCTGGAGCCTGACAGTTCCAGCTTGTGTGCTAGGCTGTGCCCTGTGAGGCTGAGGACTCCTTCAGTTGCTTCTCTGATGGAAGTGGGAGCCTGCTCTGGGTGTCGCTCCTCTTCAGCCACCCCAGCTCACCTAGGCTGGGCAAGAGAAGCAGAGCCCTGCTCTCCCCCAGATACTTGCTCTCCTCTCTTCCAAGGTTGACTGAAATAACTCAAGTCTCCTTCAAAATAAAACAAGCACAAAACCCATCCAGCTCATCAGCAAGCCTTTGTGAGAAAGTGTTTTAAATCTGAAAACTGGGTGCTGAGTGAAGCACATTTGTTTTCAAGCAGAATGAGCAGGTTTTTAAGAACTTATCCACTAAGCTATGAAAGAGAAAGTAAACAGTGAAACACAGAAGCAGCTGAAGGGAACTGCAGATCTAACACAGAGAACATCAAATTTCAAAGTTTAGTTTAAAAAATGAAAAAAAAAGTACACTCATGCTTTCAGAATGATTTATTAGGTTTGGTTAAAAATAAGGGGGGGAAAGAAAAAAAGAGGTATCTGCTTTTTGCTTATTGTTGTATTTAATTTTTGACGTTAATGAGGGCAAATTATTTCCTTGTTTGGAAGCCCTTAAAAACCAACAAATCCCCCTCCTTACTTAAGAATAAACTTTGCAAAGTTTGATTAAAAAGTGAACAGAAAAAGCCCGGACAAGTATACACGTAAGGTGAAAATACTGGCTGAAGTGTAAGATTAGGAACTGTTCACCCCACAAGGTGTGTGGGGTTCAGAGAGACGTGTAAAGATGTTGCAGGCAAAGCCTCAGAAGGCGCAGGGTAAATCCACACAAGCTGAAAACCCGCAAGTTGACAAGAAATTTCCCACAAGCCTCGTGCGAAAGACTGCCTCCTTATACTCAAGTCTTTGAATAGTGCTTTTCTTCTGAAACAAAGTGTATGAGGTACAGCGAACAAACTGTAAAGGTAACTAGGCCTTTTGTCATATAGTTCCTCCACCCACTTGTACTTTACCACACAATAACTCGTTTACAGATTCAGACCACTCCAGCTTCACATAGAAACAATCCTGTATTGTGAAGTAAATCTACCACAGGAGTAAAATCTAAAAATACTGCAAAAAGTCTATAATAATAATTTAGGAGAATTCTACGGTTCTTCCCTTAGAGACAAAGGCTTTCCCAATTTGAATGGGTAATAACAGACTTAGTCACTCCTTACTTATGACTAATAGCCTGCAAAAGCAAAAAATACATATGCACCATACAGTATATACAAAGCTCTTTATCTCCTAAAACAAAAAGATGATTTGCACTGAAGCAAAAGTAGTTGTAGCATAAAAATTCGTATTATTTCCCCTTCTGTCTTCACTGGAGAGAACATAGCACTATGAAACACAGACCCATTTCTGCATGTGCTACCCAAGACAAGCTGTACTTGGTTTTGTTTACATCAGCTGATAGGTGCCGCAGCTACGAAATAGCTATGGGTAGAACAAATAGCAAATCACATGGATCAACCAGTCATCTGCCTAGTCAGCCATACATTAGCTCAACTAAATCATGGGAGACCAGTTAGGTTGTTAGGAAAGCCTAGAAGAAAAGACGGATAGCCTACCTACACTCTACTTGCACTTTCACCTCATAGAGAATAGTTACTCCATCCCCCACAAGCCGCTATAATAGAATAAAGATAAACGCAGGGATTATGCCAAGTTGACCCCAGGCTTTGTTCTTTCCCTCCAAGCACATTCAGTGAAAAGGTCTAAACACACATCTGATTTGACAAGCATTCAGATTCACAAAGAACGTGGTGAAAGTGAAATCATACTCGGGGCATTCATGGGTCCCTATGTCAAAGGTCATTCTGCAGCATTTCAGCTGCTGCTTGCTAGGATTTAAAATGAACTAGTTTAAACCCTCATCACCACAGACACTGACATATAGTTTGTACCAGCCAAGAATATTTCAATGTACGGTTAGCAAAATTTACTTCACAGATAATACAGTTTCTGAACAAACATTTAATCTTCACAACTGGCATCATCTCATCTAGAAAAGATGAATAAGTTTCCCTTTTAGCCAGATCCTTGATGTCAACTCACATAATTCACCTCCAGAATACTGAACTATTATTAGAATGAAGGTCTGAATAAAGCATTTATATGCTTTCCCCCTCAAAAAAAAACCCAAAACTTTTTCTACCTAACTAAAGGTTGATCAGTTGATTCAATCAGAAAAAAAAAGTCATATTTAAACCACTTAACTAAACCAGAAAGCTCAAAAAGCTTTATTAAATAACTTTTCATTGATTTTTCTCAGGTTATGAAAATTGTTCAAGTCTTCCAGCCTTCATTAAGGATTTTTCAACAAGGTACATTAGAAACTAACTTGAAACAGAAACAGTCTGAGCAGCTTTAGGGTTACAAGAAGTGGGGGGAGCAGCAACTGAAAACCTGCTGAGAAATAACAACAGCATAGGAAAACAAATGTATTTTTCCAACGCCTTTGTGAAGCTCACTCTCAGCTATGGACAGCACAGTGCAAGACTGTCACTCCAAAACAGGTCACAGATCAGCAAACAAGTTGTTATTTGTTTTTCTTGCAAATGAAGAGGTCTACTCACTAAAAAGCAGCATTTCTGGGGCAATGCTTTTCTAGGAACAACTATATGCCTTTATGTATTACATCTAACATGGCATGCTGCCACCAGCAGACATGACTTCTTCACAAAGAAAAACTCAAACCTCGCTTTATTACAGAAGCTGGTTTCATATAAGGATGATAGTTTGCCATAGCTGGTAAGCAGACTTGTCTCTGTCACTTTGTTAGCAATCCTAACTTCCCCAAAGTTGAGCAGTAGAACACCAGCATCTCCTACTGCTATCCCCAGCTCCTATGCCAAGGCATTTTAAGTGTATCTGCCAAAAAGCTGCCTCTATTCCTTGAAATTTCCACCAAAGTCATACAACTTGGTAATAAGAGACATAGAACTCACAACTGATTGCTTCCCAAAGAAGTAGCAAGACAGATCTGTCATTTCTTCAGGTGTTTAGTGGGACATGCGCCATTAGCCAACAGGAATTAGTTGCATTACATGCTGTCATCTCATACACTCAAGCATCAGTTCAAATTATCTTTGGGCAGAAGACAGCCTTTATCCTTTTGACTAATGGGAAAAAAAAACAACAATCAACTCTCAAGGAAGCACAAAATGTGCTTGCTTTTTTTGGGCCAAGGAAATAGGCCCTCTCAAACCTCCAGATGCCAAAAATGACTTCTTCATCTGTACCCTTCCCCCATGATCACTAAAAATCCCATTTAAATAGAAGATTGACATCACCTCAAAGACTGAATATTTTGTTCCAGAGCCCTCATGCCTAAATGGAAACCCACATGTAACAGGCTTTCTACAAATGCCCCGCTTCCAGAAATGGAGAAAAACATCCAAAATAAGGACATGCTTCTAAAGGGTTTGGGACACGAGAAATGACTAAAACCCCCTTTTCTTCCTCACATGATACTGTTAAGGATGACAACACAGACATCACAAGGCAAGGCAGGCCTCACTTGTCTCCAGATCCTTTCCATCCCCAGTGGGAACAAAGCACATTGCTTTAATAATGACTAGCAAGTCATGTCCAGGATAGTATGGAAATCCCTCCTATTCTATCATGCTGTGTAAGTAAACAGTTTGTCATGTTAGTGCAGCTGCTTACTAGTTTTAGAATATTCTAAGTTCTGTAGATGGCTGTGATGGCTACCAGATAGTTTAAGAATCTGTGAAATACAGAGGAATAAGATCCTATTTAAAAAAAAAAAAAAAAAGAAGACCCCAAATACCCCCCACTTTTGTAATAACAACATGCTTTTGGCCATTTGGTTTTCCAAAACACCCTTACAAATCAAATGAAAACCCAAGGGCAAGTATACGTGAATGAGTACGAAAGATTCTTAATACATGCTTCCTCCAAAACAGAGCTTGACATGCCTCATTCTCATCCACTACAGGCTGATCTGCTGAGGATTACATTTCAGTGTTTGCAATTTACACTAATTAAAGAGTTCCCAACTGTAACAGACACTGTCCACTGAAGTACTCAGCAACAGTCACATAGGTTTTGCAGAACTGCATTAATTGCTCCAGAAACCTAAAACATCTATTATTACAGCAGAGATAATCATAAGCTTTATTTAAACTTAAAACCATCGATTTGGCTTTTTTGGTAGTGGATTTTTCCCTTCTCTATAGTAGTCTTGCTTGGAAGAGGACAAGGGGGAACAGAGAAGATAAATACCCTATAGCTCTGCATAGCCTAAAATCTTGACTTTTTTTGACAGCTAGATGAGATAGCATGACAGAGTTCACTACTTCATCCAGGAAGGAGAGCAACATTGCACTGATGTCTTTAATTTCTCGTAAGAGCTACTCAATTTTAAGATAAGGAAGTAAACATGAGGCTTTAAAAAAATTGACTCTGAGGCACATAGAATCATAGAATGTTTGGGTTGGAAGGGACCTCAAAGATCATCTAGTTCCAACCCCCTGCCATGGGCAGGGACACTTCCAGCTAGACCAGGCTGCTCAAAGCCCCATCCAACCTGGCCTTTAACACTTGCAGGGATGGGCAGTCACAACTACTCTGTCCAACCTGCTCCTGTGCCTCACTATCCTCACAGTAAAGAACTTCTAATGTCTAATCTAAATCTCCCCTCTGTCAGTTTAAAGACGTAATCCCTTGTCTAAGAATGAAGCACATTCCTGCTCACAGAAAAGGAATTCCACAAAATTGGAGTCATCAGGATTCACACAGGGCCTGCAACACATAGAAAAGATGTCAACAAACAGTATCTCAGGTAACAAAAACACATACTCTAATTCTTCTACTGCAGAAACACACTTCTGCTCCAACTCTGGAAAACAGCAGACAAATAAAATTGAGGTCACTACAGAGTTCTGTGCTGAACTAGGGATCAACAGCAAATCACTGTAAAACCTCTGATCTTCCACATCTTAACAGCATTGTGTTTGCTGAAGTTTAAGGCAGGAGTTGGCCATTAGGATTCAAGAAGCCAAAATTGGGGAAAGGAAACAAGAAGGCATCTTCCAGACTTCTATCATCCGACCACCTCATTTTGTGTCAAGCACTGAACCTCAGAGTTCATACCAGGCCTTCTGTAATTTCATAGCTTATACACTAGATATTTTACAGAAGAGGCATTAAGGTCTTGCTGCCTGCTCCTCACTACAATCAGCAAACAAAAAATCATTTGTGCACAAGAAGTTTTAATGTATGTTGTATTTTGAGTTAAATACATTAATAAATAACATGTCCTGAACTTGGAATTCCAACTCTGCTGCACTAGTACTTGCCAACAAGAAACAACAAAGAGATCCTAAGTATCAACCCAAACGCTATTAAAATTGAAAGATAATGCTGTAGCCTAAATACCACAGAAAAAGAAAACAGCAAGAACTATCTGCCAAAAGAATATTTTTCTCTATTACCTAAATACCTTTAAGATAACAAAACCTGTATTTCCTATGATTCCCTCTGATTAAGTGAAGTTGAGCTTTCACCTGTTTTACCACTCTGTGTCTGGTACTCTGCAACCTCCCAAACCTGTCCTGAAAACCAGCCATAACACAACACTGTAGCCGTGTCAGACCAGGCTGGTCCAAGGTAGCAATAACCTTACTCAGTATGACATGTAATTATAAAAAAAAAAAAACAACAAAAAAAACACATAAAAGAGCACTTCTAGATTTCTTTTTATTCATATTCATGAGTGCAACTTCCCTAAGCTGCATTAATATGCAACATACTGCTTTCAGTAGTGCCAATTAAGTCATGGTTGTTGAAAGATTTGTAAAATATGTAGCTACCTCCTTCCCCCATAAAAGAACTCACTTTCTTATTTTTACTCAAATGCCTTTGCATGACCTATCAGGAACTACCTCCCTTCCCACCTGTGACTGCAGAAACTAGTGGCTTCCTACTATAAACCACAGTGATCACATGGGGCAAGGAAAGAGGCAAAAAGAAAAGCTCCACGGATCCTCTCTCAATGAAATTAGCCCGGAACATATTTTAGTTAGGCTAACAGGCTATGCGCTGTTAAAGATTGTTAACTAAGCTTTTGTTTTATCACCAGCTTCTCTCATAAGCAGCTACAGTCTTCAGTGTCATAAAAACCTCATATGATCATAGAAACAATTCTGAACTGCAAACTAAAAATGCACATAAAGTGAATTAATGCTGCTGTCAAGGGAGCAACATCTGTGGAGCTCTGTGGTATAACCGGTCTCAAAAATCACTCTCAGTTGTTTCTTTTTTCTTTAGAGGGCAGGGGGCAGACTTTATTGGAGGAAAGGAAGGGAGCGAAAGTAGTGTGCATGAAGTACACATTTTGAGCAAGGGGTTTCCTTTAGTGAAAAATCAATCCAGGAGACTGGAGAAGAGTTGGTGTGTGAAGTGCAGCTAAAAGGAGATCTTCAAGGGACACGGTCCATACCATAGATGGAATTACCATGCAGAATAGCCTCAGTGAGACCTGGCAGCAGCTGACAGAATGAGAAAAATAACACAAGGGAGATTACCCAAAAGTATTCCCATTTTATTTATTGCAAGTTGCAATTTGTACATTTTGCTGCTAAAGCATATATTTCCAGAGTCCACTTAGGTTGCATCCACAGTGACATATTGAACAGACTCCAACAAGCAAGGCAGACTAGAACAAGTATCAATTAATCTAAGAGGCTTCTTTAAAACTAAGTACCTTAGGACAAGCATTGCATGTTTTAACAATACTTCCATGTTCTATACACCAAATTCTTTTATGCTGACTTGCCAGTTAGTTTGGAAGCTCCTGTGTATCAGTAGCTGTCTTCATTTCCTGAACAGATGCAATTCAGGAAGATCTTCCATTTAGCACAAATGAAAGTAGTGCACCTTCTTTTTCTTTTTTTCTTTTTTTCCTGGCAGGAGCACCTTTTAGATCTTGCATGCCATAAAACAAACACACAAACCTTCTTGAAAGCCAGAACTGGCAGTTAGGAGGGCAAGAGCAGCCACTACTGCTTACACTGTGAACTGTAGACAATTGAGAGGGTTTGTTGTGGAGGTTTTTTTGTTTTCTTTCCTTTTTTTTTTTTTTTTAGTGGGTAAGTATAGCTGTCAAAAACCTTGACAGGATTCAGGATTACTAGTTATTTTTCCTGCTACTGTGCTTCTGCACACACACTTGTACCTCTGCTTGATCCAGCTCATTAGAGCTTTGTATTTTATATCCTCCTCCAACATCTGGATTCCCTCTGTCTCAGTCAACCATGTTTCTGGCCCAATTTCCTTTAAATCTGTATTAGCACATCTTCCGAAAGATTTAATAAACCCAACATGCTTATGAAGGGCAGAGTATGTAATCCTGTAACTAATCAAAACATTAGAAACAAAAAAACTGAAAAGAAAGAAAAAGGAAAAGAAAAACACATCTGTATGGTGAAAATGAAACTGAGCCATCATGCTATTACTCCCTTCCTTCACCCCCACATATACAGCTATCAGGAATAGCAAGTTGTACATAATCCATTCAGCCCATCACCATTTTCCTGCTAGAAGGATCTTCAGCACTACTCTGTAAAACACCTAGGAATACTTTTTACAGCTGAAAAAAATTAAGTTTATTTTGCACCCATTAATATGATCATAAACCAAAGGCTACTCTCTCCATCTCACCAATACAGATATCCTCCATGGCAGGCTTGTCATTTTTTGCTTCATAATGAAGTCATTTTATTGTATGCAAGGAGCCCGAGGCATTTTGTACAGCCCATTACTCTTTGCTGCCCACATTCAGATGGCTAATCTGCTATCAGCCAGAAGCTTGACAGACAAAAGGAAAAGGCAGGAAAACAGCATACACAGTTGCACATTCACACACATTCAGCTACAAAGTGTTTCAATGGCAGACCGAAGAACCAACAAGACAGAGGTTTGACTGCAGTTCTACTTAATGCTTCTGTGGTTGAAGGAAGAGGTACAAGTTCTTTAAAGCCAGATAGGCTGGGAAGAGATAAAAAAAAAAAAAACAACCAAAAACAAAAAACAAAAAAAAACACCCACAAAAATCCCAAACAAAAAACTTCATTAGGATGTCTATTAAGGCTATTAAGATACATTAGGGCACAAACCTAGAATGCTTTACTCAGTAAGTGAGTATCCTGGAACTCGAAAAGTTACAAACATCTTTCTATTCTGAGGATTTGCTAAAAGACCTTCAAAATGCTTAAAAAAATATTGGAAAGATGAAGGAAGGGCTAAGTATAAGCATTGTAAACTATTAAATCAAGACATTTGGCAAGTTTTCAATTTCAGCACTTGTGTTTTCTTACCTGCTCAGAAAAAAAACCTCAGATTTTTTAAAAAGATGTATATTCTTTCCTATATCCCAAACTATTCTGACACCATACATATGCAAAACAAATGCAGTGAAATAATTTGCATATCATATATCATACTGCATAGCAAGAAGCTTTTTTTTTTTAAAGATGTTGGGGTAATTAAATGGAGAAGCCTTGCAGCTTCATACCAAAATAAACAAAATACCCATATTTTCCAGAGTTCTTAATTACCTTACTTCTTTCGTTTCATCTCAGCAGAGTCACAGCAATATAAGCAAAAAGACTTTTTTAGCATCAGATCTACAGGCGACACTTTGCTTCAAATACCCTGTAAGAATTTTCTGTCAGGATCATAAACATCTGTTGTGAGTCATGATTTTGATTCAACCAATTCTAACTGTATGCTTTGCAGTTGGAAAACTAAATTTCTGCCTCTTGTTTAAACTGCTTTAGCTCACAGAAAGTCACTCATGTCCTGAGGTACAAATCTGGCTCATCCTTTTAAAAAAGTCCCTCTCAATCATGTAACTACCACATCAGCTATGCAGGCTGATCCCTGAAAGCATGATTAATCACGTGATGAAATACAGAGAACTACAGCATGTTATACTTCATTATGTGTCACTGGAACTATTTCCCTTTTCCTATGCTACAACTACCAACTCAATTTTGCTTCTCATTTCTGTTTGAATTATTATTTCACTTTAGTGCAGAAAGAATCTCCAAGCATTTTGACTGCAATGTATAACTGATTCTCTCTCATGTTCACTATTTGTTGTAAGACATATTTAGGGTTTCAGGAAAACAGTACATCAGTCAATTTAAAGATCTGGAAAAAGTACAAGGTAAGCCTTCCCATGAAGGTAAGAAGTTGTCAGAATAGCCTCTCCCATAGAATTAGTCTCTGTGATTTTAGTATCATTACAACACTGTTACAAACTACAGAAGGTTTCCTTGTGTTACTATATGGAGCAACCAAGCCAACCTAATAGGTTAAATTATTTGATATAACTATATATATGTGTGTCCACAAAATAAATTCCTATTGTAAATGCAAATTCACTCTCAGCCCTCAGTAGCAAGAATGTATCAAAATAGGTTGTTACAAGTCATTCAACAATCTGTTCCTACCTAAAGTTTGAAGTTGGTAAGAACAGTGTTTTCTTGTTGCCTTTGAGTCACGGAAGTTCTGAAAACCTCCATGAGTCTTGTTCTGCAGGACAAGTACTTCTCTCCTCCTGTGGCCATCTGCAGCACCTCCTCACCTCAACAGCAGCACCACCCCTGGCAGTACTCTGCAACCTTATCTTTCTCTCCCACATGTACAAGGTAAAAGGGAAAAAAATACTACATTTGCATATGTAATTATGGTGTAGTTCAGCAGTGAGCAAAAAATTACTGGAAGTTGAGAACAGATATGCCTGATGACCACACCTTAGTTTTTCAAATGAAAATGCTTTGCAAGGAAGGGGAAGGGACAGCAGTAGGGAAGGAAGCCAGTCATTACAGCTCCAAATCTGCTTGAAAGTCCTTATTCACCACCTCATGCTCTTTGCAGGGCCAACTGTACCTAGGTCCTTCCTGTGAACAATAACACAAGAATGAATCCAGTAGTATGTGACTAGTTCTACTTTGCTTGAATTTACCAAGCAGCTGTACCAGGAATAATAGGGAAAAAACCCCGAAAGGCTATGGAAAGACATAAACAAAACAGATGACTAAACAGGTTACAGATTCTGAATAGTGTCTCCTTTTTCCAGTCTAGAACTTCACATGACTTATAGCAGGTAGCATACAGTAAATTAAGAGAAAGAATAAAATGGATTAGAAGGTAGGAAGAAGGAAAATCTGATCCATACCCAAAAGGGCACAAGGCAAGAATTCCACATGGCATTGAAAAAAACTGTTTTAAACCAAGTATATTTAAGGAAAAAGGGACAACTCATCTTCCTAAGTTTTGGGGCATTAAGAAAAGTTATGTTACATTTTGGGAGGGGAAATGTTAGAAAACAAACAAAAAACCCAACCTGCTTCTTTAGGTCCAATCTACCAGTTTAGCAAAAAGCAACCTGATCCCTGTAATTAAGGTCTAATTTTTCTGTTCTTTTTGCACTTTTTCAGATGTAACAGATTTCCCCAGGACATTTTCAATCATGCAACATTTGTGATGTTTTGTAATTTCATATTGCTTTCTCCTATACACACACTGTGGACAGATGTCTCTACAAAACAGAACAAAAACTGCCCTCAGTGTCTGTCAGTTGTCTGTCAGACAGAATTTAAAAAGGAGTGTTTGCTGAAATAATGAAAACCTTTCATATCACAGTGACTGAAGGTGTTCCCTCGTGTCACTGGCCCAAGTAGCATTTGATCCTAACGAGGACAGGCACACCGGTTCATAGGTAAAAATACTCTCTCTACCACATCAGACTCTTTTAACCCCTTTATTTCAAGTGTTATCTGAAAGCCACACTCGGGATCATGGTGAAATGCCAGGTTTATAATCTGTTTATCTCCAATGATCTTGCCAGCTCGTCCAACATTCCTGATCTAACACTTTACTTGCAACAAGCTAAAAAACTGAAGAGCTTGCAGAAGACAAAGGATATCTGCATCAAATACAAAACCATACTTAAAACCACTACGGAAAACTATGTAGTTATTTAGATAGTTAAGGAAGAGCTGTTTCTTCTGCTTCTGATATACTCCAATACCATATGGGGCTCTTAGCATTTAAATAAGTAATTTTACATGCTCTTTCACTCTAGAAGGACTCCTACTTGTACTCACAGATTTGAAGTAGGTAAGATGGAATGTCATCTCAGCAAGGATAGAATTTATCTATTTTACTCTCAGTCACAATTGAGCCTCCTAACATATCCAGAGGAACATATTCATCATTAGACACATCCATTTGCTTTACACAGTTCTCCAAAAATAGGATAGATTGAACACACTGAAGGCAGAGCAACAAGGGAGATGTTACCAAACAGAAAGCAAACATTTGCAAGGGAAGCAACAAAGGATGCCACTTTTCAGGTTTTAACCTTTGGGTGACAGCAGCTGTTAACCAAACTGCTTCACAACAACAGGGGTAAAGTCCTTACATCAAGGAGATTGTGACAGCTGGGAATGACAGCTGAAAAGGACAGAACTGAAACAGGCTGCTTTCAAACAAGACTGACTTCTCAAAGATGAGAAAGCATATTTTCAGTTAACTTCTGTTGCTCTGAAAAAACATGTTAAAATAAAAGATACAGTAACATTACAGTAATGGCATCAGAAACAAGCACAGAGCAAGACAGAGTGAAAAAACAAAAAACAAAACAAAAAAAACAAAACAAAACAAAAACCCAAACAAAAAAACAACCAACCAAACAAAAGAAAAACAACACAACACAAAACCAAAAACAAAACCCCACCTCCTTTCTTCTCCATTTGGGGTTCTTTTGGCTACAAATGTACAAGACAAAAAAAAAACTGGCTAAAAAGTTCAGCACTAACCAACTGAAACACGTGAATCACTGCCTGGCTGCTCCACATGTGAAGATACAAACTTAACAAGTTCCTTCTTTCTGCTCTACCATTACTTCTCCTCTTAACCTATGAATGTAAGCTGCCAGGTACTCACACAAGGAACCAGATGTATAGGACCAAATACAGAAAGAGAAGACCCAACATATTTTTACTGCCTGAAAGGTGATTACATACTGTGGTGATAGGGTTAGTATTTTTCTTAGGAGTCCTAAAACAGATATATAAAGCTATGCTGCATTTAACTGTAGTTAGTATTTCATCGTCAAGTCTCACTCTTCTTGACTGGGCTTTCCATTTTCCTTGACTGTCACACAGGAACACTACTTACCTATGCAAAAAAAAAAAAAAAGAACAAATAGATTATTAAATAAACAAACTGGGGCTCAATACAAAAGGAAAACCAATAAAAACCCTACTCTTCCTTTAAAAGTGGAGGGCAAGCAAAGATTAAAAAGGTGCAACTGTGAACAGTTTTTAAAAATATCCAGCTTCTGTTACCCTTTTCCAATAACTTAAAAATAAGACTCCAGGAACTGGACAGCTAAAAAAGCAAAACCAAGACTAAGAAATACCCATGTACTTGATAATTAGCTCAAGAAATTGAGTCAATCATAGTATTAGAAGCAATGACAAAAAACTTTCTAATGGAACATGGAAGCAAAAAGCCCTACAGAAAACACACAAAGCTCCCTACAAACCCCTGCCCCAGCAATTCTAGTGTTTCAAGGCATCACCTAGTCAACTGAGGTCAAAGCTATTTCCCAGTGTGATCTTCTCCTGCAGCAGATGGGAGACCAGTTTCTTCACTCCCTGGAAGGCCACCAAGGTCAATCAGATATAAAGTATACAACCTTCAGTGAGAAGCAGATTGATCCCTTCCCTATACTCCATCCTCCCTCCTTCCAACACATGCTATTTGCCTCACCCATGCACCCCTGCCTACTCATTACATCCATCTCTCTCTGCTTTCCATGGCCTGCTTGCTTAGAATCATAGAATAGTTAGGGTTGGAACGGACTTTAAGATCATCTAGTTCCAATCCCCCTGCCATGGGCAGGGACACCTTATGCTAAATCATATCACCCAAGGCCTCGTCCAGCCTGGTCTTGAACACTGCCAGGGATGGAGCATTCACAACTTCCATGGGCAACCTATTCCAGTGCCTCACCACCCTTACAGGAAAGGATTTCCTTCTTATATCCAACCTAAACTTCCCCTGTTTAAATTTTAACCCGTTACCCCTTGTCCTATCACTACAGTCTCTAATGAAGAGTCCCTCCCCAGCATCCCTACAGGCCCCCTTCAGATACTGGAAGGCTGCTATGAGGTCTCCACGCAGCCTTCTCTTCTCCAGGCTGAACAGCCCCAACTTCCTCAGCCTGTCTTCATACGGGAGGTGCTCCAGTACCCTCATCATCCTCGTCGCCCTTCTCTGGACTTGTTCCAAAAGTTCCATGTCCTTTTTATGTTGAGGACACCAGAACTGCACACAACACTCCAAGTGAGGTCTCACAAGAGCAGGGCAGAGGGGCAGGATCACCTCCTTCGACCTGCTGGTCACGCTCCTTTTGATGCAGCCCAGGATACGGTTGGCTTTATGGGCTGTGAGCACACACTGCCGGCCCATGTTCAGTTTCTCATCAACCAACACCCCCAAGTCCTTCTCCACAGGGCTGCTCTGAATCTCTTCTCTGCCCAACCTGTAGCTGTGCCTGGGATTGCTCCGACTCAGGTGTAGGACCTTGCACTTGTTACGGTTAAACTTCATAAGGTTGGCATCAGCCCACCTCACAAGCATGTCGAGGTCCCTCTGGATGGCATTCCTTCCCTCCAGCCTATCAACCAAACCACACAGCTTGGTGTCATCAGCAAACTATCGCCTTTTTTTGGTGATGGTTTTTTATAATTTTTTTTATTAAATATTTCACACAGGGAATTTTTGTTTTAAAGAAGACTTATGCTTTCTTAATTATCTAGCAATCATGTTCAAATAGCAGAAATACTAGCCATATTCTGAGTCCCTTCTTTAGTCATTACTGTCTGAAAAATACCAATATCTGATTAAATCATCTCTGCCCAGGTATTAAGCTCTAAGAAAGCAGTCTTCTAAACACCCCACACAGTGAAGGAGGGATGTTGAGGTTAACAGTATAGGTCTTAAGTCAATTTCCTCCTGGTGTGTTTTACTTCTGTCTACCGGCACACCACTGAACTTAAAATTTGGGAATACAAAAAACATCCAAAGACAAAACTCTACTTCTCTGGCACATCATTACATAAACACTAACTATGAAGACAGGAAACATCACCACTGAAGATACTATCTTAATACCATTTAAAAATGACTAAAGAGAAAAACCGAGTTTTGCATCTTGCCACTTGTTTGCTGAAAGTGCAAGTATTTCAAGACAATAAATATGAAAGAGTTTAAATACTTATACAGAATGATAATACTTAATATGTATTAATATACATAATACTTATGCTGAATGATAAATCTGTTCTTTCTCTTTAAGGCTGTAGATCAAGCCAAATGCACTGGTAGTCCCAAGGATTAAAAATGGACTGAGACTCAGTCTTGCTATGGACTTCCTGTGTGACCTTGGGTAAGTCACTTGAGAATTTAGTTCTCAAAAATAACAGGCCTATTATAGCTGCCAGAATGAAGCACCAAAGTTTCTGAGACCACAGGTGCAAGCCAGGTCCTGTTTACATGCCCATAACAGAGAAGAACCTACCTAGTAATTTCTCTTGAAAACAACAGGTAAAGTATGACCAGAACTTCAGGAATATTAAACAACTGAAAGTTCATCTGGGACCGTGCTTCGAAAATTGGTATGAAAGCCTACATCAACCCAGAATTACTTCCATTTTTCAAGCTCTTGTTTGGCGATTTGTGTGAAACCTATCATAAGTAGACTATGATCTCCAGAAATGCAGTATGTACTGTTAAATATTGGATTTACAGTGAGTGAAGCACACCATACTCTAACCAGCTTGCAATATCAATTAGTTTGAGTTTTTTAAATGACTACAAACAGCTAATGAGTTGAACGCAATGAGCTTATATTTTTGGTAAATAATAATGACTGTACTTAGAAATAGGGATTCTTAAGAGCCATTTGGCTAGATACTGTACTTCCAGCAGTTTCTCTGCAACAGAGTACAGTTGCTCAAATATCAGCTAAAAAAAAAGCAAGCAAAACCCCACAAGCCAAGCTTCACAGAGGTTGGTTTTATTTCTTTAGCATAATAAGTTTGTCCCATACATGTTAAAAATGTCTGCCATCCCTCACTGGCATTTTAAACCCTATTATAACAGATACTTCCACATGAAGAAAGGCACTGCACTGGTATTTTTACTTCAGTCCAGCTTCTCCACCTACCACTGTAAAACTTCTGTCAGAAGAAATGAAAGGTTAATACCAACACCTGAGTCCCAGCTGGCAAGGAGGCAGAGGATGGCTGTAGAACCCTTTCTGCCTGCACTGCTGGCAGGGGAACTCACTTGCAGAGAGCAAGGACCTAACTAACCACAGTCAGTAACAATGATACTAACAGGACCTGTAGTAAAGCCAAAAGTCCACAGAAAGACTCAATGGGGAGAAATTACTTGATACAAGAGAAAATGTTCAACAAAAAAAATTTGGGCTGAGCTCACCTAAGTCAAATCCTCAGACTTCAACCAGGAAGTTTAATGTGAGTGACTTCTATGATCAGGAAGTCCAAGTCAGAGGGAAAGTTTCATTTACTTGCTACTTTTCATCAACCATTGCAGCATCATGTTTACCAGAGTCCCATAAGTGAGTAAAACTGTTTCAGGCAACTAATTACCTTAAAACACTCTGCTTCACAATCATTAAAATAACAAGCACTGGTTACTGAGAGAAAAATGAAGAGATAATGACATCTTAAAGCGTATTCTCATTATATTTCAGTAGTTAAAATTAAAATAGAAGTATTACTTGTTTATATGAGGGAAGATTTCCCTGGTCTCAAAACAGTTAATTCAACTGTTCATGTAGACCTGTTCACTGTGCCTGGAATTTTAACTCAGGCTACATTCCTCAATTCCCAAATTGCTAATTTAAATTAATGCTGGAGTTAAAACATGATACCTAGTGAAAAGTAAGGCATGGGGCAAGAGAAGAAAGGCAGGACAAGGAATGTTGTACCCCAAGCGTCACTAACACCTGACATCCTGCCAGTAGTTAACACCTTGGAGCTAACAGAACTACGCCATGCTTTTGCCTTATTCAAAGGCACTTAAGGTCTTCTTAAAGTCCTTCCCTTTGCAACTAAACTTAATGTGAAATGATTATCTAATAAAAATAAAGAGAGGAAATCTCACTGTAAAGCAAGTGAACTATCACTCCAACAAGTCAGTCAATCTACCTAACATTTTAGTAATGAATTCACTCTTACCAGGGGTTAAAAAAATCCCTGCCTCATGTATACTTCTCCTCACATATACTTGACTGTATGCAGAGTTTACTCAGTTTCATTCATTATTCTTTTTACCATTAAATATGCATCTGAAAATCTGAAGGCATACTTACTTTTCAGAACACAAACATAAAAGGTTGGTATCTTTTTAACCCTCTAGTAAGGAAAGTTTTAAGTATTTTGCTCATTTTACTTGTTTCACAGCATTGCTAAAGAACAAGATGTGTTACTTTTAGTTTTGCTATTTAATAAGAATTAAGACAACCCTACAATATACAGGAGAAATGCTAAGAAAGCAACTAATCCTGATCCTGCAAGCAACTTAGAATATGAAAATCTTTGTTGAATCTATTTAAAGTCCACACAGGATTCATGTAGCATGGCAATGCAGATGACTGGCAAAAAAAAAGAAAAAAAAATCACATTGCTCTTTTCTTCTCATTTCTCTACCAAAAGAGGGGGAGAAAGAGAAAAGGCAGATAGGAAGAGACACTCCCAACCAGTGCTATGTTTCTGCTTTGTCAGAATGGTGCCACTGTCCCAACACCTTGCTAACTCCTGTATGGGGTGTTTGTGTATTGAGCAGAAGTAAGGACAATGACACAGGATAGTTTTCTTCAGGTAAGAAGTGCCAGATTTTCTTGCAAGTGGAGGCTTTAATGGCAGTGCCAATCGGCTCTTTTGCTGATCTCCCATAGGGGCCAATAAACAAGGTAGAAAATGAATCAGCTCTAGAGTTAAAAAAAGACAAGAGTGTCTTTCCAGCTGCAGTGAATGCATCAGGATGGAAGCTCTAAGTCCTAGCTCCCGAACACGGCGATGGGGGTTGGTGGGTAGAAAATAAAGTTTACAGTACAAGAACAGCTGAGTTAAGTTTATCAACAGATAAACAGAAGGAAAGTTTACAGTGTAACAACTCGATGGCATAGCCCAGTATTATTAACTGGTATACCGGATATCAAGATCAGTCTCTCTCTAATAATCTCATATTCTATGCGAAAGTGGAGGAAAAAGGCAACTGAAACAGCAGAAATTTGATCTAGTATATATTACCAACAAGCCAGCTGCTGAAGCATCTCCTGTATGCTGATCTCTCATTAACAGAAGATACCTATAAAAGCAAAGTGCATTTAGAGACTTAGGGGAAAAAAAAACAACCACAAAACACACACACAAAAAAAACCTCTCATACTTATCCAAAGGTTAAACAGTTAACATTTTTCTAGCCATTTTCTTTAGTAAACATTTGCAAGTCAAACATAAACCCACTGCTGAGAAATGTCTATTATCCAGAATCTATTATCTAACCAATCCTGATGCTTCAATGCACAATGACTGAAGTTGGTTTTAATTCCCCCAAAAAAAGAAACAAACCCAGCCTAAGACAAGCCATTCTACAGCACAGAACTAGTTGATAAAGACTCGGAGACGTTTTATAATGAAATGGGTGCAACAATGAGGTCCAAAAGTGATGAAGATGAAAGATATCTGGAACGATACCACATCTTATACACCTTTTGTTTTCTGTGAGCGATACATGCTGCAGACAAAACGTTCTGTGCTAAAAAGCCTCAAATCTGGTTTTCTAATATTAAGCACAAAGGAAAAACACTGACAGCAAGCATGGTAAATAAATCCCTCCCTTGAGAACGAAAGCAGCAGACAGGAGGGGGCTGACATGCATGCAGGAGAAAACTAAACACCATCTTTTTTTCTACCTGCACAAGTTGCCATTTGCTGCAGTGATCAAGAATCTCTTTTCCACGTTGATTTCAAAAACCAGGGTTTCAGAAAATTTCTCTCCCAAGTCATCTGTTGATATGCTTTATGAGTATCATATTCATATCACTGGATCTTTAAGAGAAAAATCCATTTCTTTCCTGTTCAGGTAAACATGTTTACAGCTCCTGCACACATGCTGGGTGGTTCAGACTCGCATGTCACACACATGTCGTCAGCAACAAGAAAAGCCCCTTTCTCTGATCATCAACATTTTTAATAAGGTAGAGAGTAAAGCACTTTCCAAACTTACCTTTAGCACAGTCAAATCATGAGCTAAATATAAATATTTACACAGGGACAAGGAATTAATAACATGAGCGTGCAAAGAGAAATACTCGCTAGGAAACGCACAGAACAATATAAGAAAACCCTCCTAAGTTCAAAGCGATCAGATCAACTCGCCGGCCCCTGGAGAGGCCGTTATTTATCACCAAGCTACGCCCGACAGAGTCAGGATTAGAGAGGAGAGGCACCGATCGTGACTCGGAGCTATTTCAGAAACCGTTCCCTGAGTCTCGGGGAAAACGCCTCGGATCGCAAGCGAAAGCCTTCCTATCTGTGACCCTGCACAGGAAATGCCACACAAAACCTAAAATTGCCAAGGAAGGTTACAAAATCTCCTGCTTCACACCCTGTTGCGAAGAGTCGCTACGAGAGCCCAACTACTTCTCCATTTTACAGAAAACAAGTAGAGAGTGGGTGTTACGAGCGTTTATTCCCCCCCCCCCCCCGCCGTATACCTTCCAAACGCATCTTAAAGTAACTCACGTACCAAAGGGAAAAAAAAAAAAACAACAAACACAAACCCACCCCACGGCAACCCTTCAGTACGAAATGTAAATGTAATTCCTTATATAGACTGCAACAGCCGGTCGCACACGCAACGGAGCGGGGGCCCCGGCCAAACCGTTACCACCCATTATTATACAAACAGGTACCTCCGAAGCCAGAGGAAAGGCAAGAAACTTCGCCGCCCGCCCTCTCCGCCCGGGAGCAGCCCTCCCCTCCCCACCGGGGCCGGGGAGGCAAGCACGGCCGCCGGGCGCCGCCGGGGACCAACTTTCGGCGGAGAGGGGAGGTGGCAAAAGAGGCGAGCGGGCGGTGGGGCTGCCGGCCCCCTCCCGTGGGCCCGGGGCGGCCGCGCAGCGCTGCCCCCGCGCGAATCGCTGCCCGCTGTGGTGACAGTGCCTCCCCCACCACCGCCAGCCCCGCTCCCCGGCTGTACCCCCCCCCAACCCCTCCCGCCCCCCGGTGACGGCTGGCGTCCCCCACCGCCGCTCCCCGAAAAGCGAACGCCAGCCCGCCCCACGGCGCCGGCCCGGGAGCGAGGAGCCGGCCCGCCGCCGGGAGAGCGAGGGGAACTCCGGCGGGCGGCAGAGAGAGGCGCTCCCCGGCGGGCGACGGGGCGATCCCGCCCGCGAGACCGGAGGGGAAGCGGGCGGGGAGACCCTACTCCGCCGGGGCGCGCAGGTAACAAGTTTCGGAGTTAGGACTGCAGAGGCCGGCCGGGCGGAGAGAGATGCCCCACCGCTCCCCGCGGGGATTCGGTGTCCCCGCCCGGGCCGGAGGGCGGCGGCGCGGCTGGGGGGCTCCCCGAGCCCGCTCCCCGCAGCGGCGGCGGGGCGGTCGTGGGGCGTGTGGAGGAAGACAGCGTGTAACGGTCCCGGACAGGCGGCGGAGTGCGGACGCACCGCTAGGCGGAGGAGGGAGGCAGGCAGGCAGCGAAGCGAGGGAGGCACCAGGTAGCGGATATAACGGTGCAGAGGGAGCCGGGCTCCCGGCGAGGAGCGGCGGGGGAATTACTTTCGCGCCCGCCCGACCTCCCCTCTCCGCGCTCGGGACGGTTCTACCCGGCCCCCGCCCCGGCCCCGCCGCCGCCCCAGCGCGGCCGGGCCGCTGCCCCGCGGGCTGACTGACCGTTATTGCGCCTCGGGTTCGCCTGCTTCCTGCGCTTACACCTGGGGCCATCCGCCATGATCCTCTCGCTTGTGTCTAAATGCTCCAGTCACCTCCTCCCCCGCCCTCCCCCCTCCCTCGCCTCCCCTCCCCCCCGGACCTGGTTTACGACACTGGGTGGTTTTACTTTTACATCACCTTCCTACACCTAGTGCTCGGCCGGAACCTTGTTGCCAGGGGAGACGGGTGCTTTACGGCAGGGCGTTTTGAATGGCGGCGGGGGAAAAGTTGTGGCTGCAGGTACCGGCAGCAGCGGTCGCGGACGGGGTGGTCGCGGGGCGGCTGTAGCGCCGCCGCCCGCTCCCCCCCCCCCAAGCCGCCGGGGACGCGTCCTTCCCGATCCATCCTCAGGCGGTAGCGGGGGTGGGGTTCCCCGAGGGGTGGGGAGGGCCGAGGGGGCAGGAGCTCGGGAGGGCGTCGGAGGAGGGTTCCCCCGTAGGCGCGGCCCGCGGGGGAGTTTCTCCCGTCCCGCATCGCCGCGTTGAGGGACCGGTCCGCTGCCAGGTGCCTCCCGCCCCGCTACCTTGCGGCCTCTTCGGCGCACGTGTCGGGCAGTCGTTCGTAGGTACAGTGGGGCTGCCGGGTCCGCTTTCCCTCGCCTCCGCTCCGGGCACCTGCTTCGGGCGTTGGAGCAGAGATGGGACTGTCCCCTCCACAGGGTCCGCTCTGTCCCCGCCGCTGTAGCCTGTCCCCCCGCCGGCTCCCTTACCATAATCCGGGCGGGCGGACGGACGGGCAGGGAGCGGAGCGGTGTGGGCGCGGGCTGATCCGCGTGGGACGGCAATCTGGTGTTACAGGTCTAATCAAGAGGCAAACAGCTGGACGAGTGATGCTGTTCTGTCACCCTGTGTGGAATCTGACATTCTGGGGCTTCCCTTAATAATACTTTCTACTTTTTTTTGATGAGGTGAGGTACAAAGCTCTATGCTTTAAAAAATAAAGAGGGAAGAGTGTAGTTTTTTTCACAGATAATTAATTAACAACTGTGTTTGGGCTTATGTATTAAAAATTGAAACATTACCTTTAAACACTCATACTACTTGAGTTTTATTTCAAGCAATAAAATAATTTGGTAAGTTTCCATTTGTTTGGCTTTGTTATTTCTTTTCTCTTTTTCTTTTTTTTTTTTTTTCCTTATCCTTTTATGATTCTGTAGAATTTATAGTTCCATGCTGCTGGAGTATCATTTTATCCAGACAAATTTCCATGGAAGTGCTTCTGTTAATGGGATACTTTATTAAGTTATTGATATACTACTGAATTTGGGTATATCTCAGCTATTCTGCATTGTTTCCACATGCTATATGTTCACACACTGTAACACAGGACCTCGTCTCATGGAAGCACCTCATCTCAGAACATGTTCTAGAAAATGAACTACTGAACGCTGGCAGTTTGTGGAAGTACCTGGCAGCTGAAGCTTCCGCAGAAGTCAGTACAAGCAGAAATGCTTAGGCTTTAGGCTGGGCATTAGCTGGGGGTACTGAACCCCAAATACAAGGTTTGCTAAGAACCACGACATGAAACCAGCTGCAAGATAAAAAAGAAATGTCAGTGAAATTTGAGTGGGTGAATCACAAAATTTAAGGCAGAATGTCAGTTTTGTCCTGCTTTAATAGTTCAACATCCTTGCCTGTCAAGATTTTGTACAGAAAATACCTGTGGCTGTGAAACTGCTTGCAAACAAGGCCTTAAGGTGTTCTGGAATTCTGGGACATTTTTATGATTTGGTGGATGAACTTAACCAAAATATCAAGTGCAGGTTTTCATGCCAATTTTTTACTTAAAATTAGTCATGTTTTAGAAGTTAGTTGCAAAAAATAACATATCTGTAAATATTTTTGTAGATTTGTAACAATATTCCCCTGCATGCCCACCCAGAATTGCAGGCTTCTCTTTAAGTCACTTTGAAGTAGCTTGTTTTCGTTGAGTTTTGTCTCTTCTCACCTCTGGATAAGAATTCTTGTCTCTTCATTGTGAACAATTTATGTTTTCCTAACAGAATGAGGAGAGAAAGAGTCTCCTGGTTTTTTTCAGATGGCCACAGTGGCTCTTTGAGCATTAGTCTCTTGAGATTTCCTAGCAGCTAGGAGAAACTAGTGACAACTCTAGCTGCTTATTAGTTTTGAAGAGCGGAACTGAAACTGGCAGGAGCATTGCTTGCTCTACACTGCTATAGTTTTGATAAATGAGAAGAGAAAGCCAAAGCAATCTTTGTATTATGTTATCTTTGATAGCAAGGAGGTCCAGAAACTAAAAAGCAGAAGATAGTGTTTTGCATCAGGTTACTGATTACCCCAATCACTATTCATTGTGAAAATCGTTTCAATCACAATCTGTAAATAGGTATGTGGACGGGTTGTTTTGGGGTGGGTTGGTTTTTAAACTTTGATATATTTATTCCAAGCAACTGGGCAGTTCACATCTTTGTATACAAAGTTCCCATTATTTCCTGTGCTAAAAAGCATCACAAGGATGCAGCTGCTGTCAAAGTGCTTTGGCCTATTACATTCTTCTAATCCTGGATGCAAACCCACTAGTTAAAATTCCTGCCATCTTTGTAATGTTCTGCACTATATAAGCACATTGTGTATGTAACTTAAACTGGTTTGTGCTGCAAGAACAAAAATCTTGTTTTTCTTCATGATGCACAACTTTCAATCTGACTTTTCAGTCAAGAATGCAAAAATTGGGTAATGTACTCGTGCAAAATCTCAGCAAAGCAGTATATTTTCTGTATCCTCCTCAATGTGGCAGGTTTACTGCTGTACTTCATCTGTTTGAAATTTATTTCTGTTGTCTGAAGACAGGAATTAAAATACTTCAGTAGTCACACTGGAGTATGAATGCACGAAAACCAGGTAATGATTATTATAGATGGGTTTTGCCATTTTAAAAAGTCATGTAGTGTTATGGTTTATGATCTTTTGATAATGTATTATTAAATTAAAGCAATCAGCCCTCTTGTATGTGTACTCCTTATTCATGTTTATGAAATGAAGTTTCACATTCTGAGTATCCTAGATTTAATGGTGTCATTTAGACAAATGAATTTAGAAATACAGTGGAAAACGGCTCACTGAATTGTTTCTTGTTTCATTTCTGGTTCGTGGAGTTGGGTTTTTTTCTGATTTCCACTAGTGAAACTTCATTTTCACCTGCATGTATTTTCTTGGAATGTCAATTGTTACAATTTACTGTTAAATTGATGATTTTTTAATTTTTTTATATATGCTTTTGCTCTATAGAAACTGAAGTTGAAAGATTTACTAGGAGAACAATGACCCAGAAATACACAGCTTGACTGCAGCTAGCTGAGGCACTAATCTTGAATAAAATGTGGATTTTAGAGATATCAACATACGGTTCTAGTTCCATTCCAGATGGTCTTTCAATTTCTATATTTGCTTCCAAGTGTATTGAATAAGTTTTGAAGGTGCACCCTGGGATGTTGTACAATCTCAAAAAATGGTAAAGCCATGTGAAATTAGCACGTTCGCTTAGAGCAGAGTTTGTAAATATTTATCAAGAGAAATGATCCCTTTTTCACTTTCCTCAGCTTATTTTTTTTCTGTTTCTATGCTTTCCTATGAATATGTTTGTTCATTTAAAGCTTAAAGCTGATTCCTGATAGTCATCTTGCAGCAGGTACAGACTTGAGAAGGCTGCATCTGCGTGCAAGCATGAAGTATAAGGATGTAAACCTCCATAAAGCATCAATGTGTACATATTTATATTTAGAACTGTAATGACTTGCATGCACACAATTGACTTTCAAAAAATATTCCTTGTTACAAAAAAAGTGTTTGAGAAGATCACAAAGGCCTTCAAAACCATTTTGTTTCTCTTGCTCTCCTTTTGCCCTACTTGTTGCATATTGTTTTTCTCTTGAAAGCAATTAACCTGTGCTGATACCTATGTCAGGCTAGTATGCTGTATAAACTAAATGTATAAAAACATAATGAGGACCTACAATTCCATTCTTATGTTAATTTTAACTTTAGCTGTGATTTCTGTTTCACAGCTTTCAGACAAGCAAAAAGTGATTTTAGAGAGGGAAAAAGGTTGAAAACGTCATTCCACATTCTTCATCCAAAAGGCAAAGCTTGTATGTTCTAAATGGAATTGCAATGCAAATTTGGATGCAAGCATTGGGTTGTGAATTGTGATTTTTTTGTTTGCTTCAACAGACCCGGAACTCAGTTGAGAATGTTAAGTTCAATATTTTCTACTAGATGCAGCAGCAAAATACTGTTATCAAAATACTATTTTTAGATTTAAATTACATATGAACTTGTGACTGATCAAATTACAGTTGTAGCGCAGTTAGATTACTCAGTTTTATTAGTAGCACATTTTCTGTTCATCTTTGTTTATGATGGTTCTGCATAAGTGTTCTTATCCATTATATTATCTAATTAAACACTAACGTATTGTGAATATTTCCCCATACGGTTCATGTTTGTTTCCTTCTGTAACTTACACTCTGTTTCTGATTTAATTCTGCTCCCCAGCCCTCTTGCTGTTTGCTGTCTCACAGTTTTGTGTGATTGCTCATTTGGCTGTCGTTTGGAGTTACTCTCTTTGTTACGGTATCTGTACAGCTGGCTCACTCAGCTCTTAAAGTCCCAACTTAAAACTGATTTCTTAATTACTTCATGCATATTCTTGTCATTTATATTTGTTTTTTTTTAATTGCTAGAACACATCCTATTGCTAGATGTTATTCATTTGCTATCTCTTGTTTTGTTGTTTGTTTTTTTTTCCTCACTGCGAAGTGCATAATGCTTCTGCAGAAAATTTTTGTTAGTACATAAAAGAAAGCTGTTGTTTTGGAGCAGCTATGGTTTTGGAGTTTGTGGCGTGTGTTCTGAATATACAAAATTAACATAAGGTAAACCAGAGAAAAAAACATAGGAGTCTATCAAAACAAGCAAATACAATTAGAAGTCTATTTTTGCTTAAGAGACCTCAGCAAATCATCAGTCAACGCCATAAGGGGAAACACAGACCCTGTAATGATACTTTTCCAAGATGTGAACTGAAACTTTGGTATACTCAGCACAGTTGGTATGATTCTCCCATTTGGTGAGGTAAGACTCTGGTAGATACAAACATGGTATTAAAATGGGCAATAGTATGTTTGAAACTCAGAAGCACAGACCAAATTTGTTGGCATTACAGAGCTGTGTAAAACAAAGTATAATTATAGGTGAGTTTAGTTTACTGGAGCAGGGAACAGCAGTTCAGTGCTAGAATGATCATATATTGATAAAGAATTGGAAAGGGATTGTGATTCTCATGTAAGGCTATGCATATCAGGAGTTTTTGGTGGCAAGATCAAACATTTAATTTGGATCAAATGTAGTTTGGTTCCATCAAAACAAACTTTTTTTTTCTTTGTGGAAAAAAGAAGCCTAGAAAGATTTTACGTGTGATCAAATAGAAAAATATCCTTTCTACCCAAGCAGTAAAAGCTTGGATTAGAGCAATTGTTACAGCAGAGCAGGTGGTCCGGGAGATTTCCTTTTATTAGGTTCCCTACCTCCCTGGGGAGGTGTGAATAGAGATGTCTATGGTAGGCAGTACCCTACGTCACTGAGCTTTAGATATTCTGAAGAATTTTCATTTTTTCTTATTCATGCTAACTGTTTAAGTACCCAAGAAGAACAAGGGCTCCTATGTCATCTTAAGAGAAGTACTTTGAAATGCTCTCTATTCCTCTCACTACTCACTTAGGTAAATGTTCTGGCTGTTAGGTTAGAATCTTTCTCTAGTTCATGACTATTTAAAGTATTTTGTAGAAACAAAAACCTTTTCATCAGTACAGATGAAGACCACCTGAACTGTTGTCTTTAGGATGGTGAATTGGCATCATTGGTGAATGGTAACAATTCAGATTTCTTTGAGGAGAGGACAGAATTGAACCTTGGGTTTCATATCCTGGAGGAGTCTGACTACAGGGATTTCATATTAAAGATGAATTACACCCAACATTTAATGCATGCAGGACATGTTCTGAATAGCCCAAATCAGTTTCTGCAGAGTAGCCAGGTAGAGAAGAGCCAAGCTTGAAAATCTGCAGGTGGTGGGGTAGAGTGCAGAGGTAGGCAGCTGTAGGGATGACCAGAAGCAGATCTTCACATGCACAGAGAATTTAACTGAAAAATCCTCAGTAACTAGGATTATGTAGAAGCTGGAAGTGGTACTGGAGAGCTTTGTTTGAATTCAGATGCTTGTCTGAGTGCTGTTTTTCAAATACAAAAGCTATCTGTTGTAATAAAATTAAAATTGGATGCATTTTACGTAATTTTATTTCTATTTAAATGATTTATTACATATGTCCTGGGTTCAGCACTCCCTGATTCCCATCCATAGGCTGATCCGTAGACTGGAGAACCAAGGAGTGATCAGCAGGATCCGCTCACCCTTTAATAGCACCATATGGCCAGTGCGAAAATCTAACGGAGAGTGGAGACTAACAGTAGACTACCGTGGCTGAATGAAGTCACACCACCGTTGAGTGCTGCTGTACTGCACATGCTAGAACTTCAGTATGAGCTGGAGTCAAAGGCAGCCAAGTGGTATGCCACAACTGATATCGCGAATGCATTTTTCTCAATTCCTTTGGCAGCAGAGTGCAGGCCACAGTTTACTTTTACTTGGGGGGTGTCCAGTTCACTTGGAACCGACTGCCCCAGGGGTGGAAACACAGCCCTACCATCTGTCATGGACTGATCCAGACTGCGCTGGAACAGGGGAAAGCTCCAGACCTGCAATACATTGATGACATTATTGTGTGGGGCTATACAGTGAAAGAAGGTTTTGAGAAAGGGAGGAAAACACTCCAAATCCTGCTGAAAGCCGGTTTTGCCATAAAACAGAGTAAGGTCAAGGGACCTGCACAGAAAATTCAATTTTTTGGAATAAAATGGCAAGATGGACGTAGACAGATCCCCACAGATGTGATCAACAAGATAACAGCAATGTCTCCACCAACTAATAAGAAAGAAACACAAGCTTCCTAGGGTGCTGTGGGGTTCTGGAAAATGCACATCCCAAATTACAGTTTGATTGTAAGCCCTCTCTATCATGTGACCTGGAAGAAGAATGATTTCAAGTGGGGCCCTAAGCAACAACAAGCCTTTGAACAAATTAAATGGGAGGTAGTTCATGCAGTAGCCCTTGGACCAGTCCGGACCATGCCAGATGTAAAAAAATGTACTATACACCGCAGCTGGGGAGAACGGTCCTACCTGGAGCCTCTGGCAGAAAGCTCCAGGGGAGACTCGAGGTCGACCCCTTGGCTTTTGGAGTTGGGGGTACAGAGGATCTGAGGCCAGCTATACCCCAACTGAAAAAGAGATACTGGCAGCCTGTGATGGGGTTCAAGCTGCTTCGGAAGTGATTGGCACTGAAGCACAGCTCCTCCTGGCACCTCAGTTGCCAGTGCTGGGCTGGATGTTCAAAGGCAGGGTCTCCTCTACACATCATGCAACTGATGCTACATGGAGTAAATGGGCTATACTAATTACACAACGAACTCGAATAGGAAATCCCAGTCATCCAGGCATTCTGTAAGTCATTATGGACTGGCCAGAGGGTAAAGATTTTGGAATGTCACCAGAGAAGGAGGTGATGCATGCTGAAGAGGCCCCACCATATAATAAACTGTCAGAAATTAAGAAGCAGTATGCCTTGTTTACTGATGGATCCTGCCATATTGTGGGAAAGCATCAGAGATGGAAGGCAGCTGTATGGAGTCCTGGACGACAAGTTGCAGAAACTGCTGAAGGAGAGGGTGAATCGAGTCAGTTTGCTGAGGTGAAAGCCATCCAGCTGGCCCTGGACATTGCTGAATGAGAAAAGTGGCCAGTACTTTATCTCTATACTGACTCATGGATGGTGGCAAATGCCCTGTGGGGGTGGTTGCAGCAATGGAAGTGGAGCAACTGCCAACGCAGAGGTAAACCCATCTGGGCTGCTGCACTGTGGCAAGTTATTGCTGCCCAGGTGCAGAGCCTGGTGGTGAAGGTACATCATGTAGATGCCCATGTACCCAAGAGTTGGGCCACTGAGGAACGCCAGAACAACCAACAAGTGGATAAAGCTGCTGATTGAAGTAGCTCAGATGGACTTAAATTGGCAATGTAAGGGTGAATTGGTTTTGGCCTGGTGGGCCCATGACACTTAAGGCTATCAGAGCAGAGATGCAACATATAGATGGGCTCGTGATTGATGGGTGGACTTAACAATGGACACTATTGTCCAGGTTATTCACGACTGTGAAACATATGCTGCAGTTAAGCAAGCCAAGCGGTTAAAGCCTCTTTGGTATGGAGGACGATGGCTGAAGTGCAAATATGGGGAGGCCTGGCAGATTGACTATATCACACTGCCACCAACCCGCCAAGGCAAGCGCCATGTGCTTACCATGGTGGAAGCAACTACCGGGTGGCTGGAAACATATACTTTGCCCCATGCCACTGCCCGGAACACCATCCTGGGCCTTGAGAAACAAATCTTGTGGCGACACGGCACCCCAGAGAGAATCAAGTCAGACAATGGGACTCATTTCCGGAATAACCTTATAGATATTTGGGCCAAAGAGCATGGCATTGAGTGGGTATATCACATCCCCTACCATGCACCAGCCTCTGGGAAAATCGAACGGTACAATGGGCTGTTAAAAACTACACTGAGAGCAATGGGTAGTGGGACTTTCAAACACTGGGATACACATTTTCCAAATGCCAACATGGCTGGCCCAAACCCGTCAGAACTTTTATATACTGTAAAGGGGGACAAAGTTCCTGTGGTACCCATAAAGAATTTGCTGGGGAAGACAGTCTAGGGTATTCCCGCTTCAGGTAAAGGCAAACCCACTTGTGGGATTGCTTTTGCTCAGAGACCCGAATACACTTAATGGATAATGCGGGAAGATGGGGAAGTCCAATGTGTACCTCAAGGGGATTTGGTTTTAGGGGAAAACAGCCAATGAACTCAATTATATGCTATTGCTTGCTATGTAGCACTTTTATATCCCACCAACTAGATGTCTTCAGGTCACCAGCGACTGGCCCTGACTTCCCTGCTATCATCATCCCAACAAAGAACGAACTTTGACAAAACCAGACGAGCTCAGCAGTGACCAGACAGGTTCCGCAGTGTCATCAGCAGGCAACAATCCAACACTGCATACTGTCTCTCCTGCTCTGAAAGACTTAGAAGAGATGGAGCCCAACATCATGGACCAGATGAACTCAGCAGCTTTATAGGGCTTGGTCCATGCACTAGGGAGTGATACGTCTCTCTTTGTGTTTGTGTGGGTGCATATATACATACAAATATATGACACAAGGGTGATGGTATATTGAAAAATGTGGGATCTGAGCATGATGTGAATGGTATGGAATAAGGAGTGGATACTGTCCTGGGTTCAGCAGTAGCAGTCATTTTTCTCCTTAGTAGCTGGTGCAGTGCTATGGTTTTGACTTTCAGCCTGGGAACAATGCTGATAGCACTGATGTTTTTAGTTGTTGTTCAGTAATGCTTACTCTGACCAAGGACTTTCTGAGTCTCATGCTCTGCCAGGGAGGAAGGAAAGCTGGGAGGAAGCAGAGACAGGACACCTGACCCAGGCTAGCCAAAGGGGTATTCCAGGCAGGCAGAGTGAGGGAGCAGCTGCATGGTTCTGAGTTACCAGCTGGGCTTAAACGACAACAACATATTTCAGTAGCTGTTGGTAGGCATTCACTGAAGCAGTTCATTTCTTGTAGGCAATGGCTAATTCATGTTTAGTAACCATAGTAGGTGATCATGAGTGGGACTTTGCTGCCTGATGTAGAGTTTCACTTAAGGGCTAGTCCCTCCAGGCTGCCTTTGTGGTTAGTGAGGATCTAGTCAGTAGAGCGTGGTACACTTCGCAGGCATCTGAAGTTAAGTGAGAAGAATCCCACCCAGTTTCTTACTCTTGACGCCGGTCCAGTCAGTGAGATACTTTTTCCTGTCATGGCACTGTTGGGGTTTATAGAGGTGACTTCATCTCTCTGCTCTAATTTTTACTCCCAGTTTTGTAGGGTGAAAAGACCAAGAACTTGTTGCCTCATCTGCAACTGGTGTCTTTTTTTGCCAGCTATCTTTAGACATCATTCCCTGATCTGAAGGGGAGCTATAGGAATGCTAGGGATGGACTATTCATTAGGGACTGTAGTGATAGGACAACGGGTAACGGGTTAAAACTTAAACAGGGCAAGTTTAGATTGGATATAAGGAGGAAATTGTTTCCTGTTAGGATGGTGAGGCACTGGAATGGGCTGCCCAGGGAAGTTGTGAATGCTCCATTGCTGGCGGTGTTCAAGGCCAGGTTGGACATAGCCTTGGGTGGCATGGTTTAGTGTGAGGTGTCCCTGACCATGGCAAGGGGGTTGGAACTAGATGATCTTAAGGTCCTTTCCAACACTAACTATTCTATGATTCTATAAGGCCATACCAGCTCTGTGGATTTCCACGTCATGCGCTGTATATGTACAACACCAAGGGCAACAAAAGCATTTGTTATGGCATGAAAAAAAAACCTTCCTTTTTTTTTTTTAATATTTGCAATCCAGCTAAACATTTTTAAAACATTTGGACAGTCTTAGCATAGAGAGAACTGTGAAAATCTTATTCTGCAAAGATGCATAATCCAAAAGCTCAAAGTTTGTTCCTGCAGACAAGTGTGCTTGTATTTGCCTTCATCATTGCAACATCTTGAAGAAGAGGACAGAAGAAACTTACTTAATTGTTAGTAATAATAGTACTTTGGTGCCATGCCATTTATTCTAAATAATATCAATCACTTTATGGGATTTATTGCTTATTTTAGGTGTAAGATTCATTCGTAAAATGGAAAAGCTGCTCACTCCAGTCCTATTCTTCACTATGAATACAGGACTATACTTGCAATGCTTCACCTTAGACTGCTTTATCTTTAGTTGATGATTGCTTCAAAAGGACTGTGCTACTCCTAAATAGCATTTATAGGTCCTGCAATGTTTTTATCTTAGCGTTGTTGCTTGCTTAAATGTTTATTCCAAAAGGTTTGAAAAATTAGCTTGCAACTCCTGTTAATTTCCCCTATTGAAAGGTAGCTTATGCACAACTATTTTTCAGAGTCTATTTCAAGACATTTTAACTACAGTCTAGTCTTAATCTGAATCAAATCACAGTCACATTTTCTGTTGAATAGTAATGCACTACATTAGTTTTACAACCTCTTGAAACTGCATTTTAATGACATTGCTTGGGTCTCCATTCTCCTCCAAATGATGCATGCTAATATAAATTCTAAGAAAATGTTTTTGATGCTGTTTTCCCAGCCTATTTTTCCTGTGGCATAGTGATGGATAACCTTTTCCGTTGACTTGGGCAAGCATAAAGAAAAAAAGCAAACAGACAAACCTGTCTATTGCTGCGACTACCTAGACTGAAATGCCAAACCCAGCAAACAGACCATTCTTCATGCATAGAGTATCCAGCCAGCCAGGGGTCACCAAATGTACCAGAGCAAAACCCATGGCTAAACTAAAATGGAAACATTTTATGTAACTTCATCTGTGTGTTCTTTTTCTTGCTTGCTATACTTGATGCTGTCTCATGTCATACTGCACGAGAGCTCAGCAACTTTCTTCACTAGTTTTTCTTAGCCTTCAGAATATTAAAAAATAGAAAACTCAATTTTAAATAACATTTGTGGTGCATATTTTTTACTACATTCTATCTGTCTGTATGCACACATGCATGCATAAAGCTATTTTTAAAGATTAGGAAGGTCACAAAGTCATGGGCTTGGCCTAGATTTGTGATCCTTTGGTTATACCCGCATCTGCCTGCCCCATCCCTGCCCAAGAGATTACTACCACCACAGTCAAGGCTGCTATTCAAATCACTATATATTAGCTAGCTGAAGACAGTGGTAGTTGAAAATAATAGGAGTACGCTGGATCAGCAGCTGCAGATTCAGTCTTTCTCCCAGATGAATATCTGAAATGGCTAAAGAGGTTACCATTCCCAGTTTTATGATGAGTGTTGTTTTCAGCTGTTCCAGCTATATGCAGCATAGAATCATAGAACAGTTAGGGTTGGAAAGGACCTGAAGAATCATCTATTTCCACCCCTCTGCCATGGGCAGGGAGTTCTCAAACTAGACCATGTTGCCCCAAGGCCCTGCCCAACCTGGCCTTGAACACTGCCAAGGATGGAGCATTTACCACTTCCTTGGGCAACCTGTTCCAGTGCCCTCACCACTCTCACAGTAAAGAACTTCTTCCTTATATCTAAGCATGGGTGGCAACATTACAGAAAGGAAATACTAATGCTTCCCTTTTCAGTCATAAAGTTTTAATTTTGATCTCATATTATGTTAGTTACATTAGCTCATCTCTTCCTGCACCTTGAGATATGTCACTTGGTAATGTATTAATATATCTTTCTTCCTCATTCAAAATAAATAGTTCCCAAGTCCTAATCATGCAGGTTATGCAAACTCTACTTATGAAGACAATCTTTGAATTTTCATGGAAGTCACTCCTAGGCAGATGCTTATGTTTGATTTCAACTTAAATGACATGCAATATATGGAAGGTCATGCATCATGTCAGACACATTACATTTCAGTGTTGGCTACCCAAATGCTTTGAGAAACTAGCCAAAATCACAATATGGGAAATTCCTTAACCAAGAAGAGTGAGGATTCATATGGACTTTCTTGTTCCAACAGCATCTACTATATCATTACAGTGTGTATAACTACCAGCTAGGGATACACGTCTCTGTGGAAGACTAGCATAGGCAAGTAGGGCAAGTAGGTAACAGAAAAGCTCCATGTATTTTTTATTTCACTTTCCTCCTGGGAAAAAAAATCAGGTTTCTCCAACCTTTTTTGCTCTTCCCCATCAGAATCTCAACAAACTCATCAGGAAGCTCTTTCTTCCTCAAGTAAAAGAATATCAAAACCACTTAATTTCCCTTTTGCAGTCCCACTTGGATCTAAATCTGCATTTGACATTTCATGCTACACCCAGTTCCAACAGATGTAGGCTCTGTGGCCTTGCAGTTAGGTACTGTGTTAAGTGATACCTAATTTTAGGAGATGCCATATGGCTTTCCCTGTATTTTCCTATATAGTTTATGAAAGGTAAGTATGCTGTTTCATTACAGAGATCTATCACTTCCTGAAGTCATGGGAAAGCTCATACTCCCCTTAAGAGGATCCAGTGCTCCTTGGACCACAGTCCATCACTACACTACATAAAGCCCTTCCTATGTCCTAGTTACAGATATATTAAAAAGAAAACACAGGGATTAATTAATGTCAGGACACTGATTGGAGTCTGGGAATGTGAGTTTCAGGATGATGATATAGCAGACATTCTTCTATCTTTCCTATTAGAAGATGCCATTTGATTTTAATGACTAGTAATCTCCAATTTTCAAGTTACTGTTCATTTCAGTGTAAAAGACCTTTCTTCTGTTATCTGACCATCTGGGATCCTTTTATAAGAAAAACATCATTCCAGTATTAGAAAGAATATTTCAGCTTGCCATATTTGATAAGGAGATATTGAAGCAAGATGCAAAGCGGTATCGGATGCAAGCTAAACTCCTCTGTTAGATGCTAAGTGAGTGCAACATTCTTGTCTAAAGAGAGTCAAAGAGTTTAAGAAATTACTGGCTTAGTACTATGCAGAAAATTGTCGCAAGCAGTCATTTAATAATAATAATGACACAGTTAAATATAATAATTCATGCAGATTAATATATGTTGATTATGATACATGTTAAGACACCTTAGGGGTTAAGGTATATGTTTAAGAGAGTGTCAGGTTTGTCTCCATGTCTCTCCCATTAAGGATTACATCACATTCCACAAGGCTAAGGGTAATCTCCTTGTTATCCTTTTCATTATGAAATTTTTGGTGCTGCTCTGTCAGGCTCTAACCACGTATTTCCTAAACAGAGTCCATCTGACCAGTTGTCATCTCTTCTGCTTGCTGCGGTGCATTGGTCTCTCAAAGCATGTTCCCTCCTCACCTGACAGCACTGT
The DNA here is from genome assembly GCF_034315485.1 of Pezoporus occidentalis. Taxonomy (NCBI): domain Eukaryota; kingdom Metazoa; phylum Chordata; class Aves; order Psittaciformes; family Psittacidae; genus Pezoporus; species Pezoporus occidentalis. Next base: position 937,573 of record NW_026913800.1, on the reverse strand, counting down.
TTATCCAGCTGTTCCCAGAGTGGGAATCTACAGAAGGCACTTAAGGAAGAGACAGGAGGCTGTTCCCCGGAAAGCAGCGCTCTTTGAGATGAACACAAGGAGGTTTTTGGCTGATGCTTTACCACATTCTGCTGAGTCAAGTCAGCATTAAGTGAATACAAATTCTCCCTTGGAAGTCCTAATTACAGCTGAGGATCTGAGGAAATTATGGAAGGAAACAGGAGGGCTGGAGTGCTTTCTTATCCCCTTTATTTGAATACCAAGGAAAAATACAAGGAGAGACCCATGACCCGCAGCACCCAAGAACTGCAATTGCAGGCCATATCCATCTTCACCTGCAGGACTCCTCTTGGAGACCGATTTTTAGGATAACAGATTAATCAATAGCGAGTCCCTATAGAGCTGTCTGTAGTGGGCATTACTACAAGATCTGCCAGCATCGGTGCTGCATTTTTTGTAAATACTGCTGCTGGTGCTTGGTGTCCATTCCTCCTTGCTTAAATTGATGTACATGGCATCCGATTGTATTTTTAGTGACTTTAGTATTTTGTAACAATTTATATCATTATGGGAGTTCTTCAGTGCAACTTGTTGAGAGTTATCAGCCTGTAGTTGCAGTGACACAGCCAAAATAAATCTATTACTCAAAACTTAACGATAGGCAATATTGTCTGAAGTCAGCTGTGCCAGTGGAAGGAGGGATGGGTAGAAGTGCGGGTCACTGGCATACAGCCTGCAAAGCTGCTCAGGAAAAGGCAAATAAAAGCAACAACAGAAGTAAAAACATGCTTTGGGGAGAAAGTCCAGCAGAAGAACTCTTCAGCAAAGTGCTGGCTAAAAACAGCCTTGAAAAGAAACTGTTTGGTTAGAGAAGCCGTAAACCAAAGGTTTCTGGAAACTGTTCTGATTTGCATTTGACAGCCAAGAACTTCAAGAGTGGATCAGGGCACAGAGGGGTTTAGGTCAGCCCCTGGCTGATGTGCCCTGCCTGGAGCTGTTCCAGCGCTCCCTGGGACACCCTCGGTCACTCCTGTGTGTAGCCTCGGGAAAGCACCCTGGCTCAGCGTGCTACTCAGCAGAACAAAGAGGCGAGATCAGTTTGTAAGAGCCATACCATCAGCCGGCAATTAAGGATCATCAGTTAGGAAGAACCTTGAGGCAGGATGAAGACCTATATCTGGGAACAAAAGATTGGGCTCTAAGTCTGTGTCACTAGGTCGAGAACTCTTGGTCTGGATTTTGTTTGGGTTTGGTTTCTTGAGTTTTTGAGGTTTTTTTGTGTGTGTGTTTTGGTTTGTTTTCTCTCTCATTTTAAATATCCTTTCTTTACATTCCTAAGGGGCTTAGAACGAAGTGCTCCGAAATAGTGAAGCACAGCTAAAGAGAATTTCAAAATACTTGAACTAGAATCATCCTCAGAATTTTGAATACGAATTTTTGATACACAGTGTTACAAAAGGGTAACAAAGCTACCTGTAGCAGGACATCAGGGAGACCTCCCAGAACATTCTCTAAAAAAGACCCAGTCTCTTGAATCCATTGAAGAGAAAGTCCAACAGTGTGTAAGCTTCATTTTAGGGCACATGCTACCTTGCTTTCAGTCATTTTTTACACTTCATTTTTGTCCATCCACTTTCAGATGTAACTAATCTCCCCTGGGTGATTCCAGCATTGCTGCAGAAACCGTCCTGCTGCACATTCTATAATAAAAAATACGCCATAACAATATTTAACAAGGAAAAGAGGAATAGGAAGTGGTACATCTGCACAATGGATATAATATAGTATTGGAATTTCCTGGCTTCAGCACTCCCTCCAAAGTAATAATGCATTAATAAAATTACACTTAGCTTTCTGCTTTCAAAAGGAAAATACTTGAAAACAAAAGTCTCTTCATCTTCCAAGTTCTTCTGGCTCTGTGTGTGAGATGGTGAAAATAACGCAGGACTGTGTAACCACAGCAAACAAGTGGGATGAGAATTCTGTAGCAGCTTGGCTGGCCTGAAGGAGAGTGCTAGTGAAGGAGCAGCCTGGATTTTGGATTTAATAGGTGGATTGCCACCCCCCCCCCCCGACCCCCCCCCCCCCCCCCGTCCCCCCATCCCCATCCATTTCTATGGATGAAAATAAAATGAGTCTGTTCAGGCAGAGCTATGGTGACCTATAAGTAAAGATGTCTGACATTTCCATTATAAGAGGCAGGGTTTAATTGGCTATAGCTTCAACTGTTGGTTGGTTGGAATTTTAATTGATTAGGCAGGACTTTCCTTTTCTGGGTATCTCTTGCAATCTGACTTCTTTTTTGAGAGAGGGAAGCAGCAGAGAGGGTAAGGAGTTCATCAGTATCTATAAAGCAATTGAGCAAAAATGAAGTATTTTGACCATATAGAGAAGCTCTAAATGCATTGCTTAAAATTGGCAAAGAAGTCACGCTCTTCTGCTTTCTGTGGAAAATTTCAGCTGATACACTGACAGTAGAAATCTGTTCAAATTTAGCACACGGATGTGCAAAAAAACTCCATTTACCCTGAGCATGCTCCTAAGCAGGGACAGAATTAACTCACTGAGGAGCACTTGATTGATCCACCAGTAAAAATGCTGAAAGACAGCAGAAGTATGTACATATCTAATCTCACAGCACTTTTAACTTTTGTGAGGCTCAGCTAGTGGAATGTATAAAGTTATTTTTCTTCCCTGTTTTACCAGTAAAATTCCTTGGTATAGACAAAAATTTGAAGTATAGATTTTATTCTTTATCTTTTAAATTAACCTTGCCTTTAGAATCGCTGTGAAACAAAGTACATGACCCTCTGACTCACTGGATTCTTCCTAGGTGTTTTGCTGGAAGGCATTACCAAATGTTCATTGGGTACTGACATTTTTAACCATGTTAATAAAAATATTGACGATGTGTTAAGATTACATAATTTGGGGGTCTTGGTTAGTGGAGATCAATCAACGTTATCTGTATATAGCACTACATCTTAGCTCGATTCCTCGTGAAGTCTGGTTTTAATATTCAGCCCATTGTTACAAAACAAGGATATTTTTGATGTACCATAGTCAAAGGCACTTGTCCTCAGTGCTCTACCAAAGTAAATTCCTTTCTGCTCTTCACTGACCATGTATCCTCCCCTATTAGTTTTTTTATGTCTTCAATAAAATTTTATAAGAAATAAAAAGGTGTGGAATCTGCATTACTACTGGTTAAAAACCAGCCTTGCTGTTGTTTACAGAAGCAGTGCCAATCTTTTGTTTTCATGATAAGAGAGAAAATGTGTTTTCTTTCCTCTGCAGGTTAGTCAGTATGTCAATAATTTAAGATACTGGGGTTTGACACTTCACTGTTTTCCTGTGGAAATATTTGAAGATAAGTTCACCACCCAGCAGGTCTTAAGTAAGACATACTGCTCTTGTTTTAGAACCAGCTCTTAGGGCTGGGTGTACTGTACACTGGCCACCAGAGGCCTGAATGATGGGCTAATGCTGTCATTGCCAAGACTCCCCAAGATGCTGGTGGATATTGGGTCAGGCCCTAGATTATCTGTCTTCTTCCATTTAACGGCAGGCTTAGAGCAAGCCGGAGCAGCTTTTCCTGTGGTGAGCTTAAGTGTGCGATCAGTGCAAACACATACATTCCTGTGGCTTCATTTTACCGAGAAAATCTGGTGGGAGTATGTATGCAACTTAGTCGTGATTGCTGCAAGCTGTGAGTGTGATCAAGAGCACTGCAGAGCTTCAAAACCCTGTTGAAGACTATGTTAAGGTTAATGACATTGGGTATGCAACCGATTTACAGCGTGCTGAAAACATCTCTCTTATATAAGATATAGAAGAACAAACAATATGAACTGGGACCTTTTTGATGTGCAAGTTTCTGCATCTTAAAGTCATCTAAGAAGTTTTGGGGTTTGGGTTTTGGTTTTGGTTTTTTTCTTCAAACTAAAGATAAAGTATTGATTTTCAGTAATTAAAAAATCACAACGTGTATGGTGCTTACAAGTTCTAGAAGCTAAATCAAGGCTTTGTCTGCTGCTTATGTGGTATCTACCTACTGCATGTCCTAGTATTTAGCTTAAGGAGTAAAAATGTGCTGGCATTATTTTTTTCCATCTGTTCCATAACCTCTTATACGGAGCTTCTAAAAACTCAAGCAGACTAAACAGGTCACAGTAAAAACAGTAAGGTTGCTTTTCATGTATTCTTCGAATCAGAACTTTTAATTAAAGTTTTTAGTTTGTTTGCTAATTAGAGAACAGGTCCACAATGTGGTGTCTATCTTCTTCCATTTGAATCAATAAACAGAGAAGTCATGAGAAAGGGACCTCTTCCCTCCAGGGAGTCTTTTCTTCTTAATGTTGACTCAGGTTTTTAGTGCTTATTCTTGTCTTCTTTCCTGTACTGACTACTTCCCAGTCTTTTCTCTTTCAGTTCCCCCTTGTTTCCCAATGTGAGATCAGTTGCCTTACAGATGGCACGTATGCATTTGTCCTTCACATTTAACTGCTGTGTCGTGAGTGTGGTGCACTTTTCAGCCTGCATTGCAAAAGTAAGCTCTTTAACCAGGCTGAATGGTGCTTTTTAAGCCCATCAAATTTTAAAACGTGAGTTTCATTGAAAGCGAAACAAGAGAAATACTTCACCTATAAATAATGGATATGCACTTTTAAGTAACTTGTGAGGCCTGTTCGGAATTATCCCGAAGGTTTGCCTCCCACCTGAAAATCACAGTGCTGGCTGAGAAATGAGTACTTCATGTACTTACAACTTGATTAAAGAGAGATAAGTTACAAAATGGTCTCACACTTTTGGTTTGCTGTGTGCTTTGGATGGCATAGTTAGATTTTGTAACTTCTCTTTTATGGTTAGTGGAGTCCAATTCCTGCAAAGACTTAACATGTATATTTAACTTTATTTTGGTTAACTCTCCGTGTTAAGACTTTAGATTTGGAACTCTGATTAGTTTCTTCCTTGCTGAAAAGACCACTATAAATTTCAGTAGGGAAACAGAAAAGTCCCCTAACAATTTTTAAGGAAGCTTTTGAAACAATGATTTGAGGATGCGCGATTTAAAGTAAATTGCATCAGGTGCTGGGTTATTATAAAATAAAAAATGTCTGAACAACAGTGACCTGCTTTTTGTGTGTTCGGCTTGCTACTGCACACTAGGAAATTCAGAAACTGATTGTAAGGGAGCAAATAATCAGAAATTCAAGTGTAACCAAATGCTGTGGGTTTTGAGGGCTGCAATTCCCACTCATCTAACCATGAGTGCAGGATATATTGGGTCCCTGCAGATCCTAGGCACACCTTGCTTGTGCTCTGTGTTGCTCCTGTGTGTGCCAGCTCTGAAGGGCTTTGCCTGTGATGTGGAAATAAAGGTCAGTGAAAACAAATACCATAAAAGGACACAGTAGAATATTTCAAATTTTAGAGACATTATCTATCTTCAAACCCCCTCGCCAGACCTACATTAAAATAATGATCAGAACCCAAATATAGAACATTTGAACTGTCCGTTTCCAGGCCAGATGTGCTGTGTTATGTAATGCCATTTTTGGGTGATTGCTGGTGCTTGGAGTGAAAGGAAAATGTATGTTCATTGTAGATATTGTTCCAAAAAGCAAATGTCATAAAAATGTTACAAAAACTCAAGGCCTTAAGCTACAAATTTTAGCAAATGCAAGTTCTACACAGAGCCTTGCCTATATACAGGCTGAACTCTCCAGCAAGGTACAGTCCAGCCCCAGAGGTTATGATGAGAGCCCAAATACATATCCCTACACCAGCACACTTTAGCCAGATACAAAAGCACTGTACCTCCTAAAAGCTTGTTCCTCCAGGCATGGCACGTTTCTAAGTTAAATGCATCACAAAAGAAATTTTCTCCATATGCTTTTCAAAACCCTAATAAATAAAAGCCATCCAAGCCAGTAGCTCTTGATATGTATGTGCAACAGGCTTCCCAGAAATACTTTGTAAAGAGAGCATCAATGTTTTCCACTGTTTGCAGGGAGGAAATCCGTTGAGTTCAGACCTCTGTAATCAATCCACATTGCAGAGTCACAAATAGACAAACAAAGGACAATTGCTGCCCAATTTTTGCACTGCAGATGCATAAATCAGACTCCATTTTCTTCACTGCTTCATATTGCATTCTCAAGGCTATGTGCCAACCTCATGCCTCCATTGGTTATGTAGCTGTCCCCTCTGTCACTGCAGCCAGGGCTGGGATAGCACACTCACCGCTTGAAGCATTTCATGGTTGTGATCCCAAGCAGAAGACTAGCATCTACACAGGGCATTGGAGAGTCAGATATACCAAGGGAAAGACTTGAAACATCTACATGAAGTGTCTGAGCACATATAGGGAGCATACCACACGGGTCACCAAGCTCAGTCAAGTCAGGGAGCATTTTTTCTCTTTCAAATCAGTTTCACTGTGAAGAAAATTTACCTCTTTTTCAGGCATTCTGTAGCAAGAACAAAAATAGGAACCAAATTCTGCCTGGCCTCTCTGCATGGAGGTGAGAGGGGTTGAGGACAGAGGGTGCTGTGCTTCAGTTATGCCTAGGGCACAACCTGCACAGGAACTCATTGTCCCCAACGAGAAATGTGACCTTTAGTGACTCACTTTTTCTCAGAGGGGATGGCAGAGCAGCTACACTCTGCAAGAGCAGCAGGCGAGCCTGCATCTGAGCTCTGCTTCTAGAAGGGGTAAGCCTTGGGATATTTATATTTTAGGCACCCTTTACCTCCACCTTGTAGACTTACAGTGCAAGAGAGGATGAATAGTCTTTCCGAGGGCTATTTAAGAGAAACCTGCTCCCTCTGGGAGAGGGACTCAGCAGTAAATGGGCAGCATTTGTAGGCTATTAAAGTACCCCCATGGCTTCAGACTCTTTGTCAGGCTGACTTAGGGGTAGGAATAGGTAAGTAGCTCAGGCACAGCAGATAGCAGTAATCTGCCAGCTCTTTTGCCATATGTTTCATCCCCAGACCCAGCTGACTGGGCCTGTCTGCACCCAGTCCAAGATCTCTGGCTTGGCTCTGGGAAGGCTGCTGTTCGTGCACAGTGCTCAAGTGTTGTTCAGAAAAACAAGTGCTGGTTTTCAAACCCATTTAGTTCTACAAATGTGTTTCATTGCTATGGTATTTCTAGATCTGTGCCCCTTTTCCTTTAGCCTCAATAACATCAATAAGTGAGATTTTTAAAAGAGCAATCATATCTCCTCTTTGGCTTTATTTAGCAGATTTGTTTAGTCACATAAGGTAGTTTACTCATAACACAAACTGCTTAATCTTCTAACCTTCCTCTGCACCTGTCCCATTTTGACTTTGTCTTTTCCGAATGTGAGCAACCCAGTATTCAAAAGATGTCAGGAGAGGTGTCACCAGTGCCTTGGACAAGAGCCTGAATTCTTCCTATGCTCTACCAACACTTTTTTGTATCCTGTGACAATGTTTTGCATTCTATGATCATGTTTGTAATTTCTCAGGTCTGCAGTGACTGGTAGGCTGTGGTTATCCTGTGATTATCCCCTTCCTCTGCTGTTTCCATTTCATTCTTGTTGTTAGTTGAAGCTCTTGATCTCACACTTTCTACTTTAAAGTTTCAGCTCATTTCTACTACCTCACTCCCTCTTTCTGACCCTTTCTGAAAAGAATATAATATATTGATGATGCCATCTTATCATGATTATTATCTATTCAGTTTCTTCAAGGTACTGGTATTTTATGTGAAATAATTATGTGAAACTCTGAGAAGGAGAATCAGGCCTCACTCTTTTTTGAGCTGCATCAATTCAGAGAATCTTAGACAGCATGTGCCTGCCTGCTGCATCAGGGCTGGTCACCTGTGGAAAGCGAGTGTTGTAGTAGCTGGCAACGCACAGTCTGCAGCTCACAGGGAATCAGGGAATCAGTAGGGGTTTGATGCGATTGATTAAGTGATACTGTACGCAGTCATCAAAAATGGAACTCCATGATGTACACAATGATGTGCTTTGTTCTAATCTTTGCCTACATTATATCAGAGGAATATCTATTTTTAGATAAAATAAATGTAAATGGATATAATCAAGCCTGCCAAAGGTATCTGACTTCCCAGTTGCTGGGTGTAAGATGAGAGAATGTAATTGCCCAGTCCAGTTCCCAATAAAATGTTTTAGAAACTCACAGGTGGAGGATTTGCTGCTTTAGGGGGGCAGTACTGCAGGATTCCAGGTGGTCATGCAGCAGAAGCAGCAGTGATCTGAGTGTCCCACAAAGGTGGGTTTGAAGAAGTGGCAGAGATTTTATAGTAGCTGAAATACAAATAAAGGAGAAAGGCAAATGTCTGAGGATGAGTCAGCCAAGGGGTGAATGCATTTACTCATAAGTGGGCTGTTTTGTAGATCACACTGAGACTTAGAAACCAAGATAAAGCTGTGGAGTCTGTGCTCGAACTTTTTAGAAACCTTTGATTAATTGCTAGAGGATGACATCTAAAATATCCCTGCTCCTTTTCTTCTTTTTTGTATTCAGCTCCCATTTCTTTCACTTTATCTTATCCTGCCTTTTCCTTTTTCTCTCTCTTTTTTCTCCTCTAATTAAATATAAATAAAAAGGACTGCATGTTCTGTGCTGTCACTTATGATATATAACTTCTCACCAGCAATCCCAGATCCAGATTCAGTAGTGGTTTTAACTGACAGTTTGTAATTATATAACGATAGAAGGTTTATAGGTTTCAACTGCGTATCTGCATTTGTTGTCTTCTGGGTAGTTTTTGTAAACTTAACCATGTGTAAATCAGAACTTTATTACATATCTACATGTATAAATATTTCTGCTTTTAGATCTCATCAGATTAGTGATTTTTAAGTCCCTTCTAGTCCATAAAGTCCATGCTGGTATAGCAGTATCAGCCAGGGGAATGATAGTTTGGGGCTTTTTTCCCTTTCTGACTGAAGATAATGAGGTTAATGTGCAGTGAAACTAGAAGAATCTCCATGAAGACTTAACAAAAATTCTTGTTTTTTTTTTTTTTTCTGGGAGAGCTCATTTTCGTCTGGGTAAAGCTCTACAGGTAAGATTACTCTTTTGCTTTCTTTCTTGCTTCACGCACACACACACACGCACCCTTCCAACCGCCTGTAAAACGCTTCTAAACGAGACAAGGCTGCCAGCATGGCTGCAGCAGCTGTCAGCCAACTTCCTGCTGGAGCCAGAGACGACACTTCTCTGGTGCAGCGCTGCCATGGCTTGGACTTTCGGCGTGAGCCGGATTCTTCCACAGCCGCTCAGGCTGGGAGCGGTGGGTCAGCCGTGGGTGAGAGGAGGAGTTGCCGGAGCTGGTACTGCGTGCCTGGGGAGCCGGGGCTATCTCCGGCAGCAGTTCCACCTCTGGCAGGAACCGGCCCTTGGCGGCCGCGGAGCCGATGTGTTTCCCCGCGCCCTGCCAGCTTCAGGCAGACAGAGCAGCCATAGGAACAGCCGCGGAGCAGGAAGCGGACCCAGAAAGAGCTGAAAACCGATGCTGAGCAGCAGCGGTCGGTACGGAGGATGCCTGATGCAGCTCTGCTGCCCTGATGTTGTGGCAGATTCCCAGCGGGACCGTGCACGCACCACGACGGCAGCGTACGGCCCTCCTGCAGGGGGGCACCTCTGTGCTAAATGTCAGGAAGCAAAACTGAATGCAGTCACCTGTGCTTGAACAGGCGAAAAATCTCTGGGCACCTCACAGCATTTAAAAAAACCCTCAAACCAATTGTAGAATTTTCACAATATAAACCGCAATGACCTGAAGGTGAGATTGCCTTCTTCTTTAGCCCTGCAGTGAGCTGGCTTTCTGAGGAGAGGCCTCTCTCTTATTATCATTCTTCAGTGAGATAGTTTGCATTTCTTTACAGAGATGATCTGCATTGCCTCCCCAGAAAACCTGAAATGGTGCCCCCCCCCCGGTTCTGCTTGGAAAGCCATGTGACCTCAGCTCCACATACACTTTCCATAGTAAAGGATGCTGTGAAACGGGAAAATCTCTTCCATCCTGGGCCCTATTCACATCTAATTTGGCAATCCCACTTCAGACTAGCAGAAGTACTAAAGACTGGGGAAAGTTAGTTTACACTATTCAGCTACATAGCTCACTGCAGCCTTCCTATTTGGTCTGTATTTACTCCCTTTTAGCATCAGTACTGCTTACTGGGAATTTGTTATGAAGTAAAAACCTTAAATGCAAACTACTTCCCAGGCCAGTTAGAAATATTTAAACACTTCAGGCAGTCAGTCTGTGATTCAGAGATTTATTTTTAAAACTGTTGATTTTGGGACACCAAACCATTGCATTTAAACTGCAGAAGTGAGTCATATTTGTGGGAGGTAATTACTACCAGAAAGTACAACTAACTTTTGTAGGTTTCTCTAGAAAATGTCCACTTATGATCTGCAGCTACTAAAAATAACATGCTTTGTTGAATTTCAGCAAAGTTATCTTTACAGAATTATGTGGATTTATACATATATTCTGTTTTCCTGACATATAATAAAATAAATGACTCACATGCCTAAGAATTTATTTGGATGTTTTATGTGGACTGTCCTGACCAGGTAACTTGCTCGGTTTATACTCTTTTCATGAAAACCAGAAACTTCGTGGTAATTACTAGGGAAAAGCAATTTAACATTGGAACAATGATTGTAGCTAGCACTTACAAACAATGTTTGTTCATCAGAAGGGTCTCTGATTTCTTGTATCATCCAAACCCACAATAATTTATTCAATCTGTTTTCTGTGGTTAATAGATCTTGGGAGCTGAGGGAATTCCAGATGTCCAACACCTGCAGAAGCTACTTGCAGAGCCGGAGGGAACTTTTCTCATTATCCCTCAGTCATGACTGAGGAATTCAAGTTTATTTAACTTGTGGTCACTTAGCAGCGCTCCCTACCAGTAGATGACTCAGATGCTATGCCACCTATCCCAAGAGAATACTCTACAACTGGGTTCAGAAAAATAATGTCATCCATCCTGGCATACTGGGCTTTGAACAGTTTTTCCCATGTCAATCAGGGACAACTTAAGGTGCGCCATAAACCCAAGTGACCTGCCATTGCTAGCAGACCAGGAATGACTGCAAGCAGACCAAAAATGGAGTTGCTATCCAGAAGTTAAACCACAGACCTCTGAATTCCTCCTTCCCCCTCCAAAATGGGCAGTTACAGAAGACGCCTTCCTTTAAAAACTGCAATTACCTGTGTGTGATTTGCCAGCGCCCAGGTAGTCTGTGCCACATTTCCCAGAATCTTGTGACTGAATCACAGTCAGGAAATCTTTCCCCTGTTCTCCCTGCTCCTCCAAAGTGCATCCAGCTCCCACTAACCACATGGTCTCCTGGATGTCATGGGGGTCAGAGATTGGGAGGTTAGGACTTGCTCTTGCCTTTCTATGGCTTTTTGAGGAAGAGAACTAAATAACATTATCCTTATCATCCTTAACTCTGTGTCTTTGAACAGCTCCACCCTATTGTCCTATTCTACCCATGATTCTTGGACAAATAAGCACTTAATTTATTTTTCCTGTTGGTTTTGTGTGTTTTTTTTTGGTTTCATTTGGGTTTGGGTTTGGGTTGGTATTTGGTTTTTGGTTTTTGGTGATTTTTTTTTTTTAATTATTATTATTATTCATTTTTCTTCTTCTTCTTATGATCAGGTTTAAATTACCAGTTGGCTCTGGGTAAATGTGCTGCACTTGGCCATAGCAGTGGGGCTTTCTGGCAGAGGGTTTGTTCACATTAAGGTTGCTCTCTATGCTGCTGGGATGCCACCCTAATGTACCAACCCAGGAAGAGAGCTGAGTGAGTGTCAGCCAACACTTTGAGACACCACACATGGCAGGATGACAGCTGGTGGTCAGGGAACATCAGGACTGTTGTCAGCATTGAAATGGACTGGCGTACACTTTTACATCAAGTAACAAATTGCATCTTTGAGGTGTTGTATCAGCGCTACTTACTACAGCAAGGGTGGGAAGTCAAATTGCCTTTTCCCTTGAAGTAATTCTACAGGAATGTAGGAATTAGGATTTCAATCTGATTAATGTCCCACTCACTTAAGTGTCTTCAATCAAAGAGCAGGAGTCCTGAAAGCTTCAGAGAAAGAGACAAAACCTGGTAATAAATTTTTTTATAGATGCTTTTGAGGCAAAATTCTTCCTAATATGAAAGTTATTTTTGAATGAAAGGTTCATGAAAGATGAACACAGATTTCTTCTTCTGGCGGCTTCTGCAGTGGAAGGAAACAGTTGTGTCCCAAACAAAATGCAGTGACGGGCTTGAAATTGGAAAAACATTTCTCAATATAGCTATATATTACGTCTATTATTTAACAGGATAGTCACTATCAAAATGGGCTAAAGACAAATCTAAACAATTAGTTTTTTTCTGTTTTCAGAGACATTTTAGAGTTTTCAATGTTGATATTGGATGGAGACTTAACCAGAGCATCCTTACTATTATTAGGGATTCGGTGGTCATGGGTAATAAATTTAAACACACTTGCATCAAAATTAATCAACTTTTACACATAACTTAATTTCATAATCTCAAATCAGATCATTTTTGTCAATATTTTTTAATCTTCCTGATTTGAGAAGCATCTTTCATATGTTGAGAAGGGGGTCTCTGTTAATTCCTCAGCACTCCCTCAAGCCTTTCAAAAACCCTCCAAATGGCAGTGGGTTTTTAGGAAAGCTGGTGATCACCACTGAGTCTTGGGCTGTACTGTAAGCTGAATGCTTTGAGGTAGGTTCTGTGTTTGTTAAAGTGGGTCTACTTTTATGACTCAGTTTTTCCTGCAGCAGTGAAAGAGCAGCATATTCTGCTTCACTTATGCATTTAGATCTGACCAGCAGTTGCCTAGAGCTGAGTTCATGTATTTGCAAAATACTGTTTTCCCTGCACTGGATCCCGAAGGGTGTTTGCCTCAAGAGTTGTGTCCGGGTCTCATCTTCTGTAATGCTTCTCTACACTATTGTTACTTTTTTGCTGTTGCTTTGCAGGACGGAGAAATACAAGGTAAGAGAATCATATTAAAATTGTTTGTACCTCTCGAGACTGTTGCACATTCCATTAAAATACATTTTTGTATTATAGTTACTCAGTCTTCTTCATGATATAAACCAGGGGTGGAAATGCTGCTGAGACTGCTGCTACACCTTGATCAGTAGGAGCGAGGCCAGATATGGCTTCTGGGGGATGATTGCTAAAATACCAGACTCAGGTTCCACCAATCCAGCCCACTGGAAATCCTGCTGCCTCTGTTTCTTTAGACAGAAGAGGCAAATAAAAAGCATGATAATTCTGAAAGGACTCAACTAGCAGTGACGAGGACTTGGCTAGAGGGTTTATAGGGCTTGCCAATAAAATGGTGCCCCAGCTCTGACACTCCACAGAGGGCAGGACAAGGTTGGCATGGGGCTGGACCTGCCCAGCCCAGCGACTTCTTGCACTGACAGTCCCTGTGCTCCACACAGGAAGTGGTAAAGGGCTTTTCCTGCTTCCCAGCTCACCCAGCCCTATAACATGGCCTCTTTCTCTTGTGCCTTCTTCTAGGTGCAAACTATTGCTCTGCATTAGGGTGAGCACCCTCCTGGGCTTACTTCTGTGGTGCTTTCCCTGGGCTTCCCCCCTCCACAGTCCCACTGTATTTAGACATAGTTGGTGCAGCCTCTACTGCAAATAGAAACTCCCTTATGGTATGCCTCCTTTTCTAACAAGAAATAACTTGCCAAAGCACTGAGTGACCAAGCCCAGACCTTGCACCAGGAGGGGTTTGCTACGTGCCTTCTTGCTTCTCTGCCTTTCTGACTTTCATAAGGACTCTCTACCTTGTAGCTTCTGCCAAGAAACTTTTGCCTTGATAAGGGGAAGCATAAGAAAGATTGCCTGCAAACAGACAGACAGACAGACAGAATGATAACTGCCTTTTGGTACAGAGGTTGAGCTCTGCAGTCTCTGGTTTAAATATTTGTAAGAGGAGTCAGCAGCGTTTTCAAGATGGTCACTTCCAGCAGACCTAGAAGTGCAGTGGAGATTGCAGGGGTAAAGTCTGGTCATAGATTACTCATAAAAAGAGAGAAAATTTAGTACAATAATCTAAATACTAGCTGACAATTTTTTTTTGCCAAGTTTTAGTTCAGCAGAGTTGAAATGGCCAAGTTTTCAATGCCAACAATTGAGGTTTGTAAAGGAAATACCAAACCAACCTTGGCGGAAAAAGAGGCGGACGTTAAATTACAGAGCAAAGATTGCATTGGCTCTGTAGGTGGAGAAATAAACAAGTTACAAAAAAGAAAATCAGTTGGAGTTTTTCATTTTGATTCTCGTGCCTAAGCAGAAAAGGATATGATTTACCAGCAATGGCTGAGCTGAAGCTGACGCTCAGAAGCTGTATGGAATTGCCGGTGAGGGGAGCAGGGAAGAGGACCAATACAAGGAAGTGCTGCAGAAATGCCCAGGAAGTGTTGGTTGGTCTCATCATGTAACGACTTAAAAAGAGCTCAGACCACAAATTCTTGACTGTTCTTAATTTAGAAAGTGCCCAAAAGACACATTCTTTAATGCAGACAATATTTTTTCTTGGATACAGTGTTGACAATATACACTTGTCATTGGACATTTGTGTAATTTTTCCTGCATGATGTCTAAGAGCATTCCCCTAAATTCCTGCAGCAGCAGCTAAACTCACCATGAGCTATCTTCATCCAAGAGGCATTCCACTGAAGTTGGAGAAACTATTTGCTGTATGTGAACTGCCAAGTCATACAGGAGCAAGGACAGCAAACTCTTCCCCTGAAATATTATTTCAGTCATTTCAGTTTTATAAAGGACAGAGGAAAACATTACCCATTGCATGGGTAGACTTATTTGTCTACTCCAGAAAGCTGAATGTATTTCATCCAGAAGTGACAGTGGTGCCTGAAAAACCACTTCTTAGAATTAGAAGGTTGAATTTGTAGTGCAGCTTGCCAAGCCCAGGTTTCCACACCCAGTAATGGATGGACATCAGAGAGGTCACAGTACAGAAATGCCAAAGCATAGGTGCTGGCTCTTGTACAGGACCAACCTAGAGATAACTTGGTTGAGTAAATCCTACACCACGTACAACCCTGACAGATGGGCTGTATGTGTAGTTAGTGGCAGAGACTGACAGTCAGTGGCCATAATTTCCATACTGCTTTCTCCAGATTACCTATGAATGACCACCCTACTGCTTTTAACTTGCTAGCTCAATGCTTTCCTATTCAATTAAACAGATGTCATGCTACAGCAGAGTATTTCTGGAGCTTCTGCTGTAAATTATTCATACCTGGAAAAAACCCAGCCCCAGCTAATACTTGGGTACTCAATCACATACAGCAGTCACCTATACATTCCTTTTGTAACGGCTGTAGGCATTTGCAATAAGCTGCTGCAATTTTCCTTACTCTGTGCTATGTTTCTCTGTTCTTTCTCCGTTCTCCATTTCTGCAAAATTGTGTTTAAAAAATTTTAAGCAAATATGAGAGTGTTCTATCATGTGCAAATATGTAAATCTTGTGATGCATAGGAATACACAGACTATTTCTGCTGTTAGAATCCTAGAATAGTTAGGGTTGAAAAGGACCTTAAGATCATCTAGTTCCAATAACCCTGCCATGGGCAGGGACACCTCACACTAAAATCTTCCTTAATCAGTGCATGAACTTAGTAGTTTTAACCTACCAAATAAAATTAGAGATAAGTTTTACTGATTAAATGATCCGTAGCAGCAGGAATACATTATTTAGTTTTCCTTATATGCTTCTAGCTAGAGGTAAATAAGATATCATTGCAGTACCATTCACTTTGTTATAGCTCTGGCTGTGTCAGCATTTATATTACAAACCTCTTCTTCCAGGGGTTTATAACTCAGCCATAAAATGTGCTCCAGTCTGAAACTTGGCACACAAGGTCTGAGTCTGGCATGAAGTTATTTTACAAAAAGTTAGAACAATGCATTAGCTCTTTGGCCGTATCCAAGTTATAAGTGTTTCGGATCTGAGCAACAGCGTGGGCCTACATAGAAAAGCCAGTGAAGACCTGCGCAGCACATCGCTCCAGCCTTGCCCTTCCAGGGTCACTGTAAAATCCAAGTGTGTCAAAGCTTAAAACGTTTCATGAGGTTATGCACCCTGAAAAGTTTGATTCAAATGGTGAAGTTTCAGCAGTCAGTGTTGTGCATTGCATTCCTACTGCTCCTGCTGTGAGCAGAGCCCAGCTGAGCTCCCGAATGGCTTTTCATGGTTCACAATAGAACCCCAGACCTGCTGGGACGGTTAGGATGTTGAGGAATGATCTCTGTTTCACTTGCACTTGTACCTTCATTTCCCAGACTGCGAGTATTGCCTCTCAGGGCCTGACTCTTGCCTTCCCTTCCCTGCTGCCCTGCAGCAGGAGCCTGGACCTCTCTTCAGACACCACTCCCTGCAGCTCAGGGCCATGCAGAGAGCTGGGCTGCCTTCCACTCGGGGTGGGGGGGGGGGGACGGACGGACACAGGACACGGGGGGAGGGCCCTGCAGCCACAGCCGGCCTTTGATTTCCTATCAATCAACCACACAGGAAAAGGTCCCATAAACAGCAGAGTTGTTAAAGTCATCGGGTTTCACATTCGGAGACTGAATTTGCCATGCCCTTCCCTCGGGGCTCTTGGGAATTTACAGTGTTACAGTCCCCGAGGCCAGGTGTCCTTCCTCAGCCACAGCCTTCTGCTGGCGATGGGGAAGTAGTGCCCTCAACACAGTCACAAGCCTCATCCTCCTCCGCCACAGTGGTTACCTACCCAAAGCTCCCACCCAACGTTTTTAAGAGACCTTCTGGCATTATCGCAGGGCTTTCTCCTGTTAGTCCTGGAACACAACTTGGGGTTAGTATGCATCCTTTCATTTGCCACAGAATTGCCATTTCCAGAGACAATGTATTTAAAGGCAGATACTAATAAAAGAGCTGGCAAAGCCTCTTTTCAACAAAGCACACCTACCCCCGGCTGTTGCTCTGTGCCCCACCTCGCATTTTCTCCCCTAGTTTCAAGAACGTGTTTTGGCTCTCTTTTCATTCCCAGCTGACCTGAGGAGCTGACTGAGCACTAGCCAGTTTTTAGTGAACTAAGCAAGTTTGCCAGGTTTGTATTACACTCGCTAACTGGCAATTGTAAAAAACGCTTAGAGCGTGTAACATACAGTACTATATAGGTTCTGAGTGATTCTGTTATTAACCATTAAAGAACACGCTTTATTTAAATAAAAATAGAAAGGCTGATGAGATTTTATCTAGAATCCATCTTTAAAGCATAGTCATGAAATGTGGTTTTCAAAGATTAACTCACTTTCATCTTATGATATTTCCTTTTGGGAAGCCTCAACCCTTTGGGTTCTCCATTTCTGCACTGCAGATGGTGGAAGATCATGATATTGATTGCATGTGTTTAAACATAAGACATTTGCTCCTGTTTCTTTGCTCCAAGTAATATAAGACTATACTTAGGGAAAACAGCATGAATGTGGTTTTGAGCATTTACATGCAAGAGCATAATACTAATAACGCTATCATCTTAAAGTATAACTCAAATAGACGCATAGTATTCTATAAAAATCAATTTAAAGAAAAACGGACACTGTGTTCTGACTTGTTTAAGCCAAGGTTTGCATTGGATGTACATTCAGGACATATTTTGCTTGCATTGTTCAGGTATTTATGTCATTTGGAAGGAGATTATTTCCAGTTTCCAGCAATGTAACTGATCTTCCAAACTCACTGACAATCTTTATCACAGAAATAGGATTCCAGCGATTAGGTGAGTAAGTCACTGACACGATCAATTCAATTAAATATTTGGACTCTATTTTAAAATTTACGTTAACTGATAGTCACGATGTTTTGCTGTCTCTGGGAAACATTAAGGAATAGGAAGGGAATAGAGCTTAATATTATAATATGCAAGCCATTATAACAAGGATTTGGGGAGGAAAATAGGCATGTAATGTGATTCATTTTTTTTTTTTTAATTGCGTCAAACCTGTTCATTGCACACTTACAGAACTCAGTAGAGTTACAGTCATGTACAACCTTCCTCCTAAATTCAGGGTAAGACTTTGTTTCATTAGCTTTTTTTTTTTTTCTACCCAGGAAAGGCATATTAGAGGCACACATTAAGTGAGTATGTTTACCCTTGTACTGGAAAAGCAGGACAGGTGTTTCTGTAGTGGTACCTTTGTAAAAAAAGCACAGATAACTAAAGTGCCTGTTGTCACCAGCTTCAGTTCCTGAAGCAAAAAGATAGCAGAAGCATCCTTTCTCTCAGAAAGCATCCTGATTTCAGACAGCATCCTAGCTGTCTGAAAAGTAACATTAGAAGAAATGCTGAACCTGTGAGTCTAAATAAGAAAATGCTTTCATGGCAGTGAAACCAAATCACTTGGAAATCTTATGAAATATTTCTCCTGATAAATTGTTAGATTGAGTCTGAAATTGGAGGAGGTAACTCCTTTGCTGTGATGTTATTTGTTTGTGGTTATGGAGACAAAATGTTTTTCTCGATGCTGAAATGACTGGCAATATTTGAAGAAGGAAAATATAGGTCTGAAGTGACAAATTGTATGAAAAAATCTCATCAGCTGTCTTTGAATGTATGAGCACAGGAAGCAGTCTGACATTTTAAAGACAATATTTCTTTTTCTACCCTGAGGTTTTCCTCTCGTTGGACTTAGTGGTCATGTCAAGCTGAGCTGGAACGAGTGAGCTGAGAGACAGATTTTTCTGCCTTTCCACCAAGCAGCTGCAGTGGGGCCCAGACTTTTCCTCCATGTCCCACTAGCAGTGCAACAGCTCCAGCCCAAGGAATCAGTACCATCAGGAGAAATAAAGCCTTGTGGCTTTTGTGGCCTAATAAATCCTTGGTTTTATCCAGACACCCAAAGGAAAGCCATCTGGGTTATGCTGGTTGCAATTTGCTTATGCCATCAAGTGAGCAGAACCATCAGCTGAGACCAGCTTTTGATTGCTACCAGTTTGCAATATGTGAAAGATTCTCTCTTTCCTTAACAGTTCCTGAGCTGTTCAATTCTTATACTTTATCTCTGGCTCTATTTAGGGAAGGTGTATGCAAACTAATTTATCTTGCAGAGGTTGGCTCTCTCTTTAACATCTGCAGGCCCACATTAGCACCTTGAAAATCATATTGGGTAACCGCTGAGTGTCTCCACCAGGATCAAAAGCTATCACAATTCAGTAACACACTTTCATCCATCACAAACATATGATCTCACATTTGCTTTCTGGTCCATGATTTCTGAGAGGTTTATTTGTCACAGAAGTGATATTTGAACCATGGTCTGGGCTGACAGAAAGACAGCACTGGTTTGCAATTTATTATATGCAACAAAACCAAACCTGGGTTAGAGAAGGGAAAAGAGCTTCAAATTGTTAACTTCAAAGTTGAGAAACAGTTTTTATTTTAAAGGTAAACTCAGCTAAAGATTGCCTTCTGGCAATTTTAGGTTAAATAAACTTGAACAGACACTTTGTGGTATGAATCATGCAAATCATTGGCATGTTCTTTGAAAAAGTTTGGGTCACTATCTACCAAAAAGATAACATCATCATCACAGTTCAATCATTTTTAGACAAGAGTGAATTAAGCTGAGTTTGAATGAAATCCCTTGTGAAGGGTGTTCATATTCCCAGCAATCAGGTCTGGTGTTGTGGTCTTCCTCTATGCCTCTTTCTCCCAACTCCAAGCTCACAATGACTGTATATTCACATTTCCATCATGAAAACCTTCACATGATTGCATACTGAGTGGTCACCAGCCCATAAGTCACTTAAGAATACAGAAACTACTAGCAAATTGGATTGGACCCATCCCCTTCAGCCCCTGGTCCTGTCCCTAGTGTGTTTAAGAGACACATTAGAGACTCATGGAGAAAGGGGCAGCTACAGAATGAGTCTCCACAGTGCCCTCTTATTTTACAACAATAAGTATTTTAAGGAATTTTACAATAGCAAGTTCAATCTGGAGCACTGGGCTCATCACCCATAGATGGATATAGCCTCTATGATGGTGTTTAATCATATATCCCAAAACCTTTTTGCACTCAGCCTATACTTCAGGCTATAATCCTGTGACAATAAATTTCAGAGATTAATTATGAACTGTAAGAAAAAGGACTTATTTTTGATTGTTATAAACTTACTGTTGGATAAGCACATTGGAGGCTTCCAAATCTGTTCTGACAAGTAGCATCTAGTTGTCCCTTGTTCATTTTTTCCACAAACCATTCATAATTTCATAGATTTCCATTACAGTCCTATAAAAGAAGAATTTTCTCATTTCTGAAATTGAAAGTCCTAGCCACTACAGGCTCCCTATAGAAACGCTTTTCCAGACCTCTGATCTTCATCATAAACCTTTTGTTCTTTGCAATTCCACTGTGTACTGTCTGAAATGAGATTTCAGATATCTGGCATTTAAGAAGCAGGAACACTGAAGACAGTGACACTCTGGCTTCCGGTCAGCTTGCTCTTTCTCTCTTAACAACTCCTCCAGACTGCTTGTCTTTTCAGCTATTGCAGAACATTATGCTGGTGTGTTTGAACTCGGCTGTCTCAGAAACATCCGATGTTTTGAGAGACATGGGCCAGCTTTTTCTAGGCAGGGGAAAGTTTTCTGCTTATAGAAGCCTTAAACTTACAATGATTGATTATTTCAACCAAAAAGCATGAGGCCAGTATATGGCTGCAGACAGAGCTCTCCAATGTCATATTTGCTTCTTGCTAGTGTAGTCCTAGGTGCATGGGAGAGCAGGATACCAAGGATTTGGAGGAACAGTCCATTTAAATTTTTTATTTTGGTTTGCACTGTAAAGCAAGTGTGTTCTCACTTGGTTTACCAAGTAAAGATGTGTTTTCTGGGAGAAATGGCTTCAGATTACAATGAGAATTTGATCCTATGAAAACATTTTATTAATTTTGTTTGTTCAGAGAAAGGTGGTGGAGCCCATATTCTTGACCAAATCAGCCTACTGTTAACCAAATTTAACCCTTCACCCCAGTAAAAAAGAAAGGGTAATGTAAATATTGCTTAGTCTCATTTTCCATATTCCCAGTGTTATTATTTCAGTGTCACATGGGCCCTTCATATATATTTAAAGCTGAGAGGAGCCCTTTGACTCTGCCCTTTTTGTTATTTCAATGTCCAGGAATGAAATACACTGTTTATGTGACTCCAGGCTTTGCACTTGTTCATATGCTGTGTATACTGTTCATAAGCTGGGTTTATAAAATGGAATGACCTCAGCCACCTAGTTTTCAAGCCCCAGGTCCAGATGTTGACACAAATCCTTCAGTCTCAAGCTCATTTCTTTTTTTTTTTTTTTTTATGTTATTGAAAGTTTTTATTTTGATTTTGCAACTTTTATTTTCTTGTTACTTGGAAAAATTGAAGAATCTCAGTGTCCAGCCTTCTCCTTCACTGAGACTTTAAAAACCCCTTAGAGGCCACAATTTCTCCTTTTCTTATTTATTTATTTATCTAAGAAGTTGTCCCTTATCCTTATAGCAGAAGACAGAACTCTCTTAGTTAAGATACCTGCCAGATTCTGCCCTAATATGAGAAATGCAATACATTTGGGGTGAGACCTGCAAGCACCTGTATTGCCTAGATGAAACAAACAGAAAAACCTAGTGGAAGTAACTCTTACTCTATAAAATGTTTTATATTACAATATCCAAATTTCACGATGTCCCAGAATTCCTTTCCTACACACATATGCTCCCCCAATAAAGAAATGTTATCCTTGTTTTGTACTAAAACAATTATACTATGACATTTGCTCTTAGCTTGGGACGAATTAGAAATCAGAATCTGCCATTGCACCAGACCATCTAAAGCTTTCTCTTCTCTCTTCTTGTATCATTATATAGGAATAAAATATTGTTCTTCTCTTATCACTTGCTTTTATTCAAATGACATTTTATTTTATTTTATTTTATTTTATTTTATTTTATTTTATTTTATTTTATTTTATTTTATTTTATTTTATTTTATTTTTCCTCTGAGAAAAGAGTTGAACTTCTTGAATTTTTTTATTCTGCATTTGTGAAATAAACCCAGACTACCTTGGAGGAAAGCTTTAATAAAATGAGTGGTTTCAAGGTAGGAGGTCATGCTAGTAGGAGGTCTTGAGCTAGTCTCTGTATATATGAACCTGCCTGGGAGCTGGGGGAGGAAAACAGCCTGCAAGGCAGAGTATTTTGGAGAAGGCAGTAAAAGGTCAGTCTGTATGCACATGGCTGTGTTTGCCACAGGTGCAACATCTTTGTATATCATTGTATTTATGCTCCCAGCTTTGGCCCCCAACACCTGATATGTGCTGTTCGCAGGCTGTGGGATTAACAGACTCCAGGAGTAGATGAAGACAGTAAAGAGTCAGTAGAGATAGTTTGAGTAGGGGGCAAGTGGGAGCAAAACATGAATGCTTGTGCAGAACCGTGACAATAATCATGAAAGGAAGAAATTTAAGGTAAATGTTTTTTATTTACTTTCTTTCTCTTGCTCTTAACACACACGCATGAAATGGCAAGGAGTGAGACTTCAGCAAAGAGTGATGCTCAAAACACAGAATCATTAGGTAAGCATCAGAAGAATAGCCTGTTTCAGGCAAGTGGGACTGCCCAAGAGGAAAATAGAGATTTATACTAAGCAAATGAGCAATCTGGCATCCTTTATGAATCTGGAAACATTAAAGGTTCCCCAGTAAATGACAGGGTCATTTATGAGGTATGTGCTTCCAGCTTGCAGGAATGATCAGTGAAAGAAACAGTTCTAAATCACAGGTAAATGCCTCCATACTAGTGATAGCCACTAAACAGTCCTGGGGGGAAAAAATGTACACAAGAGCAGCAGAGATATGGGTCACCAGACAAAGCTGTTTGTCCTCTCCTGTACTATCAGGGAAAACATCAGTTTTGGCTGTCGATGCAGCCAGGTGAATGGGGTACTTTTGAGCACCAGGATTAGGTGGAGAAAAGCCACTAAGAGCTGGGTCACACCACAGACCCATTCTGCAGCCAGTAAGGAGATGCAGCTGGCTGCTGAGACTCATAAAGCTTTGGCTTTATGTGATCTAAAGCCAGATCAGCAGGGTGACCCACTGCTGCTGCTGGAGGAGAGAGGTTGAATGAAGGTCAGTATCAAAACTATCCTCCTGTGAGGAAGCCCCTGGGGGACCACAGCCTCCAGGAGCCCAAGACATGGCTGAAGCTAGGAATAATCTCCCCTGCCCTGCTCCACAGGGTGCAACAATGACTGCCAAGCTGCAGACCATTTGGTTTTGTGAGACAGTGAGAAAGGACAGGCAGGTCTACAAAAACAGGCATCATTCATCCTGTAACCCCAGTGCAGCGTGGGTCTGCCTATGACTGGGAGAAAACCAACAGGTAACCAAAGCATCTGCACTGGCGGAAAGCAGTTAAAGAGAATATTGAAAAGAATTACTAATAGCTGAGGAAATGCTACCTAATAGGGTATGGAATAGCGCGCACCACTTGTGGGTGCACAGGACCGGGTGCTGGCTTTCTGGGACAGATGAGCCATTCAGCCACCTACCAGTGCTGGACGCAGCTCCCAGCAAGCAAGGCTTGGCAGAAGTGCCCCTGGGCATCAGGCCAGGCAGAGAGGTGCTGCAGCAAGGACTGACCTGCACCAGCAACTCCCAGGCATTGCAGGAGTACTGCAGATGGAGTGGCATGCCAGAGGTAGCAGGGAGGAGTGTGTGCCTGCACTCCACAACCTCAGAACAAAGGTCAGAAGGAGAATATTAGGGCAAAATTAGTCCAGTGCTAATCGTCTACACCTGACATCTGTCGACTTCTGAAGAGTGTTGATTGACAGGCCCTGACCAAAAGAAGAAATCTGGCCATTTGTGCAGACAGGCAGCTGTCTCTCCTCACTCTGAAAAGCCCAGGAACAAGTATGGGGAGACCTTGGGGGCCTACTCAATGAACCCCCAGCCTCAGTCCCTATGGGACAACCAGATCTCCAACCTGCTGCCTCAGGAGGACAATAGTGAATAAGATAGAGCAAAATTCAGCAGCCCTGGGCATTTCCTAGCAATAAACACAACAAGAGAGCAAGACTGAGAGAAAATTTCCTCTCCTCTGTTTTCTTTAGGTCTGTTACTTCAGCTTTGAGTTTTTGAGTATCACTAGTATCCCAGAGAGGTCCTGATGAAACATGTAATTACATCAAGAAACTACATGATTTTTTTTTAATACCACAGTATTAAAGGTAATAAGGTACTGCCCTTATAACAACATCCGAACTCTTCATTTCTCTGTGGAAAAGAAATAGTATTTAACATGATGACACTGCACTGGGAGCATCTAGGCATCTAAGAAAGCACTGGAGAATTCTGGGTGCTATAGAGCAAAAGGGATGGCATAAAAAAAAAATACCCTATGAAAGAAAAGCAACTACTACAACTGCTTACTGCATGATGAGCACGCAGCCAAGCCACTGAGTATCTATGCTCAGTCGATGTATATCAACCAGCGCAGAACTGACTTGCCCTATTTGAAAGAAAGGAACTACATGGCCGTATTAAATTGTTACTTCTCTTTCTCAAAAATGGGCTATGTGGAGGGCATTCAAGCAAGAACTGGGATCATGAAATGCAAGTTACATTTTCTTAGACAGTGATTGTAATGCATTGCAGCAAAATTCAAGTGATTCTGTACCCTGAGGATCTGAGTACAAGACCTCTTCCCCTTGGTACTTACAAAACAAGTGAAAGGCAGGAATGGCAGTAAAGAGCCAGGAGCAAAACTGCACAGACAAGAAGAGATGTCAACTTGGAAATGCTGTGCTCTTGCAGCAACCCCCCTAGGGACTAAACACCAGTAAGAGACTGATGAGCAGGAAAATCAAGACCCTGAGGTAAGATGACAGACAGGCTGGCAGCAGCCACAGGCATGATGGTACTGGAATAGACCAGCAGCTCACAACAATAAACAGAGCTAAGGGTGAAGCCACTACCAGGATGGTGACTGAGTGGAAGACCAATTGTCAGGCAAAGGACAACAGTGGGATCTGTAGCAAGACATGGGGCATAGCTGGTACTCAGGGCAGCAGCGGAGACAAAACTGGATCAGCAAAAAGCAGCTGGCAAGCACACAGGACAACAAGGAAGGCATAGGAAGAGCTCAGGAATTAACCGATTTGACACAGGAGTGTTGGGGGAATGAGTGTCCCAGGAAGCCACAGGAGCAACAGAGCACCAAACATCAGGACTCAAGCAGCCAAGGAGGCTTGTAAAGCCTCATCAGTAGCAATAACACAAATATGATGTGGAAGACTGGGCTGAAGAGAAGCACACTTGAAAGACAACAAGGCTCAAGGTAGTGCTAGAAGGTAGCAGTAAAAGTCAGAGCCCAGTTCAGGCTATGTAGGGGGAACTACATGTTCAGCAATAGCTGCCAACATGGCAACAATAAACAATTAAGAGCAGAGATTAATGACCTTCATAGGTCTTGGAAGGAGCATATGTGCCTGCAGCGAGGGGCTTGAAGGGGGCATCAGAAGCTGCATCTGTGTTTGCTTGGCTTGAATGGCTGCTGCGGCTCAGGTTTTACAAGTGTAGAGCCCTTTCATGTTGTTGTCCAGCACCCAGAACATGAAACACTTGAGGTGAAATCCTGCCCCCACTAAAGTTAATGGGAATTTTGCCTTGAGTCTGGTTTCTCTCTGCTCACACTATCTAGTATAAGGAAAGACAGATCCCACCTCAAAAGAGAGGAAGGGGGTGGGGCGGTGGGGGGAAAGGAGGTTAAAGAAAAGCATTAGTGCTGCTTTGCTAGTGAGTGTGTACTGGTGGTAATGGGACAGGGCTGGTGTTCCTTACTGATTGGGACTGAGGGAGGCCCAGGGCTTGCTGAACTGAATAGACAGGGAGCAGGACTGAGATGACTGGAAAACCCTCACCAAGAAGGGAAGGAGATAAAGGGAGGGACTGGCAGGAGAACAGAAGAGCTGCACCAAAGAGCTCCCAAATGGCAAGGGGCGATCACTCCCTTAGGGCAGACGCAGGCCACCAAAAAGGCACCTCAGCAGCACCAGCAAAGACACAGCAGAATTGGGAAAAGCATGGGGACAAGTTTTCCACAGTGCCTCATTGGTGTCTTTGTTTTCCTGCTGTGTTGGCAGGGCAAAACACACACCTGATGTACTGCTGGTATGGGTAACTTCAGGGCTTCGAAAAATGAGAATGGGAAAGTTTTTTGCTTCATGGTTTGAAGAAATGGGAAAGTTTGTTTCTTCTTCTTCCCACCATGGGAAGGAAGGCAACAACATTACCATCAGGTCTTTGTATTTCAGCAGGAGACCTGAATCCTACAGATCAGTAAAAAGCAACCACATAAGCAAGAAGACAGGAAGATCACATGCAAAAGGTAGTTCAGTATTTGAAAGCTGTGTAAGATGCTGCTAGAGAAAAAGTAGCAGCTGCATGCATCTGAGCTGTGCCAATTGCTTTGACTCCAGCAAGTAGTTTTCATTATATCTTTGGAAGAGAGACTATGGAAGACACAATAAAAGACCTTGCAGAAGAGGTCCCTTCCTTTAGCTGAAAGCTACAATTGTGATACATACAATTCCTGATTGTCACAGTGCTGCAAAAGCTCAGAGAGAAAGGAAATTCCCACAGTAGAGCTGCCAGTGACAAATGACAGCAGTGCTGAGAAAGGTAGAAAAAGAGCTAGAGCCAGAGAAGTCTGTGGGCAGACCTGCTTAGCACCTTCCCCCCCCCCCCCCCCCCACCTTTGACTGGAATGCATTCTTATGGGAAATGCCCACTTGACTATACTGACATTTCCCTTTCTCATTTCCTTCAAGAACGCATGTCTGAAGCCAGTTGCTTGCCTAGAAGTCTGTTGTTGCTCTCCGGCCGGAATGGACATGAATTTCCCAGGAGGCTACGATGGCAGAGTATAGCATCTTTGCCCCACAGGACCTGGCAGCAGTGCCAGGGTCCCCATCCCACCACCAGAGCTGGGGCAAAGGGCTGGGCCACCACAAGGTTTTGGCAGAGGGAGTGGGCAGCCACTGAGGAAGCAGAAACCTTTGAGTTTTCACTCTCCTTGTCCATGTGGAAAGTAATTTCTGGGAAAAAGACTGTGGCTTCTATGTTCTTTCCTCCTGGATCACCCTCAGTGCAGACGCAGCTCCAACACCTTGTGGCTGCTGGGCTATTCCATGCCTAGTGGATAGCCTGAACCCTGCCTGTCTCCACACAGCCTCAGCTCATCCCTCTGCACCGCTGCACAAGAGTTGTTTCTAGCCCATAGGGCTGTTGTGAGGCCTAATTACCAAGTGTTTATGGAGAACCTCATTCATTAGAGGAGCTTGAGCTATATAAGTGCATATTACCATTTAGGATACTTCAAGATGAAAGGCACTTAAGTGCTTGACAAACTGAGAAAGCAAATGTATACAGGCATCAAGCCATTTGCGTCTGAAATGAAGCATCTGGGCTGAGACATAACAACTGTTTCAGGCAGCAGTGCAAGGTGAGAACAGCAAACCCTCAAGGTTCAGCTAAATGTCCCAAAGCAGCAGCAGTGCTGATGCCTGGGGGGCTGTCTGGGCTGGGGGCTGCCAGAAGGACCCTGGCGCTAGGGTTGATGTCCCTGCATGGTAGTCCAAACCAAGGAGCAGAATGGCTCCAGCTAGGACCTACTGGGTGCCCCTAATGGAGCTTGTATGTCTCGAAGGGTATGCCCAGTGGGTTTGCAGCTGTGAGCTTCCCCTAGTGGCTCTTTCCCTGGGAGAGGAGGAGAAGGGGGGAGAACAGGGATGGGAGAGGTTGTGTGCCACATGTTTGTGCCACAGCAGGTCACCTAGGTGAGGCAGTGCAATTGCAGGGCAGGAGGGTTTCATCAAGCCACCCTTTTTATGGCTATTTCGCATGCATAACTTTGAGCTGAAATAAATACCAGTGAATGATTTAAGTCTCCTGCAACAGGCCCTGTAGCCTTTCAGAGGTATTAGCAGTGTGCCTCCAATAAGGAGTTCTCCTTTTTTCAGTGATAAATCCATGCTACACCATGCCTCCCACGTACACCCAGGGACTCAATTTCTGCAGCAAGTGCAGATAGCAATGAAGAGCCCTGGAAGGAAACCAGAAAGCAGATTACTGAGTACTACAGACCATTTGAAGCACATACTGTAGTGAGAATGAAGCTCTTTAAAGCATCTTCATGAGCTACATCTTTGTTTTTGCTTTGGCCATGCTAGGAGTCTTGAAAAGCGTATATTCAACAGCATTTTCGCCAAGCTTCTAAGCCTCATAGGATTAGTACATATTACTAAATTTCTTCTCCCTTTTTTTTTTGGTTCTGTTTCTTAAGCTGTGCACAACACCCTAATACTAAAGCACTGAGTGAAAAATACACTGGACTATATTTTGAAGAATCATTGTGAAAAAAAGAAAAGCTGGAGGAAGATTTCTTAGGTACTTTCTAAGTTGCTGAGCCCTAAGTATGTGTGCAGTACTCAAAGTTTGGACCAAAGTACTCTACTCATCTGACTTCTATGTTGTTTCTTCAGGTATGAGACAAACTGTTCCATATTTGCCACCTAATAATCATGAGGGTCTTTATTTCCCAAATGTCAGCACTCCAATTTATGCTTTAATTCTGAGGTTTTCCATTTTTTTCTCACTAATTGCACTCTCAGAGGAGATCTTATCATTTGCACTGTCCACCTGTGCACCACTGCTCATTTTTTTCATCCTCTGTTCTCCTCTCCCTTTGTATCAACCCCCTTATCTGTGTCAATTACCTTAAATTCTAAGAACATGTATGGTGAAATCCAAACACCTTCATTGGTCATTTTAGCCAAGCTATAATGTATTTTGGCTGAGTCTCCATTTTACTTTTTTGACTAAATCTTTTATCTCACAAGAGCAGATGTAAGTTATTGAAAACATTTGATGGGGTCTAAACCAATTCTTCTTGCCAAATTGCCAAACGGCAATTATAAATAATCAAATCCTGTGTAAGTCAGTAGAGCTTCATGACATTGGAAAGGATCAGGAGGGCTTTCCTCTTGTAACAAACCCCAAGCTGTTCCAGTGCCATATGACATAACCTGTTGGTGTCTGGGGCTGCAGAGGAGGAGACTGTAGGGATCACACCCCACCATGCAAGGCAACTGGGGGTTTCCTCCCAGCTACTGCCATGCACCCAAGGGCTTTGGCTTTTGGCTGTTGTGTCCCCCACTTTTATCATCCCTGTGGCATCCTTTGTTGCCCCTGGCATGCTCTCACCGCTCACTGCTGTTATCTTCCTCTATAGATGAGCACGGAGGGGCTCCGGTACTGCTTCGTGCATGCAGGGGTTGGGGCTGTTAGTTATCTGCAGGACCATACGTGAGCAAGACAGCAGTTATCAGCAGGTTGCCTTGCAGCTCACCAGAGTAACAGAACTTAAGCCTAAAACAATAGTTAACATTTGCTGGCACCTGTAGTCTACTTACATGCATCTGTCTTGAAAGAGACCCCCAACTGGGAGTCTGGAGAGTCTCAAAACTCCCTGAGTCCTTGTACTGCTGGACATCTTCACTCTATGTGGCTCATCGGAGAGGTGTTTTGCTCTCTGCACAACTGGAAATGAAACTGGTTTTATTCATATTGCTGTATTTAGGACCAAAAGTGTTATCCCATTCTGATAAAGACACACTGACCCATTCTAATACTGACAGGACAGCATAGGTAACAGTAAGAAGTCAGTATTACTGAATGCCACTTTTATGTGAATTTAAGGTTGCAGAAAAAGTAAATCAATCTTAAGCTATGCTGTATAAACATAGCTTATTTCATTAACAATGAAAGAGTGTAGAACACCACGAGGAGGAAGAATGCTGTCTAACTTGTGCAAGCATATGGATGTATCTTTTGCATTTTATTATTATTTTCTTATGAAAAACCTATGATTTAGAATAAAAAGGACCCTTTTATGCAGCCAGTACCTTCAGCTGCCTGGTGCAGAGCTGCAGCACCTCTCTCAGCACTGCCATACACAGGCAGGGACTTACTGTGAAGATTGATCTCCCTCCAGCATCACTGACATCATACTTAATTCAGCAGGATTCTCAGGAAAATGTAGGGTTGTAGGAAAATGTAGCAATGTATGATTTCTTCCAGCTCCAGGTTGAGGCTTTTGAGAACTTCAGCATCATAGAGAACTGTTCCTGAATATGTGCAAGGTGGACACAGAGGAAACATGATGCCCCCTTCAAATATGTAGACATTAGCAAGTAGGTGTCTGTGAACAAAGAAGAAAGTGAAGGAAGAATGAATGAGAGGAAAAATCAGACAAATGGCAAATCCCAGGCAAGATAATAGGGCCAAGGCAAATTCACAATTAGTGCATGACACAGTATTGAACCCCTAAAGCTCTTTAAAGTCCTGAAAGTCTGAAAGTATACAGCTGAAGGCACAGGCTGAGTTAATTCTTGTTAGCACTGCTGAAGCTGGAAGACCTCTAACTCAGCCTCTAAATGTTGACTATTCTGAATACAGATATGAGAAACACACCTTATCTAACACAGTGCTTGATCTGGTGTGCCAGCTTCCAAAGAACAGCTGCTGCAAGCGTGTTTCCCTAGGGCTGATTAAACATTGCAAGGAAATTTCCAGAGTTAGAATTTACATTGTGGAGAGGTAACTTTAACAATGAAGTTTAACAGAATGGCTCTGTACCAGCTGCTTGTGGAAACAGTTACTCCAATGAAGAAAGTATTTCTTAATAATACACCGTGCTGTTGTGTAAGAACAGGGATACTAAGTAGGCAGAAAGTCAAAATGAAGTTGTCTTTCTTTACCCAACTACACAGATACACAGAGGGAAACAAGCACCAAATATTGCTAATGAGTGAATGAAATGTCAATAGTTTTTCCTTAGTGGTAATGAAAGAAATGTTATTCCATGTTTGTTATAGGGGTAGGAGTAAGGATGAAGAAGAGAGATGGTGAATATAGAAAACATTCCACATCCCTTGGAAAACCAAAGAAACTCAGAAGTGGCAATGGGGCTAGGTCTGCTAGAGAGGGCAGGGAGGTGTCATGTTGTGGTGAGGGGAGGGATGGAAAAGGGCCTTCATCCTGCTGTGGTCTCTAAGGCTCCCCTCCTTTGCCAGAACCAAGACTAGTAAGACAAATTCATGTGCGAGTTGGTGAAAGTTGCATCCTTTTTGTACTTCCTTCAATCCACCCTCATTTGCTTTACTTTAAATGGATTTAAATGTGTATGTCTTAGATGTCAAGAGGCTGAAGGATGGTACAAGCCAAAGCAGCATGTAAATCATAGCAATTAATTTTCTTTTTGTCAGGTGAGATCAAGAAGTAAAGATGAGTCAAATTTAATTTAAAGGGGTCTAAGCCATGCTTCTATCATACAGCCATGGTCTAATCCTGCCCAGTGTTTCCCCAATCAGTTCTTCTTGGTACAAGCGCTCCTTAAGCACCTTTCTCAGCATGACCAAGGCTGATAGGTCTTAAAAGTAACAGAAAGGGACACTTTTTGTATAGAAAATAATTCTTAACCTTTAATGCAAAATCTGCTCCAGTGTATTGCATTAGAAAATCTGTGAAAATACTCAGTGAAAACAGGAGCTAGAAAACAGCCTCCCTTTGAGCTGCATGAGACATTTTTCTAATAGATTAACAAGAGTTTCCCTTCCTACCACAGGGCAAGAACTTGTCAATTATAAAGCAGCTCCAGGAAAGCAGACCTTCCTGCCTTACACACTCAGTTCTGGGGGGAAAATAGAGGGGGATGGAAAAGACGTTTGTCAGGTTGTGCTTAAGGGCAGGCCAATTTCTGTACCACAGCTTCCTTCTGTCCTGCAAGCATGCGAAGGGTTCAGTCAAGGCAGAGAAGAGTCAGAGGCTCCTGACAGTAAGAGAGGCATCTGGGAAGGCTCTTGCCCTCCTGGGGAGGTAGACTTTTCCAGGGACACTCTGCAGGCAGCGCAAGCCATGCCTGCTTGCTGGAACATGGTTGATGCTGTGTTTCCATTCAAGACTGCTCCAACTTCCACCTGCCATGTACCCAAAATGCACTGAGGGCCTGCTCCCATCACCAAGCCCTCCAGAAGGAGCCCACCACCATGGGCCACACATGGGAGGTGGAAGTGTTTTATCAGCTGCTCCTGAGGCAGGCAGCCAGTTTTAGTTGTTGGGAATCCATCAGCAGAGCCCCCTTTGCAGTATGTGGGGAACAGCTACAAAGGAAAGGGTCTGCAAAGCCCAGTTTGCAGTTCAGTGGGTTCATCCTTGGTTTGAGGATGAAAAAATGTGTGGGATTTTCTGTGCAGCCCGGAGAAACTCAGTTGTACCAGGTGGAAAACCACACTGTGGGGTTTCCCAACTTCTCTTACAATTTACGCAGTGAATAAAGCTGTTATGGTGATGGAAAGGGTTATAGTCAGTATAAATCACTCCTTCAGGAAAACACTGGGCATTTTCCTATGTATTTGTGGGAAGAACTTCAGGGCCTGTGTTGAGGCCTCCATATATCAAGTCTATCCCTTCAGTTTTATGACAAAATGAAAAATCTCTTGGAGATTCTCTGCAGTTGAAGGGCATTAGGGATATTTACCAAGCAGAAGCTGCCCTTAGCATCAGAGGTGATTAGGTTTAAATACTGCAAATCTTTCAAGATTAATAAAAAGCTTTACACTCTGTTCTTTTCATGCCTGTTTTGGGTGTCAATAAAAAGCAACTTCATTAAAGCCAGTGAATTACAACCATTACCAGCATGGGTGGAGAATGGGCTCTCTGGATAGACTCCAAGGTTTCATCATACTGGTTTGCAGTCTCTCTTCTCACAATGACATGCTTTTTTTGTTATTTTGTCAGGTCAGGCTGAAAGAGATTAAATCCTAGCTCCAATAACTGTTCAGTAGTTTAAGGTCTATAAAATACTTATGCACTCAACAGCTCGCTTCTGCATAATAACTTTCAAAGATTGATAATGTTCCATCTCTGAGGTTTTCAGCTGATGGCGTTAACTCCTAATATGCACTTATTTACTGCCCCTAATGCTTTTCTCCTCTTTGGCTACCTCCAGCCAGGCAAAGCCTGTGCTATTGACGTATTGCAAGGAGAGGTGCAAAGCATGATGAGGAAAGGGCTCAGGAGAGATGTGCAGCTGAAGGGAGCCTTTCCTGCTGCTGTCATTTGGGTCAGTAATAAGCCATTATCCTGGGAGTGGCTTAACCATAGATGTGGAGTCTGCTCCCAGGAAGGCAGTGATCCACCTGCTGCAGGTTACAGCTGCCAGCTCTGGTGAGGCTGGGAAAGAAAGCATGAGATTTTCAGTTCCTCAACAAGCCTTTGGCTCCCACAGTCTCAGATTCCCCCCCCGGTCCCCCTTCACATTCAATAGTAACAAATCAGCAGTAACAAACATGGCCAGGAAAAGAAGAGAACCCCTATTTTCAGGGAAGCAAACCAACAATGGGCTCAGCCAGCCATTTGTGGTCTGCTTGGCAGGACCCAGATTGCTTTTCTTCCCCGGCTCCGTGCAGCGATAGAAGAAGGGCTGCAGCACTTAAGGCCTTGGCACCGTCACCTCGGTTGGGATTTGGAGTTACTCCAGGAGGCCCAAGAAACCTGCACCTCAGGCCAAAAACTGGAGGCTGGGAGTACACCGGGCTGTTCTGAAGGCTGGATGATTTAAGGTAGATAGAAGCAATTTGAAAATGCCTATTGCCTGGCTACTCCTTCAGACTGTGAAAGTGTTTGTGGATGGCTCCAAGGTTTCAGCTGCTGCAACAATGCAGTTACTTCTTTTTAGGTGCCTTGTTTTTCCCAGGAACCATTCCCACCTGCAAAAAGCTAGAAGGAAAAAGTTGGTAAATTCAAAGGAAAATCTGCAGAGGCATTTGACCCTCTCAGTTAAGAAGGAGCGTGAAAGCTCCTCACACAGATGATTTCTTCTAAGAAATTGAGTGTATTGGTTACTTCCCCAATTTCATGTTGGGATGATGACAATATCAATAAAAGACAGGAATGTCTTTGACATATTTCCAGGAACAAAGCATGTGAAGCTCAGTTATGTCCTTGGACTCACACAGTATCATCTGTTGTTTGCCATGGTCGTTTCACAGTCATGACAGGGTAGCCTGGGTTAGGTTCAAGCAAAGCGATTACCCTCACATGGCTACTAGCAAAACTGCTGTGTTCACGGCATTTGCTCATTCTGATTATGCAGTCTTGGGTTGTTTATTCCCAGAAAATTATGAATCATTATGGGGCACTCTGCATTCTCCATTCACTCTTACAGACTATTAGTTTTTTAAGAATAAGGGTGTAGAGCAGCATCCTCCTGGTGGGTTCTATGGGAAAACAAGCACATCAACGGATGTATTTCTTCAGCAGTAAGTAAATTCACCTGTTTGAACAACATTTCCCCATACAAAATTCCCACTGCTGCTGTAATCTCCAAATAATCATCAGCATTTGGAAGACTATTGGAAAACCTTCAGGATTAAGGAAGTAATTATTTTGAATGTGGAACTGAAACTTTGAAAACTGCAGAATTATGCTTGCAAATCGCAGCTTCACAGTGTCTTGCATCCACACCTTTTCCATATATATGGGAAAAACAGTGCAGGTATCCCAAGATATTCTCTGCCTTATTCTGACACATTCTCAAGCTCAAATCTGATGTCTGCCATATACATAGGTTGATCTTAAATGAAATTCTTCAGAAAATATATTACGGAAAAATGCGTTGGTATTCCTGATGAAAAATGGAGGAGTTAGAAGGACAGGTTAAAACCACCCCACGCCCATGCATTGTTGATGTTTGCAGATGGAAACAGGGAGGTAATGAAAGCACAACAGCGCAAACAGAAGACGTGGGACATGGTGGCAGCTATGGTATCAAGGCTGCAGTGCTGTCATGCTTACAGTGACAACCTTGATGTCTGGATCTGCCTGCTTAGTCCACAGCATTTACTTTACCATTGGCCCTTCTGCCTCCAATCAAACATTCCAGGTAAATCCTGAATTGGCAGTCCTCTGAACACATTACACTGGGGGTTTTAACTGTGAGATAAAAGTGATCTTCAGATAGAAAATATGACATTGTACTAATGGAGTTGCCTAGAAGGGAAGGAGTTATACATGATGGCTGGTAGCCCTGACACTGTCAATATGCAGAAAACCAGCTCTGGTACTAGGAGGAAGAGATCTATGTCTCAGTCCAAACAGCTCTGGGGTTATGTGTTATCTGAGATATTTTTGGTTAGTGAGTGAGAGTTCACTAAAGAGACTGCTAGTATCCTACTGAAAGCTCCATGTCTATCTTCTTCCACTCATGGGCAGTGCTGAGCAAATCAGAAGCTTTTCTGGCCTGTTTTCAGTCCAAAATTTTTATAGTTCTGGGCAATTTCTAAACTCTCAGTTATGGTGCTGTAATTTTCTTGACATTCACTGTAAATGTGTGTGCACGAGAAAGACATGGGAAGAGAACAGGGAATATTTCTCTTCTGGCAAAACTGCTATACCACTCCCCTTAAAATACATTATGTTTGTAAGTCATGGCTGCTGTAAATGTCCTATTTTATGTACCATGTAAAAAAAAAATAAAATCTTGATTTATATTATTTCAATAGAAAATTCCTACTAAATTCAAGGTGCAGCCTCATGCCCTAAATAGGAAAGTCTTTTACAGGTTTTGTGGATATATGAAAAGCAGTGCTCAGAATAACGCTCTAACGTGCATTGTGAAAATAATAATCTCTACAGAATTGCTTCAATAATTTCAGGATTAGCATTTGGACAAGCTGTGGATGTTCAGAAAATCCCTCTTTAGAACCACAAGACTCTGCGTTGGTGGGGAATGTGCTCCACTCCTACAGGGACTAGGCAAACATATGTTCATCCACAGCAGTGACTGTACCCACTTCAGAGAGGTTTGCTTCAAGTGACTCTCATCATAACTCTCAGCCAATTGTGCTTTTCAAATCCTACCAGACTTTTCTATCAGTTTTAATTTCAGCCACAGCTTCTATCAGGATTTCATAAAATATTTGAAGATACAGCAAACTTCAGCAGACAGCTGTTTTCAGGAGATCTGTACAGTAATGACGCTGCTGGGCACTGGAAAATCTTCCAGAAGGATGGCTACAGTGGAGGCTATCACCATCTCTGTTTGTGACCCTCATGGTCAAGAGACCCTTACCTGAAGCCCAAGGAAGGGATACACGCATATCCACAAAAACTGATTACCTTGAACACAAGCCAGACTTAATTGAATTATTGAATAAGCCAGACTTATTGAATTAAGACATGCCTGTAGCTGCAACTAAAGAACATTGCTCTGGTTCAGATAGTCCATGAAAGCAGGTAGAGGAGCTGAATTCCATTCTTACAAGGCAGACGAAACACTGGTAGATACAAAAAAGCCATGGGGCTCAGTGATGCCTCACATTGCCATCCAAAAAAAGCCATTTTAGGTGATTCCAGTTCAGTCAATACTTTAAAATAAGGTGACTGGGACTAGGAAGAGGATGCAGAAGAAAGAGTTAGATCTAGCCTACTTACAGGTTAGACAGTATGCAGGAAGGTTAGGTCCTCAGAAAACCCTGGCTCCTTCTGAGGGAGCTACCTAGAATGAGGTAATAGAAAATAGCAGAGGTGCCACTATTCTTAGGAGTTAGAGATGGCTCAGAGCTTCATGTCACTAGTCTCTGCCCAGGCATGGCCCAGAGGTGGGAGTCTTTTCCTGAGGCTCAGCACCCAGCTGGGTAGGGCTTGGGAACCAGTGGCCATGTTGACCCTATTTTTACCTGGTGTTTTAGTCATAGGAGGACCTCCCTGGAAGGAGAATTCTGCTTTTGGATGATATCGTTGCCTCAGGGGTTCTGGCCATCATCTCATGCTTTGACGTGTACCCTGTTGACAACTAACAGTTGTCCCTGTTGACAGGGGCATCAGGGACTAGAAGTGGGGTACAGAGCATTACAGTGGCCATAGTTCACTGTGGATTTATCCCTCAATCTCAAGGAATCAGGGACTTGGTTTGGGAAAGGTTGTTGAAAATGCTTTTCTCTCAAACCTATCAGAAGTTAGTAGAAAGATTCCTTTAGCTGTATGGGTTTGAGCAACATGGGAATCTGGCCTTGTGGCAGTAAGAGATTGTTCCCTGCAGGGTACATTCTGAAACTAATGCAATTTTCCTGCATGTTTGAATGAGACACTATTAATATGTATTGACTGCTCACTTAGCAATAATTGTATCTACTTCATTACTAATGACAGTAATGTTGCCATTTAGAAATTTTATGTAAAATTTGCAGCTGAGGGGGGTTCCCAGTTTCAATACTGGGTTCCTATTTAACAGAGCTTGGATCAGAACCTCTTTAATGGTTCTTTAAAGCAATAAAGAAAGTTGTATGCTCACAAACCATTAACATTTGAAAATGCCATCCAAGCTGCTTTAATGATTCATCCAGCAATTAAAAGAGCTCGAGTAAAGGTGAAACTCTTTTCGTAGTCCTGTGCATTGGCTCTGCTGCTTCACAGAGCTCCATCTGAATTATAGGATCAAGAGCACTTCCTACCTTTCATGTCTAGCTACTCAGCCTGCTGAAATCTCAAAACCAATCAGGGGGTGAGAGCTGGATGCACCCTTTCTGCTGGGGTTTCCAAAGAAATGAGAAGGTAGAAGAAAACTGGATCTCAGTGCTCTGGATGATAGATCATGAGTGTAATCAGGAGCATGCCTGCCTTGTCTAGATTAGTTGGCCAAGCCTCCAGTTGCTGAGCTCTTCAGGTGTGGGTCCAGTCTTATAAGTGAAAGATCAAACTACAAGTCTGGTACTCGTCATGCTTCTCCAGAGCTACATGGTCAAGTGTGTCTTGCAAGTGTGATCATAAGAAGTAAAACACCTCAAACCCTGCCTGAATATTCTTTGGAAATTAAGATATCTTCTCTTGCCTGGTTCTTCCTTTGATATCTTTTGCTACGGTGTTCATTGGCCAAAGTAACAGGAAGGTGCTGCCCACCTTCTGCATGGCCCTTCCCATAAAAGTGGCCTGTCCCACCACAACTTTTGTGGCCCTCTACCCTTCAAACAGCATCTATTCTCCTGCTAATAATAGCCGTCCTGTAGCTGACAGAGCCTCACAATGTGCTCTGAAATTTTAACTAACATTGCACACACCTATTAATCTCTTGACAAATAAAATAAATTAATGGTGAACTGAAATCTTGTGCCATAATAGGATAGGCCTTGTAAGGCTTAACTCAGCAAAAATGCATTAAGATGTCACTCAGGCAGGCATTGCCAGGGTAATGGGGACTTTCTAATAGGATTTCTTTCCCTCTTCAGAGTTTCCTTCAACACTGGAGTAAGCATTTTATTAGTCTTGCTGACTCACACCTTTAATTAGGAAAGAGCAATGTTTTCTGTTCTCTGAATAATATACTTAAATAAAATGTTATAAGTACTCAAATGTATTAAAATATTTAAAAAAATATTCCATAATTTAATGTCATATATATTTCTTGGCAGCAGTGAACTCCATGAGCCTGAAGCTGTAATTGAACAATAAATTTAAACCATGATTTCAGCCCATGTATTATAGATGTGTCTGGGGTCTTTACCAAGCTCCTTGCTGATACCATGTCATCAGAATTCCTGTTCTTCAGACAAACTTTTTCTATGTATTTTTATAGACAAGTTCTGGTATTGTAGCAGTAATGCCTGCAAAGTTGTATTTGACTGTAATTTTGAGGTCTTAACATGTGGAAACTGGATAAAGCTATGACGCCTTTTCATTCACAGCTGAAACATAGCCACTAAGTTTATTTTTCTGACCTGAGAGATTTTTGGGTAGGTCATTTTCCAGCTTTGTACGAATACCTTAATAGTTTATTCACATACAGAACTGGCCCTCTGCACATCTTGCTAGAACTTGATATTTAGAATATTTACCTTTCCAGTCCTTCAGAGATCTTTATCCACTGCTTATAGAATCAGGTTTAATCATGACAGATGCTCTGTAAAGATTATTGAGAATACTACTCAGTATCTATTCAGGAAGCTAAAAAGAGGTTCCTTTTCCTCTAGCCTACTGTGTGCGAAGATTCAAATTCTGTTTCTAGGCTGGATCTATAGCCAAGTTAATCCAAACTGCCTCCATTCAGTTTATGCAAAGTACCTCTAGCTCTGGGAAATGCATTTGTTATTTTGCAGACACGTATGCTTAAATTTGGATTCAATTGCTTGCCTCTGTTGTGGCAAAGCAATATTGTAATGGAACAAATACGGAGTCTGCTTTCACTTGCGTTTTGGCTAGTGCTTCTTCTCAAGGCTTTGCAGGGCCTCAAGAGAAACTGCTCAGCAACAAGTCATCTGTGCTGATGCCCTCCATGGCCCGTGAAAACTGACCCAAAAACCAGTGCCAAGCTATGAAAGTTGCCATGTCCACATTAGGGGGCAGAAAAAATAGTTACTGCTATTTCTTACTGAGGGATTTGGGTGTGCTGTGCTCCAAAACCTGTCCCTTGAGGTTGACCATCTGTTGTTACTGAACCTGCTCCAAACCCCCTGTTCCTGAGCATGACTGTCGAGAAACCTGTGGTAAAACAGTCCTTGCAGTCTGGACACCCTCAAGTCTCCCATGACCCCACACTGCAGGGTACCCAACACATGAGTGGCGACAGCCTGTCCTGTTTGGGTAGTGAGTAGCAGAATGTCTGCCAGCACAGGGAGCTCCAGTGGCTGTACTGGTTCTGTGTTTGAGGTTGTGATTCACACAAGGTTTTTATGAAGGTGCTGCTGTCAGGACAGCTGTTGGGGCATCTGTTCCCCCTGGAGCAGAGTGTTAAATATTACTTCTTTGCTTATGCAGTGTGAGTTTTGCCTGGGAAAACAATGGATATTTGATGTCTCTCTGCTTTATGCTCTGTAATTTAAGGGTGTTTTGGAGACTCCACTCCAATCAGTAAGTATTAGATAACTTGTGTTAGGCTGGCATGACTGAGCAAATTCCTTAGTTTGAAGTTAAAGCTGGGTCTGTACGACAATCTTTTGTTCCCAAGTGCATGAGCTCATTTTTGGTATTATAAGATTTCATCCTTTTCCTCTACTTTAGCCCTGAGGGCCATTTGCTTCTTTTTTATATGGTATTCTGCTCTTCCACTGTATTCATGATGTTCCTTAACATTAGGTCACCCGCTAATTTATCAGCACAGTTCTAATGGTTTTGACAAGGTCATTATCAAAATATTAAGACTTTGGAGTTTCGCCTAGTAACCTCCTTCCAGCCAGATACTTCTTGCAGGATTACTCATTGACTCCTTTTCCTTTTACACTCCTATCTCTAAGCCAGCTTCTTCCTCACCTTTCACTTTCCCAATTCACCCCATCTTTTCCAGTTTAAAGAAAGGATTTCCATATGACCTATAACAAAATATTATACTAAAGTCCAGAGAGTTTAACTGGAACATATTCTTTATCAGATAAATTTAATGTCTTATCAAAGGCAATCTGGCAGAAGCTACCTTAAAATCACTCCTGTTGTGTTTTGTCACATTTTCCCTTCACATTCATGTCTTTAATTATGATTTTCTTCAGAATGCATTTTAAACCCTGAATACTGCTGAGACAAACTAATGAGTCTAGACTTGATCTGAGCACTTTGTTTTCCCCCTGAAGCACCGGTCTTGCCATTTTTGTGCCAGGTTTTTTCAGAACACAGGGATGAGATCATCCTATTTCTCTGAACCAAATGCACTGAACTCCTTGAGTTTTGTTTCCACCTTGATTTCCAGCTCTTGTTCCCATCGTCTGTCTTTTCCTCACATGATTTAGCTCATCACTCTTGTGGGAAACTGAGGCAAAGTCTGTACCCATAGTGTCTCACTTCTTTTTTTCCTTGCGTTTTATACTGCTGAGGAACTTTTGCTCTTTTGCCTCAAGCTTTGTGAGATCAATCTCCATTTTCCTTTGGCAGTACTAAGATTAGCTCTGTTCCTCTCTTTGTTGTATATCATTTCTCTTTCCAATCCTCATACAGATTTATGCTCTTTCTTATGGCTCTGCCTCCGGTCTAGCCTGGAATGGAAATCTGTCTTCTCACACTTTACCCTGCTTGGGACATAAATTTCTGATCCAATTTTTGACATGCTTGTCCTGGAAGTATTTTCTTCACCTGCATGTTCAGGACTCAGCCTTAACATGCAGCCCAGAGAACTGCTGGAGCAGGTGGGATGCAGCTGCAGCAGGCAGCGGTGTGTCAGCTCTGCTGAGTATCCACATTTCTCTGTTGGGGTTGCAAGCTGCAGGCTGGAGGATTGCGGGTGACAGCTGCAGAGCGAGGCAATTGCTGCAGGTGCCTGCTGGAGGAATCAGCCCTTGCTGTGATCCTGCTGCACTCCCGGGTGCACATGCAGTATCCCAGTCAGTGCTTTGCTCTGAAATGAAGGCAGGAACCCTGGCAGAGCATTTTCTCAGCCATTGGTGCTCTGTGTTTGGACATGACAGGAAGCGAGAACCAGGCAGAGAACAACGTTCACCTAGCTGTGGGGTGGCCATGAGACAAAATAGGCATGAACCAGGCTTTTAACCTACATCATCTGCAAGGATTATTGCAGATGATCATCTCAAACTTTCTGACAGGGAAAACAACAGGAGTTTATGCTAAACCAGCACTCCATAGGCTGCAGGCCAAAGCTCAGCCATGGCCAAGGTGCAACCAGTGTAGGTCAGGATGAGGAGGAAAATAAAGCACTGGTGACATTCTTGATTTATGTAAAAGTAATATTGGGGCTGTGTTACCGCTTCTTTGAATGTCCCAAAGGTTGTGGCAGGGGCAGGACATTGGAGGGATTTAAAATACATTCTCCAGACCTTTTTTCCTTATTTATCATCCCTGTTTTGGTACTAGGAGTGGAGATAATAAAGAAGTAGCTTTTACTACAAAATAACTCCCCTACTGAAAGGAGTCCTGGGAACACTGAAGAAAGGTTTCCCCCAGTAAAGCAGCACAAAGTATTCCCACAGTGTGATGGATCTGATGCTTTCCTGGATTTTTGTTCCAGCATTTGAGTCATTAATGCCACAGCTGAGGGCTGGAATGACTGTAATTCTGGGGTTTTGGTCTGTCTGGGTGTCTAGCAGTGTATGGGAAACGAATGAGGCAAGAGGCAGGCTCTGCTGCAGTGATGGCAGGCACCCGCTGCTGCACTGAGCACAGGCTTTCTGCAGCCAGCACCTGCAATTCTCTCAATGCTGCCTTTGTTAGGTTTAGAAATGAAAAATAGTTTCCTATTGAAGGAGTGACACTTGAGCACCCAGAGGATTCTGCCGAATCCCTGGTTGTGTCACTCAGTGTAAGCACAGCTTTACTAGGTATTACATGTGTTGTCTGGTCATCCTGGTGCTATAGACAGGGTTGCTGTAGGCGCTGGTCCATGTGCCCTGATCCTGCGCTGTCAGCCCCAGCTGGTGTGCCCAGGTCTTGCACACTCACAGAAGAGCTACACCTGAGTGAACATGGGAATAGTGAATGTGCAGGGAGCGCACACAGGCAACACTGGTCCCAAGCAGGAGGCTTAGATACTCTCAGGCCAGTGAGCTGTGAGAAAGCAAAACTACTACTGCAGTGGTGCTTCTGTCAGTGGTCATCACAGTGGCCAAATAGGAGAAACACCTGTTTTGTAGACAACACACTTGTGTTGTAACATCAGGCACTTTGGACACACAACACACTTGTGTTATAGCAGCAGGCACTTTGGAGACACTCGTGTACTCAATAAAACTAAAAGTATTTCTAATCTGTAACCCACTGTATAGTACAGACACTTCATTGAAGTCATGAAAGCTTAAGTCCCAATTGGTATGAACTGGCACTGAATTCAGTGGGGCCATGCTGACCCAAGGGAGGGTCTAATCCTGAAGCCTTTAAAACATGTGATGGCATCTACATCTGAGGGCTGTGCAGCACTGAGCACATCTTTCTTCATATCTATTTTTTTGGAAAAAGGCATCTTCCTAAAAAGCCAGTATTGCCAAAAGGAATAAAAACTGCAGCATGCCAATCTTCACCAGGAGAATCTTACGCTTAGCCCTTAAAATATTTCCGTATCTTCTGTGATCTTGGGAGGCATATTTCCTGATGGGGTAATTCCCTGCTCTTGTGGGAAGTGGAATTTTTTTGTTAAAGCATCTGTGCTTTTATTTCAGAAAATGAAATTTTATGTGTGTCAGTGGTATGTTTTGATCACAGAACCTTTCTTGTAACACAGTGGAAAATCTGAGATTTTTTAATATGAACAAAAACATAATCTCAAAGAAGAATGAATGATAAAATTATGAAAAAGGTACTTTATATAAAAGAGAAAATATAAACCCCACAACAGTGTCTTATATAAAGTAGCATCAGGAAATTCCACAGTTTCCCTAGGAGGGAGAAGTGGAAAAAAAAAAATCAATCCAGTTTCATAGAACAGTTTTGCTGTTTATTAGGTTATTATTTCTTTGTCTAGTGCAATAGCAGGCCCTGTTTGATAAGTAACAGAGACCAAAAGCTGTGAAGATGACAGAGTTTAAATTCTCTGATATAAGAAACAAATAA
The DNA here is from genome assembly GCF_034315485.1 of Pezoporus occidentalis. Taxonomy (NCBI): domain Eukaryota; kingdom Metazoa; phylum Chordata; class Aves; order Psittaciformes; family Psittacidae; genus Pezoporus; species Pezoporus occidentalis. The sequence goes on along the minus strand of NW_026913800.1, from coordinate 893,865 downwards.
AATTCTTTAGTTATTCAGAACCATTGAACTGGAACATCATAGTACAGAATACTACATTCTATCACAATTTAACTACCTTTTAAGCAAATTTATTGTTCTGTTTGTAAAAAAACCCCAAGTCCTCTACTTGTCATATTTGATCATACTGTGCATTCTTTAATGCCAAGTGCATCACTGTGAGTGCCTGTAATTTGCCATCGCCCCTGAAGATGTTCTTGAAAATGAGATGTTTCATCTCAGTGGTCATACCCTGCTGACATTTCTAAAATAAATAAATTATCAGTTCTGTAGTAGTGTTGTCATGGTTTGAGAGGATTTTACATAGAATGCTGTGCTTCTGTGGGAATTGTCAAACCTTAATCTTCCAGTAAGCTGCAAAACTATTATTAACATATCTCTAGGTGATGTTGTTTAGTGTTAGTACTCAGTGGAATATACTTTTCATTAAAATATGAAAGCAGTCCAAATATGTTTTACCCTCAGGCGTATTATTAGCTATGCTGTTTCTTGGAATGACTGCAATACAGAAATTAATCTAGTCTTAGTTCAAATGACTTTTGTGTCACTGTGAAAACTGAATTCTCTGCGTGTCAAGATGAGTCAAGATGGATGAAAACGACCCTGTTAAGCAAAGTCAATACAAATGTGTATTAAAGCCACAAGTTTCAAAGTATTGAGGTCTTCCCTGTGATGTGCAGTGCAGCTCCTCTGCTCTCTATGGCACATTTCATCTGATCTAGAGTTACTCTCTAGTACATCCTGTTTGGTGAATGTTTATCTCAGCCTCATCACATGAATGAGCTTTGAGAGTACAAATATGAAGCTCAAGTTGGCCCTGGGACATGGCAGGGTGATTCCCACTGTGAGAAGAGCAGGCATTGTATTTGGCAGAGTATAAACACTGTCCAGGGCTGGGTTCCTGAAGCTCCCTCTGCCAGATGGCTAAGCAGAAAGACTGAACAGGTTGTTGGAGCCATGCAGGTATCCTTTAGAAAATGCAAATACCTCCTTCATGTATCCACAAGAAGAAATATAAACAGTCACATATTTAAAATACAGCAAATATCAAATGATTGTGGGGTGTGTTTGCAGCAAATGTAGCCCTAGAAATAATAATTAATTAAAAGCATAATAAAAGCAAAGATAAAAGAGTTTTTTGTCAGTGTGCTGGCAACAGGTTACCTTCAAGGGATTCAGTGAATTTATTGAGAAGTGAAGAGGATGGCTTATTACCATGTGGGGAGGAAAGGGGTAAATTACAGTATAATGTCATTTTAAGTTAAGAAAAGTTTTTTCCTAGGTGACAGCTTTATAAGTGCTAAACTGATGTGTGAGAATTCAGCCTAATCAAAATTAACAAATGGAAGTAAATGCTTCATTTTCACCTGGGGAAAAAAAAAATAACTGTTGAATTAAATCGAAATACTGCTCTAGAAAAAGGGACAATTAAAATGTGCCTTAATGACATGATTGGAGAGATGGCAAAAAGTAAAAGGCAGGCAGGGTGCAAATGAGATTGCAAGGAGCTTGAAATACCTCAAACAAAATCATGGGCAGCCCTATAGAGGACAAAGTTGTTCCAAATAAAGCCAAGGCTGAGCAGTGTTATCAATGGACTCATTGCTAGGCTCTAAATGCACCACAACCAGTCAGAAAATAAAACCCGGTGTTAGGGAGAAACTGGTGAAATCTTTGTAGGAAGAGTAACTTTGCATGGAAATGTGATTTTGAATGTCCTGAAACTATCTGTGAGTGAGTTCAGATTGAGGCACTCAAATGGTATCACTTTCATTCTTTCCTTTTTTTTTAGCAAGAAGACAGGGAGAAGGAAAGAACGAATGAACCAGTAGGGGAAGTGTCATTTCATCCTGCATCTTCTACCTCTTCTTTGTCTTTGTCTGGGACACGGGAGACCCAGCTCTAAATCCTTCCTCCTTCTGAAAGGATCAGACCTCTCAGAAACACCCAAATAGGTGGGCATAAAGTACTCAAGGGGACTCTCAGGGCTAGTTAGTCATCTTCACATTGTGTCTGTGATGATTTAAAACTTTTGCACAAAGCAGAACTGTTTCACAGCAGAGGAGCCCTGGAGAAGATTACAGGCCATAAGGTACAAGTCCTCCTTCACTTTCCCCCTGTAGATCAGGCCATCAGCTGAGGGTCTTCCCCCTGTCCTGTGACCCCTCTGCTTCCAGGCAATGGTGGGGCAGGGTACTTTCTCCCCTCTGGGTCACTACTTTTTACTCTACGCAAAACACATCTCCTGGTGAGAGAACACACCAGTGTCCATCACCCTCCAGCAAGAGCTTATTTATGTATGGCGGGAAACAGTGCAAACTTCATTGTTCTGCATTTGTAAAGTGTACATGGAGCAGTTTACGGGAGCCTTTGGGCAGCTCCAGAAAGAGAAACAGGATGGCCAGGGCAATCACTCTGAGGAATAGGCAGCCAGAAATGACTGAATGCGTCTGGAGGGGGTACCTGAGGCTCAGGGTCAGGATAGATCTGGGTCCTCTGTACCCTTCTCTGCCCAGAGCCAGCAAGAGCACTATGGTGTTGTTGGGCACCCTTCTAGGCAGTTCTAGAGAACTCAGAGTCCAGGTGGGGGTCAGGACTGCCCAACAATTGCCTTGGCACTGCTTGACTGTGGCACCCCAGCAGGTTTCATAACAAATTGCTTTGTGCTGTGTGGAACAGAACTGAGGGAGACAGAAAAGGGTCCACTTCTACAGGGAACTAAAAATCAGGAGGTTTGTGTCTGAGGGCTAGTTTATATGCCAGCTTCTCAATAGTGCAGTTTCTCCTGTAGATGGTTTTTCATCACAGTGTTTGAGAAGAAGATCATTATCCTCAGATGTTGATCAATACCTTCCCAAACTAACCTAAAAGACAAATCAAATATTTGCCAAAAGAAAATACCAGACTTCCTTTTTCTGTCAGCTTTTCTTTGTAAATCTCACAGCCTACAGCATGCAGTAATAACTCATTCATTATTCAAGTAACTGTTTCTGTAACTGGGTTAATAATAGTCTTCATATCTAAGTACAGTAGTCTAGCTGATGGAGTTAAAGTTCCCACAGAGCTTTTGTTTTCCTCAGTTCACAATAATATTCCCAATAAAGCCATTTACAAAAACGACTGTGCCACAGCAGCTTGTGCATAACACCCAGTGAATTATTATATCAAGATTTGTTAAAACTGCGGAGGACATTTGTAGTGAGATAGTTATCCGTAAATGATCTTTCAGGAAAAATTGCTGAAAGCTCTCATTTCAAGCTATGCTGTTTTCTCTGCTGCAGTCAATTCCAAGAGCTGATGAGGTTACTGCAATGTCTAAAGGTAGTTCATAATTAAAAGGCTTAGAGGATTTTCCCTCACACAAAGCAGAACCTGAGGCACAAATACAAGTAGAAGCACTCAATATAGAGGCCACATTTAAAACAGGAGCTAAGGATAACTTTTGAATCAAATACTTCAGTGAGTAGAAAATTGAGAAAATCATTAGAAGCACAAGAATCTCATAATTCGATAAGGACCCATTGGTGTGACATACATAGAAGTAAATTATGCTTCTCCTAAACTCCTAGGAATCTCTGAGTTAGAAAAATTGTACATTAAGGTAAGATGATGGGTATAATTTATTTAGAGTCTTGAAAAGCTTTCAGTAAGATTCTGCCCATGAGACTATGAAAGAAGTCCAGTAACAAGAAAGTGAGGTAAATTCTTGTCCTGAACTAACAAATGCTGAAGAGACAAGCTGGCAGTGAAATAAATGTCTGAAGCCTGAGGTCGGAAAATATTAAGAGTGAAGTGCCCTGAGGATGTCTATAAGGACTGTTTTTTATCTATCCACGTGCAGGTGACTATGTTGTACTGATATGACGCTGATTTCCTTTAGTTCCTGCGAGGATCTATTTACAACAGATAGGAGACAAATACAGACTTTCAGATGAGGAATGTACCTATTAGGGTTTTTTTTAGAGATTTTTTAGAATTATTTCCTATGTCTTAAGACTGTGATTGTAGTTTCAGTGGATTTGCTAAGTACTGCATTTCCTACTAACACTCAGAATTAGGTGAACAATGAAATGTCAGAATTTGCTGCTGATAAAAGCTTGATCAGAAAGGAAAAGCTGCAAAGGATTGTTTGAAACACCAGACAACTCTAATACCACCAGTGGTTGTCCTAACATGATGGCAGATGAACTTGAACTAAAAGGTAGTGCATTTGAAAGAAATAATTTAAACTACTCTGACACACTGATGGCTTCTGAATTAACTGCAATCTCTGGGGAAAAGAACTGAGCATTATTGTGAACAGCTCAGTGAAGATACTAAGCAGCAGAAGCAAAAAAATGTGTCTGAGATGCTGAAGTGGGGGAATGTATTAAGAAACGAATAAGAATGTACCTACCCTAGTGCACAGATGTGGCTGCACGTGTAGCCACACGTGCACACAGAGGGGCGGCTCATCAGCCTCAGTACTGCATGCTACTTTAGATGCTGCATGTACAATGTGAACTTGATAAAAGAATATTTGAATAATTAATGTTTCCCAAGTGAGTAGACAGGCTGAGGAAGACGAAATTGGTCACTTGCAGCAGGAGCTGATCAGTCCCTCTGGCAATGCACTGAAAGTTCAGAGCCTGGAAAGATTTGGGTTTGCATAAATGGCATATGAGCACTCAAACTCCTTATCAGCATTGGTCCTGCTGCTCCTTTCCAGGATATTTCCAATTTCTTCCACCAAAGTTTCTCCTGTCATTCTCCAACCAGGATCATGCCCTATCTAGCCTCTCATATTTATTAATTCTTGTCATACTTATGGTCTGGGTTCATAAACCCATATGGAAGAGTGCAATGGTCTCAGTCAGAACTCATGAAGGAATCATGCAAGGAAGGGCTGAGGGATGAAGCTGGAGTAGAGCGATGGCAGTGAGCAATGAGGAGTGGAGAGGCGGCAGGAGATGGCGGAAACACATGGGAACCCTCTTCCAGGTTGTATCAGCCTCTAAGATGGCCTCTCTTGGGTAAAGTTTTCCTCTGTCTCCAGGTCTGTGGCATACCAATATCCCTGATGCATCATTTTACAGTAAGCTCCTTTGTAAGATAAATAGAGGAAGCTCATAACTCTGTGGTTTAGTTGCAGTTTCTTTAGCTTTGACATCACAAGATAACCTCCGCAAAACGCAAACTGAAGCATGGTTATCTTTGCAACCAGAAGGGCTAAACACTTCATTAGCTTTTTAAATGAAAGCTTAGGTTCTGGAGAATGCAGTCAAATCTGCAGGAAGGACGTAATTCCTCCCACATTTTCATGAGCAGAGAGGATCAACATCTTTGCCAGTCAGACGCTCTTGTTCTGCCTGTCCCAAAAAGAAAGGAAAAGGGGACTGTTGCATTTACAAGGCAACACGTTTAAAGCAGATAAAGAGAACCATGAGTAAGTAGGATAGAGCAAACCTGCAGAATTCACTGATAAAATTTTTTACTGGATTCTGCAGGATTAGAAAAGCTTTTAAACAAATAATGTTTGCAGCTGCACGGGTTTCAGTGTCTGCAAATGACGTTAAGAGTAAAAACGCTTTTCCTTGCAGGCAGCACAGCCCAGGCCTGGCGTTGTGGGTTAAGTTTAGTTGAAGTTGGGGGGAGCTACGAGGCAAACTGTTCTATGCGATCCTCTTCATTTATTATGAACTTCATCCCAGTATTGTTTGTTGTGGCCTTTCCTAGTGGCAGTAATTCTGTCTGAAAATCAGTTTCCATTAAAAGAGAGAAGTGGATTGTTTGTTTTCATACCTGTAGAAACAAACTGGAAAATCTGACTCCTGAAGTTTCAAAAAAGCAAAAAGCAAAAAAAATGCAGCTTAATGAAATCTGCATGAGTTTGGTTTTGATAGGTCATGATAGTGGTTGCTGTCAGCAATACCGTGAACAGCACCTGGAGCTGGTGGGAGTTGTAAGGAGTGTTTCAAGAGCATGAGGAGGTACGAATAGCTGCTCACACCAAGGAGAGACTTGAGAAAACAGGAAGTGCTAGGGAAGAAAAAGCAGCTCTACATCTCCCTATTCTAAAATTCTCTGAAGAAGGCAATGAAAAGGCTCTGGAAGAAGCTCAAATAGCCCAGCAAACAACAAAGGAGGCTGGATTTCAAAGGATTGCTGAGAATGAAGATCAATAGCCCCAAGAAGGAGATCTCAGTCCTGCAGAAGAGCTTTCAAAGTCTTCATCATGTTTATTTCGTGTTTTGAATGTGTGTTCATTTGGAGGGCATGGAATTTCTGACTTAGTGGGACAGCTAAAATATCCAAATAGTGGGAATAAAGCAGTCATTGGCCAGGTTATCACGGTAAGAGCATTCTTTAGTAAAGGTTATGAGCTCTTCTCTTCCAGAATTACCACATAGGAACCAGAAATACATGTTTTATCATTGCTGGTGTGACAGGAGAATGATGGAGACAGTGTGTTATGTTAGGGCAACCCATGTCCCCATGTATCATCAACCAGGATATCTGAGACCTCTGAAATCTGAAACATTGCAACTCAGGAGCTGAATCTGCCCTTTCTTATTAAAGCAAGTGGGCACCAAGGGGAAAATACTTGCTCCCTCCTTTAAGTTCTTCAGCAAAAAGCTAATGAGGAATTGACATAGGACCACATTTTGAAGCGTAACTCAGATAAAACCCTGTAACTGAAGCTGAGTCAATAGGAAATGTCATGCTGGCTTTCATAATGCAAACCATGCACCTGTCTCTATAATTCCATACCCCACCAGAAGGTACATTGGTGGAGTCTGATAATGAGCCAACATCACAGAGCCATGCTGCTGCTGGATGAACTGCACAAGGTGTCAGCATCCTGCCAGACTTATTCCCTGAATAGGCATGGCTGATGTTTCCAGGAGCTGTAAGACTTCTAGGAGAGTTGCCAGTGGGGAGCAAAACCAATGCTGCCAGTAGCAGCATGGGATAGTGCCAAATTAGTACAGAAGCTCCTGTATGTGCCAAATAGCATTCTAATTACATTGCGATCAGCAAGACAAAACTGTGTCTCTTTAAAAACATATGTCTGTATTCACAGTGGGTCTTCAATGCAGAAGGGAAATTCAGAGGAAAAATGGCAAATAAGAAAGGCTTGTTTGTTTTCAGATGTGTCTGGGCTTCTAGGATCCCAGTCTGTGGGACTGACCTGCTTCACTCCAGGGAGAGGAAACAAGAGGACAAAGAGGAGGTGTGATCTAGCAAAATCGGTGGGACTAATTCATTGTACACACTGAAACATATGCATCTCTGGCAGGTACCTTCTTTCTTAACACCAAACAAAAACATTTAGGGTTCTGTTCAGCTGCTTTGAGACTGAATAGCAACTTATTCCAAACACAGCACTGGACCACCGGGCCCAGTTCTTTTTGTGTTTTTGATTTCAGTGTCATTTTCTTCCGAAATGAATGTAGAACATATTTCTAAGAGTTGTGTTGCAGCAGCCCAAAATTGAATAAGCTGGTCCAGATTAAAAAGATGCATCTGATACTCATTAAAAAGAGGATACAACAGCTTTTGGAACAGATAGTGGACTCCTAGGAGTACCATGGAGGAATTTACAAAGAATGAAAAGTGAAACATGTTGCTGTAGAAATAATTATTCAAATATGTGCTAAGTAAAATTTCATCTGGATCCTTTGTGCTTTCTCAGACCTTCCTTGAGCTCCTCTAACTGGTAATGTAGTCATCATGCAACAGAGTGACAGTGCAGTTGAAGTACACATGGGCTTAAGTGTCTGTCTCTTCTCCAGGCCTCTTCGTTTGGCTCCCTCAGGGGCCAAATGCATTTTGTATCCAGCACAAAAAAATTAAAAGAGGAGAAGATTGTAAATATTGACTGTTCTGTTGATTCGATGTGTGGCTATACTGCTTTCAACTCAGTGAGGTTAAGGCACAGTGAACTGTGGTGTAGATCTATGCTATAGTAGCTACACTAGCTCCCTTTCCAGACTTCTGGAAGTCAGGCAGCGATAAGAGAGAACAGCTTTCTCTGTTTTCATTACTCCATAAGTTCATATAGAGCTGTGACATGGGTAGGGATGCACAGCTGGGTAGATGCTCCTGCCCCATGTACTTCCATGGGGCTTCGAGCACTACTTGCCACCTGGGTTACAGCACATGGGCACCCCCTGTGATAATCATGCAGGTTCCCTCTGTGAATATGAGCAGTGCCTAACTGTGCTGGAGCTTCAGCCTTTTCCCACTTTTCCCCACTTCCTTGCCTGAAGTGGTCTATCCCTCCTTATGTAAAATGGCTACACTACTGCCTCCCCAAAGCCTCATTCAGAGCAGGGCTGTTTTTGTCCTGAAACATATAGACACATCCTATAAACTGGGCAGAGGTTTAAAACACCTGAATGTGGAATGCACGACAGTGGGTTTCATTAAGAAAAAGCAATAACACTGCACTTAGAAATAACATTAATATATTTATTCAGTATGGTTGTTGCTGCCTATGGGCACATAGGGTTTGTGTAGGACTGCTTGTGGGTTTGCAAAATTTATCACTAATAGTTACTGTGAACCTACAGCACAAAGTTCTGGGTCCTCCAGAATTAGGGAGGGCTATTTCAGCATGTCACCACTTGCCAGACCCAACGGGTAGAGCTCTGACAGCCTGTTTTCTTTGAGATTTCAGGCATTCCAATATTTTTGGCTATTTATTACAGAAGTCTCCTGGCTTCTCTTCAAGAAAAAAAATTTACTCCAACAGGAGGTAGTCCCTTGTGAGACACATCCAGCTGGCCACAGTGGGGGCCAGCCTTGTCGTCTTTACAAGCAGGATATGTTCACATGCCAGAATCAGCAGAAAAAAAAATGGATGACACATCCACAGTCTGAAGGTTTGTATTCCCAACAAACCCAAGTAGAAATAAGACAGGATGGGGAGCCAGGTCCAAATCAAGCATTTAGTTTAAACATTTACATGCCTGAGATCAAGCTCTTGGATTATGGATTAAATCCATAAAATGTCTAGGAAGGCTGCAGCAGCCTGTGAATTGTCTCTTAGACCTGTCTGGGGACATTTTGTGACATCTGTTGTCCAAGCTTGGGTTTGTAAAACCCACATGCAAAACAGTGGGTTTTAGACCAAACTGCTGATGTATGAAATTTTCACTGTGCTTGATATGAGGCACTGCCAAATCTCCAGCAGTATCTGTGTCTGAGGATCTTTTTCCTCTCATCCCATGCACCTTGACTTGATTGTTACTTGCACAGCCTCTTATGCTTGATACTTTGGGAGCCATATATCAAGGAGAGAACTGCTTGGGAGGAAACAACAGCGATTCTGTCTGTTCCCTGATCCTTAATGCAGTTTTCAGCTTGAGGCAGTTTGAGTCTTTCTGTTCAGAAAATCTGACATCAGTCATGCACTCTCAGCCATATGAGGTTACTCAAGATTTACAGCTTTCTGTTGTGTGACCATTCAATTTGGAGTGGTTTTGTTAGGATGATGTTTGCTGCTGTGATTTGGGGACACTTTCGTCTCACCCTTGTTCTTAGGATCTGATGTCCCCACATGCCCGCACAGAAAGCAGAAGAGCAACATTAGCTCAATAGCACTTTGCAGAACACGCTCCCATGACCCGCTGGTGAAATTGCTACAGAGCCTTAAGCTGCCTTCTGTCTTCTCCTGGGTGTTTTTGATCAGGAGCATGCTCCTCATGGGAAATTTCAGAATTTCTACTGAAGTTTCTTGCAACTTTGTCTGGAGCATTGACCAGAGAAAGCCCTCATGCCAATGGGTACCTGACTGTAGGGCATGTCCCAACCCTTCCTCTGGCCCCCACACAGTGCTAAAGTGACAGCCCTGAAGGTATGAAACTGCATAGTGCTGGAAGGAGACAGCTGCTTTCAGTGGCTCCTGGAGGAGCCAAAGGTATCTGTGGTTCACTGCTAAGGGCACCTTGTTTCAATATTTTGGTCTAATCTGCTCTGGTTAGTTCTGCTCTGACTTTCTCTTTTACCACATGGTTGGGTTTGAGAGGGAGCCAGTGTCAGCAGCTGTCTGTCACTGAGAGACAGGAAGTGCCAGATCTGGCCCTAAAATGGACCTCTGTTCAGATCTGGCATTTCAGCTCTGAATTCAGTGGGGAACAATTCAAGGCTTCTGTATGTTCAATGAAATATGGCACAAGAGAAGGTGCCCTTTGTGTGCTTGTCTCATTTGAGAACTGTCTAGCAGGGCAGGGGGGATATCTTTTAGAGCAGTTACGCACCTTTGGGAAATCTTGTGCATATGAAAGTCCAGAGGGAAGAAACTATTATACTGTTATTGTTGAGGGACTGGGGTAAGGCTGCTTGTGACAGTCATGAAAGATATGCCCATGCTGTGCTGCTACAGGCAGCCCCCTTGCTATACCAACTCTTCGAAAAGAAGGGGACTTGAGGCTTGGAGATACAGGGCTCCACAAAGACCAGTTTCATTGCTTGGAAATAAAAAGACTGTTAATTAAATGGACTTATTTTATATGGTTTTGGACAGGTTGAGTTCCTCTTTTTTCTGTGCTTACCATTTTTTTAAACTTTCACTACATACACTCCAAGTATTTGTTAAAACTTTGTTTCCCTTTGGATTAGCTAACAATAAAACCTCCCAATTTCTCTCAAAATCTATGTAGTTGCATCTCTCCTTGACTTGAGAGAACTCCAAGACATCATACCACAGATAACTTGTCATGCAACATGTGACTGTGTGCATATAAGTGTACATATGTACAATTACATGGCATACGCTATAAAGCTAGGACTGTATATATTAGGGCTGTTTAACATCACTATGGACTTGAGCAACAGATGTTTTTTTGCACTTCATTTTCTCCCACCTGTCTTCACCAGAAAGAGACTAAGTAGAAACTGCTCATTTGATCCAGGTTCATTCCTGTTGGATCAATCTTTTACTCTGGGAGTGCCTGAACTTCAAGTGATAGCTCAGACCTGAGGTTACCAGACTTGTGTAGGTTAGGCCACATGTGCAAGACAGCCAAAATCCCAGGCCAGCAGATCTGGGTGGTGAGCTCCAGTAGAAGTAGGGAAGTTGGCTGAGTCTTTACAGGAAGCTGTACTGGCAGTATCAGCATCTGAATGATGCTTGGAAGGGTGAGCTGTAGGCAAGAACCAGGCAGGAGTGGAGTCTGTGGCTGCACCCCACCAACACCCAGCAGTGGGTAGAGGAGGGGTGTAATGTCTGCCTAGGGCAAAAGAGCAGGCAGCATCCTCCCTAGGCAGGATGAGCCTGGATGGTGCCCACAGGGAGATACAGCTCTGCAATACCTCCCCTATGCCTTGGGGCTCATAAGCACCAGGAAGGATTTGTACCTAAGAGAACTTTTTCTTCCAGTTAAAAATAAGTGTTTTTCAAAGGCTGTTCCCAGCCCTGTGACTACTTTCTGTCACCCTCTCTTTTCCCTTCCCAATCCTCTGGAAGTTTCTCCTGACTTCACAGTGCGTCAAAGCAGCCAGCTCCCGTGTCTGCTCCATGGTCACCCAGAACTCTGAAGGGCTGGGACTGAGCTAAGAGTCCTAGTTTGGCTGAGCTGCGCAGAGCTGGCTCAGCTGGCTCAGGCCTGGCATGCAGCTTATCTGCCAATGGAGAAGCCACCCATGGATAATGAAAAGTGACTGTAGCAATGGAATGTGTTACAAAACTCCTATTGACTTCATGAGAGCTGGCCGGCAGAAATCACTGTGTACTTATACTAGGGAAGTAAGCTGGGACAGTAAATTAATCTCAGCAGTGCTAGCTTCAGGGGTTCTTGAAGCTATTTTGTGCAGTTTTGGTTTGCATGGATTTGTTCCCTATTAAATTCGTGAGGATGGAGCCAAACTTCCCTCAAACTGCTGAGCTATGCTCTGTTTTGGGATTTTTTTGAAAAACAGGCAAAGCCAGAGTTTTGTCTGACTCCCACCTGGGAGCAGAAATCAGTCCATGTCTGTTGAAAGGCTCGCGAGTCTCTGCAAACACGCATCAAACTTGGCCTGGGATCCATATCTGCATCCACCTGGCTTCATGTCTCATTACAGAAGATCCGTTCAGCTGTAGCTCAGGGATAGAATAAGTTAAGCTTCATTTATGAGCTGGACCACCCATGATATCAGTAAAGTCAAAACGCAAAAATAAGAGCCATAATCACAGCAGATAGTGGAATTTCTGTTTTCCTCTTTAATAAGAGATGTGTGAAATTCAGGGGAAAGAGTAATAGGACTATATGATGTAGAGAACGCATATCTACTCATTTTATTTTTTACAGTTAAAAACGGCCCCAGCCCAAGCATCTCCCAGGGAAGATCAGGGAAGATTTGTGTCCAAACCCATGTTGGTATGCCATTTTTGCATGTCAGTGGAACAGAAAACAAAGTTTTTCTTTTAAAGTTCAATTTCCAGCTGTGGTGCTGTGAGGAACAACTCTGTGGTGAGCAAAAGAAGAGAGAGGAAATCTCTTGAGTTGCTGTGGATTATCATGCAGCGCAGGGAGGAAGCAGATGAATACTCTCTTTATTAAGGTGCCCAGGCATGGGGGAAACGGCTTCCCCTCTGTGAGTCCAGGGTCTGTCTCAACTGCAGCTTAGCTGGGCTGCTTCTTAAGAATTGCCCCTCATGTCCTTCCTGCCTCCCCACACAAACCTCCTGTTTGGGGTGACCTCTAGCCCAACAGGAAACATGGGCTAGAGAGAAGATGCTGCTCTCCCTCTACCCTGCCTGCTGCATGGAAGCAGCACAGCTGTCACAGCACAGTGACTGGCATCAGGTGCTCCTAGAAATGTGGGTGGCAGAGGTGGGAAGCGTGGCCGCAGTAGGGACACCATCACCCAGGTAGGATGTTGCTGGGGCAACCTCAAGTCACCTGAGATAATTCCGCTACGGAGCAGCAGCTTGGCCAGCCAAGCCGTATCTGCAAGAGCCACCAAAGGCAACAGCCCCACCATGGGGAACAGGATCCCCATCACTGCCACTTGTGAGAGCACCCAAGAAGCAAACCTGTGCAGTCTTTCTTCCTCTGCCCCAATTCACCTCTATGCTTCCAGCCTGGAGACCGCCCGTCTCCCTCGGGGTCACTGAGAGCTCTCTGGCTTCCAGGAACGCAGCTGTTGAGTGACCTGACAAAGGAACAACAAATTTGTTGAGCCTGGTTTGTGTTTTTATTGGCATTAGAACTTCTGGGACAGGAGAAAGGGAAGGTCGGACTTCCTAAAAGACTGAGAAGTGAAGGACATACTCACATATAGCATCCCTGGTACAGGCAGAAGATGGCCACAAGAAGGGTCTTCACTTGCTACACAGCTGCTCTGTAACTTGAAGAGGAAACAAAATGCACTCTGCTGGAAACTTCTGATTGCTTTCATTTGGGAACTAGCACCAAGGCAAAGATCACATTCTGCCAGGTCTGCTTTTGCCCTGGCACAGGCAAAAGCTTTATTGTTTGTAGAATTAAATACAGGTTTCAGACTGCTTTTCTTAAAGTTGTTTTTTTCCCCTCATACTTTCTTAGCTGCTCTTAGAACAGTGCTAGATGGCTGGCTGTGTGCATTACGACAAGCACGAAGCTTTGTAACCTTCTGTGAACTGAGACATTTTCTTTTCTCTTCACAGGTTCTCACAGCCGATGCTCAGTGGCTTCCCCCCTCTGTATTCCTGCACCAGTGACTCATTTCCCTGTCTACCTTCTGCCTACACAGAGTCCAGGTGCTGACAGCTTCTCATGGATATTGAGCATGAAACCAAAGTGATTTGCTGAATCAAGACTACATTAAAGTATTTCCTTTTTTGTTGGCTTTTTCAAAGATTTCCCATCTCTTCCCTATTTATTTTTTTAACTTTCTCTTATTGAAATGCTTCATCAGATTGACAAGTCAGCTTGGTCTGCAGGCTATGTTCATTTTCCATAGACGGCCAGGCCAAAGTGAGGTTCTTTCAAACAGACTTTTTTCTCCCCTCAGCAGTGAAAGAGAGTGAGGTCGGCTGGGAAACGAGAGGAGTGTATGTAAACTGCTGTGGGGAAGAGAGGGAAGGAGTTCATTTCATCAGGGCTACGAAGAGGTTATCAAAAGATGAGGTTTGGAAACATGCTGTTGTGAAGTCTGTGCACTTAAATGGAGGGACCAAAGGAGCAGTGACAGTAAGGTCCAAACTTGAACACTGGTGCATCTACATCAGCATCTTCATTGGACTAGAAGCCAACTTCCAAAGCCAGCCTCCCAGTTGTCCCTACTTACAGTGCTCCCTTTTGACTTAAGGAATGAATCTGGAAGAGATGAAGCCAATGCTTTTCAGACGAAACACACACTTGAGAACATGCTCCGGGAGCCCACCTGATGCACTCCATATACAAATTCATATTCAGTCCATGCCATGCTTTAGGTAGCATGTCATTCCCATGGGGTGGCTGTGGAGTGGCCTAAATTTTAGGCTTAGAATAATAAAAAAATCAAACTTTCAACATGAACAAAGGAACAGTGGTCAGTGCTTCACTATGAACAGACAATCTAATGATATTTGGGCATAAGACCATCTATGTTCAATAACTGTTTAAAAAAGTGTTTGTGAAGTGACATAGCACTCATGAAAGAGTTATCGGTACAGAGCTGTCTAATAGATGCTACATATATTGCATGTAAAGCCCTTTTGCACATTTTAGAACCCTTTTACTCTGCCTGAAAATATATATGCTAATATATATGTAATATATAGTATTTATATATAATACATATACACATAAAATAGTTGCTCTGTGTATGTTGTGATTTTCAACACAGTGGATTTATTCTTCACTCATACTGATCTCTGTAGGCGACTACACAGGTTCTTTAACATGTTGGTTTGCCCGTCCTTCCTTTGTATACAAACCCTCTAATAATACTGGTGTATCAACTGTAAGCAAATAAATCTTAATATCTGAAACATTAACTTTACTGCTGTTGCTGCATCTTGATCTACAGGATACAAGGATCATGAAAAGCAGTTAACACTAGTAAAAGCTTAATTATTCTTTACTAATTACTGACTGAAATAAATGTCAAGGGTGTCTGTAGTAAAAAATGACATCATGTATGATACAATTAAATACACAAATATGTTTAAATAGCTGGAAGTATCTGGCTAAACCAAATCAACCAAAAAATTCAAAGATAATATTGACAAAGGCCCTTACATCACACTGTTGTGAACAGAAATTTGTCACAAAATCATGTTAGTTTTACTGATGAATTTTCTAGTAAGTTAAGGTTAATTTTGTGTTTTTATGATTATTCATTTTTTATTTCTATGGCAATAAAAGCCAATGAGAATGGTATATCAAACAGTTTATAAAAATGAATTGATCAGCGTATACTATCACCTTCTTATATAGATGTATATAGATATTGAGTAACCTATAGATATAGATATGAAGTTACCTGAAGGCTCTGGGAAGAGCTACCTAAATCTGTACTGTGACTGCTACTAAGTTTTATGTCTTCAGCAATTTTTACCTCATACGATCACAACAAAATACTTAAATTGGATGTTCTTGATGACTTGAAAACTTTTGTGCAGTCATACCAAGGGGTACAAATGCAGGAATTTGCAGTGGCTCTAGGGGTAAGTCTGATGATCATCTGGAGATTCTCCCTTCCTGAAAGTCCAGAGAATCTCAGCGTTGCTCTTACCAACAACTTTTTTCCTATGTTTCAGGATGAAGCATATGTTACTGACATTAAAAGAGGAACTTACACTGTGTAAATTCTGACAGGCCAGGCAGGAGCAGCATGAGTAGTTACTGTAATGAAAATCCTTACAAGAAGTGTCATAACTCTACATTATTTAATACCACAAACCTCAATTATCTTACACTACCCACGGACACATTTAACTGTTAATATCAGGTGCTTCCATCTGATTGGAGATGAGGGAGCTCAGCCACTCCAGCTCTTTGGCCAAGGTTGCCGTGGCAGAAGGTGGCAGCGCTGGCGCGGCCAGCACTGGGCAGCAGGCTGGCTGCGGCAATCTTTGCTCCTTTGTTCCCCTAGTTCTGCTTCCCTGTTCCAGACTGGGGAACACAGGCTGGTCATGGCTTTGCCTTTTTTCCCTCCTTGCTCACCTGCAGACTCTGTTCATATTGTTTTATGGTACTTTAGACAACAGGTTTTAACAGCTAAACATAAAAGCCACTGAGAGCATAAACAGGAAACTTGTGTTTAGGTGGGAGTGCCCAGGAATTTTATACTGCTGACCACAGAGGCCATGGGAGAAAGGAAATAGGAAAAACACTGTAAATACCTGGGTGACTAATGACTTGTGCTGCTCATCTGGCTTTTCAGAACATGAAAAGTTTAGTCTCTTTCAGGCAAAACAGCGCAGGGCAGGCACAGCTTCTCATGTCCATGCCCCTACGGTGCCTGCCTCCCTGCTCTGTTCCCACCATAGAAAGCGCCTCATTCCCATAAAGTCAAATAAGCCTGCCATAAATTGTCTCCTGGCCCTCGAGGCTGTGCGCACTGATGGCAGAGGGAGGGAGCATGACACGCGAGGGTGTGCGCCTGCTCTCCGCATTCGCACAGCCTAAGAGGATTTGGATGAAAGAAACCAAATTTGCACCCCCCCTGTTTTGTGCTGAGGCAGCAGCTGGAGTTTGGGGGCAGCGTGCGCCTTTGTCCAGCCTTCCGTTGCCGGCTCCCAAAAGGATTGCCATTGTTCCTGAGGGGCCTCCGCGGGGCTGCTCCCGCGCCCGCTCCCTTTTATCGCCACCCGCATGGCTTCCGAGACGTTTTGTCTTTTGCTGACGGCAGCAGGTTTGGCCGATCGGCATCTCCCACGCGACGGCGCTGGGGCGGGATCTCCAAGTTGGCCATCTGCACAGGGGGGACGGGTGATTCGGTGGCCTGAAGATTCGACTCTCCCAGGACCGGTGCTGCGGGTGAAAGCGTGACATCTGGTCACCTTCATCAGGAGTGTGGGTCTAATTTCACTCCAGAGCTGGAGAGGTTTTTCACACTGACATTGTGACCCAGCAGAGGACGGGTGGAAGCAGATGAGGATGCCCCCTACGTGTTGCATTTCTGGGCAGGAAGCAGCAGCCCCGCAGGAAGGCACCAGGGGCAGGCTCTCAGGCTCTGAAGCTGGGGTGTGGGACGCTAGTGCGGACCCTGGGGACTGCAGGGGCCCTCCTGTAGCTCTGGCCGATGTATGCCCTGGCTACAGAGGGAGCGTGGCCTGAAGGGTCAGTGCTGTGGGCCATGCTGGGTGGTGTGGGCTCCTGCAGCAGGATGGAGGGAGCCTCTTTGGGGCCCTTCATTCAGTCCTTGCTGCTTCTATCTACCTCAGCATAAAATCCAACACAGGATAACTAGTTTGCCTTTCACCATAAAAACCCAATAACCTGCAAGTAATGTTGATGTGCTCAGGCTGCTTCAGGGAAGGACCAACACATTCAGCGATGGGAGTCCTGGGTCAGCAGCTGGGTAGTGCTGAAATCAAGCGTGTTACTAAATAAGGGTGGAACTTCACTCATGGAAAGATAAGCACATCTGTAAGCATTTCTCTGAGACTGGGGTTTCATCCATAATGAACTTGTTTGATTGCTGATGTGATATGATAAGAAATGGCGATGTTTGGCAGGGAGCTGTGGAGGACAGCTTTGTTAATATCCAGGCATGATCAGTTCCAGACTGTGCAAACACCAAAGTTTTATGCTTGTATGTATATGCTATTTGTATGTATACTTGTATCTATAGGTTATATAGACACAGGTGTAGATACAAATTGACCCAGTCTGTAATACATACTTATCTTTTCCTATGCAGTTACAAAATATATAGACAAGGTTGCTGCGGACTCCTTCATTTTTCCATGAATACTGTAGCAATGAAAGATGCTGGGCTGTTTAAAGTCTCCTCTTTTCCTAAGGACAAGCACAGTCCACAGTACAAGCTGACTAGCACTATGTTTCCATCACAATTTGAGAAAATGCACTCAGACTCTGTCTTCTCAGCAGGCAGGGTCTCATCTGCACCAAGCACACAGACTCACTGTTGTCGAAGAAAATTGCTAAATGCTTGTCAGGCAGGTGAAAAATGACATTGCTAAATGACAGCCCCAGTGCAAAGTCACAGAGGGACTTAGTCATAGAGTATTGCAGTGGGGAAATTTTAGCTCCCCACCACAGCCCCATGCAATGTGGATGCCTTGCTTTCCTTGCACATCGCCTGGAGGGGATCACAGTGCTCAGAGGGCAGGGAAGCACTCACCGCACTGCCGGAGACACGCTGTATGGCTAATTTGGGGTGAGAAGGACATCATTCCTTCCACTGAGCTAAGTACCTGAGTCAGCTCTCATGCGCTGACCCTGACACTGTGTCCGGAAGACCATAGTGGTCAAAGCAATTCTCAGGGGTTTACTTCTAAATCCGTTCCCTTGCACAATGCTGAAAAGGGGCTCCGACCCAAAACTCTCCTCAGTTAAATACCCGAGCTGCCAAGCTACAGATTTCAGGGCTTCCTTTTGAGACTCTACTACTTTGTACAAAGCGATTAAATATTCATTGGCGCAGGGACGAGGAGCTGGCTTCTAGATGAGCACCCCCACCCCAAGCCTCAGAGCCCTTTTCACTCCCATCCTCTGAATATTTAATCAGCTCATACAAAGCACAGCGGCTTCAGCAGGGGAGCCTGGGAGCGACCCGGGCAGTGAGACCCACTGATCGCCGTCTGCAGCTTAGGGACCGGATCTCAGCCCCTGCTCCAAAGCAGGCGGATGAAGTATTTAAGCATTCACGGAGGATGTGACACTTCCTTTCGCCTCTCTCCCCGACCCTGTCTTTTATGCCAGTTAGATGTGGTTTAACCAGCTCGGAGTCCAGCAGGAAGACAGGATGAGGAATGCTTCATTTGTGTCCTGAAAACTGTACAAAATGAATGGATGAAAATTTCATGAGAAGTTTTTCAGCCATTCAAGCACTTCTCTTAATAATTCAGATGTTTGATTTTCTTCTTCAGTATGCAGTAAGGATTAATGCACTTTGGAGATGATATAGAAACTAGTTTTCAGACAAGAAAAAAGACCTCAGATTTAAAAAGAAAATCCCACATAGGAGTATGACACTATTATGTGAGCTTCTATCCTCCTGATTCTCTGAACTGGTGACTGTCACAGGCTTTGCATGGAAATTTCAGCATAGAGAGATCTTTCACAGACAACCTCTAATAAACAAAGTTCACAGCGGAAATGCTGACAGGCTGTGATCAAAGCAGCACCCTCAGGTATTGCTGTGATATACTGCTTGCTTACTAAAACACAGAAGTTCAAACAGCCTAGCTGTATTTAATTGGGATACACAGTTTTTCCAGCTTGGAGACCTCGGCACCAAAGAGGGGTTTTCTTAGATCTTTCATTCTGCTATTGTTCTGCTACTTGCTCAGAAAAAAGACTTCAGGATATCAAGTTTGGTGTTTCATCTGGAACAAGGACTTGAGGACTACATCGCCTTGAACTTCACAGAGATTGCCCTGTGAGCAGTCATCTGCTGTTTCTGCTCAGAAGACCATGCTCTCCTCTTCATAGCGTATGAAGCAGCTCTTCCCCAGGGGTGGCTGAACATCTTTAGTTCATTGAACATCAATGACATATGTAAAAAAGTGACTCTAACAGTACACCATAATCAATTTTTGGTATCTTTAAGGTATCCCAACAGAGGAAATTATCCAGGCAGTGAATTCTTGGAATTACCAACACAGGCTCTACCAGTCACCGTTCAGGACTTGCTATAGTCTGAAGCAGTGCTTGCTCCATACTCAAAATCCACAAGTCATACTCCCAGATTCAGATGCATGCCTTAAACTTTGGCCTGGCCTGACCACTGGAGATACGAGCTATGTTGATGATGCTAGCTGGATCTGAACTGCTCTCATCCTCAACCTGGGATTAGAGCTGAGAGATTTCTTTAGGAATGCTTCTTTCAAAAGACCTCTGCAGCAATTAGACAGAATGGAAGTCTTTCAGGCAGTAGGATCTGCTCCCATCTGAGGGAAAGCAAGGGGAATCTTGCTTGCTAAGTCTATATACTAAACATGGTGCATCCAGGTTTGGGGTGAAGCCAACTCATTTGGGGTATGGTCATCTCTACTCCCACCACCACGCTCTTGGATGCTGCATGTGGAGCAGTGTTCATTAGATGAGTAGGGTACAAGCCAAATGCAGGACCACGGATGAGCATGGTTCTCTCTCCACTTTCACCATTGAGCGAGGGCAGGAGACAGGCTTTGCTACCTGAAAGGAAAGTCTTGAGGAACATGCCAGTGATGTTGCATAAGGGAAATGTCAGAGACATTAAAGGACTTCTCAAGAAAGAGTATTTGTCTCTAGCCCCGTTGTCTCACAATATCCACCACAGTCCCGTATCCCAGCTCTCAGCCTAAGTCTTCTTAACTTAGCAATCGAGATCCCACCACTGTCATCTCCAGCCCATCTTTGCTCAGTGAATTCCCATTCCTAAAATCAGTTTCTGCTTCCTGGTCCCACCATCTATTTGTGTTTTAACTTCAGTCAAGGATTTGCCTCCACTCCTGCATTTTGAGCTACTGCTACAAACCCCTGAAAAATAGGACCTTTCTGAAAAGCAGTTTGTTAGCATCTTTTTGTAATATGAACAAAACAAAATGTTTTCTCAATTCCTGTTCCCAGAATCTGCTAAACTGTTTTAACAAAAAAAAAATTTGTAAAAATTCAGCCTTGGGCATACACCTGGAATATAAAATATCAGCCCAAATGGTTAAAGTTTGACAAAGTCTCAAAATGTGGTTTTATAATAGGAAA
Source organism: Pezoporus occidentalis (assembly GCF_034315485.1). Classification (NCBI taxonomy): domain Eukaryota; kingdom Metazoa; phylum Chordata; class Aves; order Psittaciformes; family Psittacidae; genus Pezoporus; species Pezoporus occidentalis. The sequence goes on along the minus strand of NW_026913800.1, from coordinate 873,037 downwards.
TATTTGCCAAACTTCATATTATGCACTATTAACCCCACCTATTAAAAATATTTCCTTATGTGTAGCAAAGAGCTTTATACAAGCTAGCATTGGCAGATGTAGTCACTATTTCCTAGTGTGCAATAGCTCAGTAATTCTGACTTTTTCAAAATTACTAAGTACAACAAGACAACATTAATGGAATAACCCCTCAATGAATTTATTCTTTCAAATAAAGTTGCTTTGAATTATGCTGAAGAAAAATACATATTTAGATCAAATAATTTCCATTTAATTACATGGATATTAGTTAAAAACAGCTGAATAGCCTTCTTATTTTTTAATTGTGAAAATTCTCTCACAGGCTGAACTCTTCTATGCCAAGTTTCTGCACTGAGCACATTTTTACGGTCTAGTTATAAACCCTAGAAAAACAACGTTTATAGGAAATGTTGACACAACCTTAACTAAAGTGGTGCTAGCTGACACCTCTATATTTTCAATTTGAGGATTTCTACTGGGAAAATATAAACGCTAATGCAGTAAAGGAAGCCAACTATAATAAAACCCTTGTAGTCTTCCTGCTCACCCCATGAAGGCCTACTTCAAAAAGCACCAAGTCAGACTGGAGATGAGTTGAAGTTAACTGCATTCCTCTGAGGGTACTAAAAATTACCTGTAGGTAGTTCAGCCTTACAGTAACTTGCAAGACTTCAGTTTGGTCAAAGCCACATGAATATCCATTAAAAAATCCTAAAAAGAAAATAAGAATGTGCACAAGCTTAAAAAGGGTGCTACTCCATTTACATCCTTCCTAGCACAACATAAGAAGAGGAAAACAGACTTTATAGATTCTAGTGAAACAAATGTAAGTACACACAAGGGAAAAATATAGAGATGGAAAGTGAAAAGTGAAGTTAGCTTTCCTACCTGTATCTTTTAAGTCTGGCTAGCCTAAAATGCATTAATAAAGGAAGGGCTGGGGCTTCTGCTTAGGCCTCTTTTTAAGTGTGTTTTCATGGACATGAGCTAAGTAAGATCGGGATGGTTGTCAGAACAGCTTCTGAGTCTTGATGAAAGAGATCTGAAAGTCCTGGTAACTGATCTTGCCTCAAGAATGAAAACTGACCATGTTAGTGATATACTGGAAGTGATATACAGTGTGATGGTGTTGGAGGGAGGGTGTTGGAAAAGGTGGTAACATAATCTCGGAACTTAAATAAGAAGTTCAGACTGAAAAAGAAATTCCATTGTTTAAGGGCAAATTGTACCTTCCATGACGAGATGACTAGCTCTGTACATGAGGAGAGTGTGAAGCATGGCATTTCCCTTGATTTTAGCAAGACTTTGAAGATTATTTCCCATAGCATCCTTGTAACCAAACTGGGGAGACATGGACTGGGCAGCCGGACTTGAATACGTGTGGTAAACTGGCTGAATCATGAGGCTCAAAGTATAGCAGCCAATGGTTCACAGTCTGGCTGGTAACCAGTTGAGTGGTTTTCTGGGTTTAAGAGTGCAGCTGATGCTGTTTAATGTCTTCTTTAGGTTATTTGGGCAATAATCTATAATGCACCCTTCAGCATATTTGCAGATGATATCAAACTGTGGAGAGTGGTCAATATGATGGAAGGCAGAGCTGCCATTTAGGAGGACCCTGAAAAGCTGGAGAAATGGGCCACGAGGAAACTCTTGAAGTTGAACAAAGGGAAATGCAAGTCCTGTACCTGGGCTGAATTAACCCATGCAGCAGAACAGGCTGAAGTCTGCTGGCTTGGTGCTAGCTTAAAAGGAAAGGAGATGGCAGTCCTGGTGAGCATGTTGAACATGTGAGTAGTGTGCCCTGTGGCAACAAAGGTCCATCTGCATGCTGGGCTGTTAGGAAGAGTAAAGCCACCAGGTCAAAGGAAGTGAATATTCTTGCCCACTTGACACTCATGAGACCTTATATGAAATAATGTGTCTGGTTTGGGGTCCCGTGGTACAAGAGAGACATTGGTAAATGGTAGAGAGTCTAGAAGAAGGCCAGCAAGATGCCCAAGGGGCTGAAGCAAAAGGCACATAAGGTGAGATTGAAAGAACTGGCTTTGCTGAGCCTGGGAAGAGAAGGATAAGGAAAAATCTTACTGTTATCTTCAATTACCTAAGGAGTGGTAGAGAAGATGGGACTGACTCTTCCTGAAGCTGCACAGCAGAAACACAAGAGGTAAATCAAACGTCAAAATGGGAAATAGCAATTGGATATAGGGGAGAAGAAATCACAGGGAAAACAGTTGAACAGTGGCCATGCTGTTCAGAGAGGTTGTGACAACTGTCCTTAGAGATAGTCAAAACTCACTCGGAAAAGAATTAACTGTGCTTTGAAGGGTAGGTTTGGGCAAGATCATCTCCAGAAGACCTTTCAACATAAATGGTTCTATTTGCTGTTTAGAAACCATCTTGACTTGCCAGTTCAAGGGCTGGGTGGGGAAACCAAGACTTTCCAATGCCACTTCTGACATTTAATTGCTCAATGGAAAAAATGCAAGTGGGACAGTGGCACTTTGAGCAGCAGCCTTCTGGCTTTCAGATGCCATTCAGATTCCTCCTTTAGACAAAATGGCTGCTGATGGAATTGGATACTTGCCTGCTTCTGAGAGACCAGCCTTCTCTGTTTTTAAAGAGAAGCTTGCTGAACTCTCTAGCAACATTAGAGAGTACTGGCCTGACTTTTCCTTGAGCTGATACCATACTTAACCTTCATTTCTTCAGAGGTGAACACTACAAGTTATGTAAAAAGCCAGACTGAATCATGCTGGTAAACAAATGCAAAACTTACTGACCTTGTCTTAGACCTGTAATAACCTGCCCTTGCATAGCTGTAACCCATTCCATTTCATGCAGATAACAAACTGCAGGTCTTTGATTCGGGGAGACACTTGCTGCTTTTACCATTACTTCTGTGTTAAGTCTAATTATCTATTAAGAAGGTAATTTAGGTTACACCCAATGAAAGTCAGATGTACCTAACCTTCTGCAGCTCCCATGAGACCTTTCACTAAGGTATCTTCATGAGCAGAAGAGCTTTGGATGAAGTTTTTTTTAACCTTGCTAACATTTCGGCTGTGCTGGCAGTAATTTATATAGGTTTTGCCTCCTGACTCCTTCTTCTGTTTTCCCCAAAAGGTTTCACAAGATATCACAGTAACCTTGGCAAAAATGTGAAGTCTACTTTAAAGTTAATGTTAAACTTCTGTGGTACATTATTTTAAAGTTTAAAAGAAAGATAGTAAGTTCCAGTATGTACCTGTCAGTACTAAATGATTGTTCATTTCCTGTGAATTGGGAATAAAGTAATAACATACATCTGGCCAGCCAAGACATGTTGCTTATTTCTTTTTCTTCTCTGAGCCATATCCTTTACCAGCTGTGAGACATCACCATGCAGAATCTCCAAATACCTTTGAGGAAAATTAAAACAGAGGAACAGAGGGTTGGAAGGGACCCCCTGTGTGCCCTGCTAGCCCCAGGCCACATCACACGGTGCCTTTCATCAACTGTTCACACACCATCTTACAGCCCTTCTTGTGCCCCGTACTTGCACTGGAAGCCTGCCTTCTCTGTCCTTGATTGCTCAACTGGCTAGGTAACGTCTTTCAGTTTCCAGTTAAGAAGCATTCATGGGCAGTTTATGCCCATTTGTTCTTGTGCCAACACCGTATTTGATCTTCAAAGGATCGTTTTTTTTCCCTGATGTTTAACCTCCTGTTGTATTCACAGAGAGCAATGGCACTCTGTATCAGCTTTTGCTTTGCTACACTGGATAAGTCAAGTTCTTCTGGCCTCCTTATGCAAAGAAGGCTTTCCATTCCCTACCGCCACAGTACTTCTTTGTTGCCCTTGTTCCCAGGTGATCTTTGGCCAGGGTGCTATTGCTGGACATGGTGCTCCAGATAAGGTGCCCCCAACTTATTTTATTAGTTGCTAACCATTTTCTCATGTGAATCATGCCAGAACATGACATGCTGAAAGGATATACATCACCATATGTACTAAATATGTTGAGAAAAATCCAATTATACACCTTCTTTCCTTTTTTAATGTTATATTTCTGAATGTTAGGTACTTGTGGACTTTGCAAGACAGTGGAGTTCTGATGACAGATCCTGAAGCACACATTAGAGCCTAGAAATGGAGGCTGAGGTATGAAAACAACAGCCATGGAAACACAGTGACCAGAATGAAAAAGAATCCAAGGGAGTGGTGAAGTAAGATTTAATACTGCACTGCAATGGATGAGAAAGACGATGATTAGAAATTAACTGTCAAATTCAATTCTTTATACTCTCCTGGCATGAAGAACACTTGAAACATAACGATACGTATTTACATAAATAAAAATCTCAGCCTGTGGCATTTTCACAACATACTCCATTTGAAAACATGGCAAGTGAAATTTACTTTATGCTACAAATACTGTTTGCTTCCTGCATATTTCCAAGCCAGAACAAAAGAAAAACATAACCAGCATGGCTAAGTGGAGAAAAGAGGATCTTTTGCATTTTTCTCCACATGCACTCAGTCTACTCAGCTCTTGCGTAACCTAATGTAAAAGTTTAAATACTATGTTCTCATTGTACATTTCTGACGCGTGACATGAATAAAATCCTTGGGGGGGGGGGGGGAACCCCAACCAACCCAAAAAGACTTATTGATTGAATGTTAGTATATGTTCTTCTATGGAATAAATTTTAAATGTATATATTGTTTATTATGTTACTAAAATAACAAATTTCTTCAGTCTTTCACAGCAGTTTCAGAAATCAAGTCTCTTTCATGATTCATTCACCACATAAATATAATTCTATCTGATGGTAATGAATCTTAGAGGCAAACAGTTGTTCTTCCAGCCCTTTCATATTATATTTATAAAGGTATGAGGGCAGCTTGAATCATTAAACACTAAGCTGAAGGCAGGATTTGGCAGAGATCTGAATGGAGACCTCCCTGCTGGATTAAATGTAATGTTCTCCTTGCAGAAAATGGCTAACTCGCTGCACGCAGGTTAGCTGAACTGCTTTGTTAGTTCCCAGAGAGAAGAAATTGTGGTTTGTGCAATGTTGCCTTATGTAAGAAGCAGATTCCCAGTCACTGTTCAGACACAGCTGCATTAGGCAAGGTCTTTGTACCTCTTCTGCCCTTCGTGGTTCTCTAGACACATGAGTTTTGGCTTTCTTTATAAATCTGTGTTTTGAAGGTATTTTTCCCCTGTGACCTGCCTTTTCGACTGGCTAACATTCAGATTACAATGGTTTTCAGTGGACTTTCAAACATGCTGGTACTTTTTTCAGGCAGGAATGACCTCTTGAATTCAGAGCTGTAAAACGCAGCTACTGTGTTTACTCAGTTGAGGGACAAATCGTGCTCTACAGGTCTCATATTCTCAGGTTGGTTGTAAACCTTTTTGTTTTGCTTATACTATGTTCTGCGACTCAAATTTCTCACCCTCCTGGGGTCACTGCCTATACCAGACACTGTTGAGAAATACAACTGATTCAGTCCTAGCTCTGTGTCAGTCACACATCCAAACGCCTGTGTCAGCTTTAAGCGTAATGACTTACGACAGAGAAAACTCAGCTGCACTGAAACACAGTTGCTACACGAAATCATCTTTTTTATTCTAGTATCTTCAAATGAGGCTATTTCAGGAATTGGGAAGAATTCTCTTGGAGCAATGAAGTTTATGTAGCCAACATAAACAATCCTATGCCTGCCTCATGCCAGGGGAGGAGAAAGAGGGGATATTTCTTTTGCTACCAACATAGGCTCTTTTGCTTGTATAGTACTTTTGGCAGCTGCTACCATATTTAACTTCCCACAATGGCACTGTTTATTTAAGGCCAATATAAAACATCCCCGACCCTTCTCTTAGATTTTTCAGTCCCTTGGTTGACTTTCATGTATCCTTTTAAGTACTTTTTTTTTTTTTTCTTTTGTGGTGCCTTTGGAATCATTACTCAGTGCCTTTAAACAAACCACTTCCAAACCGAGAACTCCATCTTAGCAGGGCAGGGAAATGAGCTGTACTAGCTACACCATAGCTCACGGATTTCACTACTTCCTGTACACCCTGTTCTCACCAGTAGTTCAGAGGAACAAAATAACTGCCAGACCAGAGTCCTACCCAGCCAAGTACCTTGTCACCAACAAAGATTAGTTGTGATTACTTAGAGAAGAGTGTAAAACAAGTATAGTGGTGCTCTGCCTTATAGGTACTTGAGCTTCTGGCATCATTTTGCCCAAGGCTGCATGTTTTGTTTTATCAGACTAACCTAGAAGAAATTTACTTGTGATTCTCGCTCTCTGCATTTCTGCAGTTCAGAAAACGTATTTGCAGCTATTTGTCTTTCCTAGCTTTGCATTTCATTTTAAATCAGATATTGGTAGCTGTAAAAATAAGTTTCAAATCCTTAGAGGAAGTTTACTAGGTTCTTACAGATAATGGCTTATGGTCAGCCAACACAACCGCAGCTTTCTACAGAACTTAGTTGTTTTCCACCCATGATTTCAGGCTGAAGACTGCACTATGTGAGTGCAGTGACACTGTTTCTATTCATACCATTGCATGTAAGTTGCTGGTCCCTTGCTTTGCATGTGCCAAGGAAAACTGTGCTCCAACCAAATCTGCTGCCTAACGTTCCGCTGTTCTCCGAGCTGCCACAGCTCCTGATAAGCCATCAGGCTCCTGTGACTACTGAACTGTGTTGGGGATGGCTGTATATTGGCCTATCTGCATCCTACCTAATGTTTCTCCCAGATGTGTTATTTCTGGTAAACAGTATTTACTGTTAGTATTTAGGTAAAGCTCTGGCTCTGGATGCTCAGAACTTCTGGTCATGCTCCTCTATTGTCTACCCCACTTAAAAATATCACCTATTACTCAATTACCTTCACCACCACTATTGCTTTTTTTGTTGTGTTTTCCTGTGAAATACTGTGGGTGCCAAACATAACCCAAACTGTCTTCTGCAGAAAGTGTCTCCCAGAGGAGGTGCAAAATGTGCACAAACATGTGTTCTGTTTTCCTAAGGACACCTGCCAGAATCCTGCTGATGCATCAAGCATAGGAAAATACTTGGAACAAGACACATCTCCAAGGATTTCTCTCCTTGTAGGTAGTGGAATATATTCCTTTTTTAACATGCTTATTTCTTTTTTATTTTCTTTATGTAAGTCAATGCTGCAGTGTTCAATAAGGACAGCCACTCGTGGCTTCTCAGATCTCTCAGAGCACTTACCCAGTCTCATTTTAGCTCCTGCCTCAAGGTGAGTGGTGTGAACTGTTTTCATGCTGCACTCTCTCTTCTCTGTCCTGTGCTTCTGAGTTTCTTTTTTTCCCAGAAGGCTTCCCCTAATTCTTTTATATTTTTCTAAGTCTTTTGACTTTCCAACAGATGCATCTTCTTAATGGCACTAAGATTTTTTTAACCCATTAATGGTTACTGCTTTCACGGGTACACTCATGACTTGTATTCAGTGATGGCATGACTAGAAAATTAACAATCAGATCATTAGCTTGCTCAGGAAGGACAGGCATGATTAGACAGAACGAGATACACTGCTTTGCATTCAAGGGTCCATACGTGTGCTGGGAGACGCACAATATGGAGGAAGTTACAAACTCTGAGAGGGTAAAAGGGGACAAGAATACAAGGGCTTTGATTGTGGGGATTGCAAAATATCAAACCAGGAAGACCTGAGGCTTTTTGTGTCCAAAAAGCAGAATCAGCCAAAGGACAGCATTTTACGTTAATGACAGATTTTAACAATCCAGGTATTCATTGGTGAAAGAATGCAACAGAATGCCGATGTTCAGCAAGTTCCAGGAATTACTGGCAATGTTGTTTTAAAAAGTGGAGGAAAGAGTCAGAAAGCAGACTTTTCCAGATTAGATGATAAGCAGTAAAGTATTATGTGAGAGTGTGAAGGTGGAAGATATGTGCAAGAGTAATCTTGGAGTCACAAGGTGTATGACCTTTAGAAAGAAAATAAAGAGGAGCAAAAAAAAGGTGATGTACTGTAAGTGTGGATACTTCAATAAACTACTAGATAGCTGGTATCTATGTGAACATAAACATTAATGACAGCTGTAAATTCCTCAAATATATTTTTTTAATATAGACAGTGCAAAAAGAGACCAAACCGGTTAAGCTATGGTCATTCGTAACTATATATGTAATATGTATATAATAAAAAATGAAACCAAGTCAGATTACTCAAGGCACTGAAAAAGAGTAGCCTGATCGTACAGGACCAAAATCTGTGCTTTGTCTTTTCTAATTCCATCCTTTCTGATCCAAAATTAGATGCAAAGAGCCAGAGTTGTGAGGCCAACAACTTCAGCAGTAATGAGGGTGAATCCAAGGAACATGATTGTTTCTACTTAAAAGTGAAGGAAAGATATAAAGCTGAAGCGATCATTTTGCATCAGTTCTACTTAAAAGTGAAGGAAAGATATAAAGCTGAAGTGATCATTTTGCATCAGTTCTACTTAAACGATCAGCTCTAACCACCTGTCTAATACAATTAAAACTAACGATCACAGGGCTTAAGAACAGAGAATAGGTTAAGGAATTCTTAGACATGGTTAGGTGCTTTCAGGTCAGTTGCACCTGCTTGATAAGCTCCATCTGCAGATGGCACAAAACCTTAGTTAAAAAACTATCCAGAAAAAAAATTATCTATCAGCAGTTCTTTGTTACAGTAGAGGTACACTTCTGCAGGGCTTCCATGGGAATCTGGTCTGGATATTTTCTGCTTGACGTCTTTCCCAAGGACCTGAATAATGCAATATATTTAATAAGTGTGCAGATGACATGGAGCTGGAGGGACTGCAGATGGACTGCACAATGGGATTAGAATTCAAAATGATCTTGAAGAAATTTATTGAAGAAATGACCTTCAAAAACCAGAATGAAAATTAATAGGGAAAAGTTTAAAGAGCTACCTGTGTGCAAGGATGATCTCCTGAAAAAATAAGAGTTGTGCAGGCAACGGCCTATCTGTCAGCTCTTCAAAGAGAAGTCTGGAGTTATAGTAGGTCATGAGCTAAGCAGGACTCAACACAGTGATGCTCAGTACTGGACAGTGTAAACAGGAGTATGAGTTAGAAGGCACAGGAAGGTTTTCACCTGCTCTAATGAGCATTACTAGGGCATTAGGCTGAAGCATCATACCCAGGCTTAACCAATGCCCTTCAAAAAACATGGAAACTAGTTCAAAACAACCCAACAGAGACCAGAGTGAATGATTAGCAGCAGGAAACATGACCTGGGATGAAAGCCTGAGAGAAACTCACTTGCACAGCCTAAACAGCACAGGAAGAAGACAGAGAGAAAAGGAGCTATACACGAAAACTTTCTAGTCCTGCCTTGGCTAGTATACCTCTGCTCTCCTTAAAATCTGGAACTGCCCCACTCACTTTCAGGTTTCTTGCATTTTTTGATAACAGTATTTGCCAGTGATCCAACAAAAAAAAAAATTATCTCCTGAATTCAAAGTTCTGTTACTGTCCTTTTCATTCCTGATGGGCACATTTTCCTTCCACTTGGAAAGTCCTACACAGTGATGCTGCCCTTTAAATCTTGTGTCTTATTACATGGACCAGCATTATTTCTCTATGTTGTCTGAATAGAGTACAGCTTCATAGACTTTTTTGAGGGACACTGATTCTCAGCATCAGTCAAGACTACGGAACTCCTTTTATATAGTCAAACCTATTCTTACTGTGGTAAATAAAATTAGGAAGGATGAACTGGATCACTGCTTGTATGCCTATCTATGCTGTCATTCCTTGATTGATGGTACTGAACAGGTACTTGAAAACAAAAAAGAGTATTTTGAGATGAGACTAATGGTAAAGACATTCAAAATTTTAAGATGATCAGTGTTTGCAGTTCAAAATATAAATAGGAGAATGATTAAAAGAATGAAGAGTAGTGGCAGGAGCACACAGCTTGAATGTAAATTCATGGTACTGGAGCAGATTTTGTTCATTTTCAGGATTTTCACAGGAGTAAGCTGCAGGCGGACCTGATGACTGAGGCCAGCTCTTCATCTTTTCCTTAACCCCACTATTCTTAGCAGTTCATTCTTACAGATTTTGACTTGTGCTCCATTTTCCTTGCAGCAGAGTTCATATGTACTTGATTACCTACACAGAAGACAATTTAACCATGAAAACCTCATATGTGAGGGATTAGCTGAGGGCAAAGCAGGGCTCTTAAACTCATAATGCAAGTATGGTCATGACAGCACAGTTTGATTAAATTGAAACATTTCACTTAGCAAAGCATAGACTTAATTCTAATAATTTTAAAGGTGTCAAAAAGAAAGCGGTACTCATTTCACTCAGCACATACTGCCTACACATCTGTCTCCCTGAGGGGAACAAGGAACAAACCCTGCATAGAAAAAAATAAACAATTACCTTTTCTGTACATCATTCATCCTCTGTACTTGCAATTGTTATGGACACATCCGCATGATTTCTACAAATCCTATTACACCTCATACAGAAAAATGGGGTTAGTGATACAAACTTTTATTTGAGAGGAAAGACATGCTGTTTGCCTGTATTAAGATAAAATATACCTTTTATTTCCTGCAGATATAAAAATAACTTATTTGTAATGTCATGCAAATGCTCTTCAAGATACTACTGCCATCTTTTTCACACTGCAACAGTTTCTCCACTGACCATAGTTTTCATGCTTAATTTTTATGTTTACCATCAGTCATGCAATTCCAATTGACATATGATTTGATTTTTCTGCTACATAAACCAATTTTACATCAGTGTGATTCCAGTAACTTGGGCTACTCACACCCTAAAGAAAGCACCAAGCCCTTTTTTGTTTCCTTCAGTTCTTCTCTCCTAAAGTTTTTGGGCCAGATTCTTAGCCGATTTAAGTTTTCTCTGTTCTCTTCAGCCCGTTAACTCACTGTATTGGCAAAACTTGTGCTTCATTGTTACAAGTAAACTTTGAAATGAGTCAGTTAAAATTTCTGCTGTTCTCTTTTACTGAAATCCTTCCTCTGCGTTGAACATTTTGAGCTCTCCTCCTGCCCTCATAGGCCCCCATGTGATTTGCTAAAATAATTTGTGTGAAATTGCAGGCCCAACTTGAGAGATAGCTCCCTAAATATAATTGCCTTGAAATCTAAGGCTGGTCTTAAGAAACCTGGTTTATACCTTCTATGTGATGTGATAAATTACTGCTGCACTGCGTTAAGAGTTTATACTGAGAGTGATTCAGGTGGATGGTATGAACTGCTTTATTCACCAACTAAAAATCTGTTCCCTTCTGTCTCACTTCTGCCTCATAAAGAGAGGGAAAAAGCAAAGTAAATTCCTGACTGGTTCTGACCTCAGTAACACAGCAAACAGCCCCCCAGGTGTGGGGAGACTGAGAAAGTGTGTGACCGTCACCCTTTTACAATTGCTCGCAATTTAAGAGCCAGTCAGCGGCAGGAACAGGAAGAGAAAAGGTCACAAGAGGACAGTGTCCGTGGCCAGCATCAAGTTTCAGAGTAGGGACCGTGAGGGAGAAAATGAAAAACATTTGGACTTAATTAAGGCACTAATCTGGAAAAATGAGGAACAGTTGAAAGTTGCAGAGTTGGGGCATTGTACAAACTTCTTCTCTTGATTGCAAAGTAACCTTGAAGTAGCTTCTGCTACTGAGAATAAGGAAGGAGGAGGTCGGTAGAAACTGTGGCTCCGAGGTCCACCCTAAAGCACGTTGTTTTTTTTTATAGTGCAGTAGCATCAATATAGGCAGAGGAGGGAGTACAATAGGAAAGGGGTCTGGGAGAAAATGACATACATTGCTTAGAGCTCTGGTCCTCTGTGCTTTTACGTCTTCAAAAATACATAGTTCTCCTAGAAGTGGCTTTTCAGTTGTCATCTTAAATTTTCTGCTAGAAAATTCTCCCATACTTATCTTTAGTATATAAATAACAGGTAAATCTTGAGTTATATAAAATAACATTGTGGATATTATGCACATATATTTGCTTGTATTTATCTCAAAAAGAGAAAAAAAAAAGATGGTGAGGACAGCTGCACAAAAAGATGAAAGGAGACAGCATGCTGGAATACCTTCTATCCTCTGCAAGGCCTATTTATGCTACAGCTTGAGTTAGCTAAAGGCAGGGATATCTGACTTAGCTCCAGTCCTCTGTGTTTTATTACCAATTGAGATACAACAATGCTGAAAAATAAACTTATGGGACTTTTTTGCACTCAGTGGCCTGTCCACACTTCAACATGAAAAACACATTAGAAAAACTATAGTTCTGGGCATCCCAGACAAGCAGAATCTGAAAATGCTTGACCTCAAAGGCTGTCTTTTCAACTGCTGTAAACTGACATAGCTATTCATCTGAGTAATGCAGTGCTGCTCAGTATGGCATTGGTATAAATTTAGCCATTTAGAAGCTGAATGCACATGTATGAGGTTATTGAATAAGCAGGATTCCAGTTAGATGAAGGTCAAAATGGATATAGTGTGTCTAAATGCACTATTTCTTCTTTATGGCTAAAAGAAAAAAAAAAAAAGACTAAGACAAGTACATTTTGTTCATGTGCAAAGACTAAGACAGACTTGTCACAATACTTGATAAGCATATCTTATGCAAAACTCTCTATGGGAAGAGAGCTTTCCAGCTCAGGATTCAGGACAGAAGGATGCTCGTGAGTAGGAAAAGAAGGGCACACAATTATTATTTTACAACAGCTGTCTTCTTCTACCTTTCAGAGTCACATTTAATGAAGGGAGACAATGAATTTTCAGTATACTCAAATGAAAAGCTGGACATTGAACTCTTCTTCCCATTTGAGTTTCCATCCACAATTTCTCAGCTTTACCAGTGTGAAGACCCCTATGGCCATATCCTTACCTGCAGAAAATTGGCTCTATTAAGCACAGAATGATGTTGACTTATATCAGATAGGGGTATGGCCCTCGGTCCACTTATGTCTTTGGTTGAGTGTGGGGCCCTGATTTACCCACACATTGCTTTGTATGCAGCTGTGCGGGCAAACCAGTTGCAAACTATGCATAGAAAGCTGCTCAAATACCTGATAGTAGCTTTTATATATTTTGCATGGTAAGTGTAATACATAAAGACAAGGCAATGCAGAATCAAAATAACCTTTTTTCTCCTATCACACAGGAAAAGGATGGAGCATTGTCATAAACTGAAGAAAGGAATTATGTAATAACTTGATATTGCTATTGAGAAAAATTAAATATAGCTTATTTTCTGATAGAATTATGTACTATTTCATAAGGAGGATTTAGAGGTTTGTGGGTCTCATGAAAGTTCTTCTAAAATTACATTTTGTGGAAATTCTTTCTAAAAATGGCTGTGGTGTGCAGTAAACAGTACAGTTACTGCTCTGAAAAGATCTGTATGTGCAGTGGTAGGAAAATGAAATCCCACATCAAAGACTACAGTACAAGTTAGCCCTGACCCACAGACAAAGGATATTTATGCAAGGATGTGTGTAGAGTTTTTTCTAAGCAATGCTTTTCCATTTTGTTCTTTTTGAACTGCAAATATTTTTCCTCATTTTCCCATCACTGGTGAAATGTGTTCCCTTTCAACCTTAGCAGTGTACTAGACAGGGGGCAACCCCAAACTTGCGATTCAAGAGATGCTTGCATGGCTCACTAGAAGCTGGTAGAACTTACTGTGGTATCACTTAAACCATATTTATGCAGATGGAATACCTCTGGGTGAAAATCAGGTCTTTTTGAACTCAGGGCAAAGGCTGACTCCAAAGACAGCCAAATGAAATCACCTTACAGAAAAAAGCACTGAAAATACCCTTGTTATTGGTACACTTGATTTAAGTCAAGTGATCTAATTGTCGATGAATTTTAGTAAAGTACATCCCAACGGATGCCATTAAACAAAGTTAATCTTGTTTTATATATGTGGGATTTGGATGAGGATTTGTTTGAAGACTTTTTCATTCATTTAAGAGGAAGAAGTGAAACTACAGGTTTTCATTTATAGCTGAGTAAAGATGTAGAAACAAGAATAGATGTGAAAAGAAAGGCGGATTATAGTGAAGTTCTCTGAAGTGTCTACTAGAGAGCATCTTCTGTTGCCACTGCCTCTGCCAGCCTGTGCAGTTATGTGCCATCCTTACGCTTCTTCTCCAAAAGCATCATCAAGGAAGTTTCTGCCTTTTCTCATGTTACCTCGCTCACCTAGAATATCACCAAACAGTTTTCTACTCTGTTTTAGCTCTTGAAATAGTTGGCAGCGTTTTAACATTTGTAGGTGGAATCCGTGCCAGCTAGATGGGAACTCCTTTTCTTTTTTTTTTAACTTCTACTGCTGTCAGAGGAAAATTTAGCCACAGGTGCCAGGCAGTAATCATTAATGCCCTACCATGCATGTGTGTGGACTGCTGCAGAGGTCCTGGGCTAGGTCCTGTCCTTCAGAAGTGGTACATTTAATTCCACCTAGGAGTCACTGAACATGAACATCTAGAAGGCACTGTCAGAGCAAATAAAGCAGAAAAGGTGCTCCCAAAAATCAGTGGACAGAAATACCTCCCCTCTGCTTTCTGAAGAGATGCCAGCTCCTCCTGTGTATACACCTGGTAGAGCAGATCTGCTCAGAGAAACATCTCAATCTTTCATGGCAACAAGCCCAGAAGCTGATCTGCCAGCCCCAACCTGATTAACTACTAGCAGGCAGTAAGTGGGGGTAGACAGCTTCCCAAAGAGCAAGAACAATCTATTTTTTCTTCATTGTGGACAAGCTTCATACTGCTGCTCTGGTGCTGGGACTCTTAGGTGAATTCTAGGAAACAAATTTCTAGGAAGAGTCCTTTGCCTTCCTGACAATCTGCAAGAAGGCTCAGTCATTTGAATTTTGATTCAGCACCTATCCCAGGAGCCCTGCTAGCTGGCCGAGTCCTCAGACCTGTCTCATACCAAGTGCAATGAGTCCAGAAAAATAGCTCTTCAGTCTTCACCTTCCTGCTCCTTCTCCATTAAACATATTCCCATGTCCTCAGAAGCCGTATGAAACTACACTGCCAAATCCCTCTGCCTGCACTCCTGCCAATGCATGTATACTCTAACAGACATGCTCATAGCACTCAGCAGCATCCGCTACACTGGCCTGTCAGCAGGTCAAAAGTGGCACTGGCAAAATCATTAGATCAGAAGAATAATAGAAGTTGTTAGTTTGAAGTCTGATCTCCAAATTCCTGTAGCTTCTGGTAGGCATCTTACCATTCACCATTAGAAAAAACACTTTAAAATAACTTCATGGAATACTGAAGGATTTATTCATACAGATGTAGAGCTGTAGAGACTATCTCATTAACAAGAAAAGCACCTTGACTCCAAAAAAAAAAAGGTGGTATGGGTGTACTTTTCTGTTTAATGTGTTTTATTTTAACTATTGCACTTTCAATGAATGAATAAACTAATCCGATGGAACAAATCCAAGTAGACATACCCAGGAAATTCCCACTGATGTCCCACATGGTATACCCACTCTTTGCATGTTTTGTGTCTATTGTTTAGTAAAAAAGACTTCTAATTTTGTACACTTTATTCCTCAGCTTTTTTCAATTTAGAGTAGCCCTACAAAAACTTTGTTTCTTTCTTCTGTAGAGAGAAAAGATTTTATGTTAAAAATCAAAACAGCCCTTCTCCTATATTCTGTTTGTTTGGGTTGTTTTTAATTGTGTATATTCTGGCATCTTGAATTTTACTAGTGCAAATTCAGATACATGTTATCTCTGAGGGAAAGATGTAGTTATTTATACATGTCATAGAACATGCTTTGGTATGTGTTCCTAGCTAAATATTAACAACATCTCCTGAAAAACTAACATTCTCAATTCAGTGACATTTTTCATTACACATCTTCATTTGGCTTAGTACGCTATGCATGAAAGCATTAGATCTAGAATGATTAGCAACAGTTACTAAACTTCAGCTTTTACCTCCTGTTTCTAGTGTGGTTTTTTTTTAACATAATTCTGACTGCGCTATCAAGAATAAAGCATACAATTCATAAAAATATTAAACAGACATTCATATACATTAAAACCTTTTTTTTCTTCCCAGATTCACCCATCTTCTCTATTTAGGATTACAGTTATGTCTTAAAGGCTTGAAAATCTTGTACTGTGTGTTAGTATAAATTAACTAGTGATGCTTTAAATAAGCTTTTTTCGATGACATTTGGGAAAAACCTGGAGATAGAAAAAACTTGTATTTTCTAGTTTTTTCTTCCAGGTGTAAATCAAACTGACGTCTTCACACTCTGCCTTTCAGAAGTGTAACTTATACCCATTACATTTCATCTCTAGATATGATGCTCTGCCTCCTAGTTTCATGTAACTTAAACTATGTAATATGCATGCTCATGAATTAAAAGATAGCTGTTGCTTTTTTCAAAGGAAATAAACAGCAGGGTATATATTAGTGTTATCAAAGAGAGCTGTGCTTGGTGACAGCCAGCATGGCTTCACCCAGGGGAAATCCTGCCTGACCAATTTGGTGGCCGTCTATGATGGGGCTATGGAACTGATGGACAGGGGCAGAACAGTTGATGTCATCTACCTGGACTTGTGCAAAGTGTTTGACACTGTCCCACACGACATCCTTGTCTCTAAATTGGAGAGACATCAGTTTGATGGATGGACCACTCGGTGGATAAAGAACTGTCTGGATGGCCGCACGCAAAGAGTTGTGGCCAATGGGTCAATGTCCGACTGGAGACCAGTAACGAGTGGTGTCCCTCAGGGATCGGTGTTGGGACCGGTCTTGTTCAACACCTTTGTCGCTGACATGGACAGTGGGATTGAGGGCACCCTCAGCAAATTTGCCGATGACACCAAGCTGTGTGGTTCGGTTGATACCCTGGAGGGAAGGAATGCCATCCAGAGGGACATCGACACACTTGTGAGGTGGGCTGATGCCAACCTCATGAAGTTTAACCATGCCAAGTGCAAGGTCCTACACCTGGGTCAGAGCAATGCCAGGCACAGCTACAGGTTGGGCAGAGAAGAGATTCAGAGCAGCCCTGTGGAGAAGGACTTGGGGTGTTGGTCGATGAGAAAATGAACATGAGCCAGCTTCAGTGTGTGCTCGCAGCCCAGAAAGCCAACCTTATCCTGGGCCGCATCAAAAGGAGCGTGACCAGCAGGTTGAAGGAGGTGATCCTACCCCTCTACTCTGCTCTTGTGAGACCTCACCTGGAGTATTGTGTACAGTTCTGGTGTCCTCAACATAAAAAGGACATGGAACTGTTGGAACAAGTCCAGAGGAGGGCCACAAGGATGATCAGGGGACTGGAGCACCTCCCATATGAAGACAGGCTGAGGAAGTTGGGGCTGTTCAGCCAGGAGAAGAGAAGGCTGCGTGGAGACCTCATAGCAGCCTTCCAGTATCTGAAGGGGGCTATAGGGATGCTGGAGAGGGACTCTTCATTAGAGACTGTAGTGATAGGACAAGGGGTAACGGGTTAAAACTTGAACAGGGGAAGTTTAGATTGGATATAAGGAGGAAATTCTTTCCTGTTAGGGTAGTGAGGACTGGGTTGCCCAGGGAAGTTGCGAACGCTCCATCTCTGGCAGTGTTCACGGCCAGGTTGGACATAGCCTTGTGTGGCATGGTTTAGTGTGAGGTGTCCCTGCCCACGGCAGGGGGGGTGGAACTAGATGATCTTAAGGTCCTTTCCAACCCTAACTATCCTATGATTCTATGCTTCCTTTGTCTACTGTATGAATGTTCAATTTTAAATCTCAGTAACTCAAGTATGAACAAACTTAAAGAATGCTTTTCTGACCAAAGTTTCATTTATTCCAGTGTCCTATCTCCTAACAGATTCATAGGGAAGAGTATTACGAGAAAAGGACATTTCAGCATTTCTTGGGATTACTCTCCCACCTTCCATACTTTCTGGCCCTGGGGTTGCCTTATTTTTTTTTTTTAACCTATATTGTATGTATTAATATGGTATTATTATTAGAATCAAATATAATAATATATTGTACATATAAAATTATATCTATTATATATAGTATATTTTCCATTATTAGGCTAACACCTTTTTTTAGCTTTACTCCACAAGCTGGAAAATTCTAGCTGTATTGCTTGTGCCAAAGAAAAGCTGCCTCCTCACTTTTTCCCTGACAGGCTGTGCTGCTCTGGAACCTGGTGGATGGGGGAAGCAGCTGTGGGAGACCTCAGCAAGCCCTCAGCATAGAAACAGTCCCAGGAGCTTTCAACCTGAATGGATCCTCCTTGCACCTTGAGTGCATCTATAGCTTAACGACCAGGATCTGTCTTACTCCTTTGCCGTCTGCTTTACCAGAGATACCATGAGGTTCCTTAGATCAGGCATCTCCTTTCTTCTCTCTTATATCTGCTAAGTAATTCAGTGAGTATGTTAGATCTCCCTTCATTTGTGTTCTCATTACTATTTGTACTATAATTGGTAGGAATTCCCTAGGATATCCTACATCCTTCTTGTGACATATTTTGCCCTTAACTCAGGAGA
Organism: Pezoporus occidentalis; assembly: GCF_034315485.1. Taxonomy (NCBI): domain Eukaryota; kingdom Metazoa; phylum Chordata; class Aves; order Psittaciformes; family Psittacidae; genus Pezoporus; species Pezoporus occidentalis. The sequence continues at coordinate 854,470 of NW_026913800.1, read as the reverse complement.
AATAATTACCAAAATGGTTCAATTTCTTCCTATTCAGGACACAGATGTCTTGGCACAGGATTTGCACTGAAGAATCACAGCTCAATATTACCGGTCTTTTCCTTCCTCTCACTGCTAGACTGCTTATGGCCAAGAGTTGGGCTCTGTCACAGGCCTTATAAGCTTCTTTTCTTAACCTGGCTGACTAAGGAAATGAGATATTTGCAACAGTGCTTTTCATCTGTTTTTTTTTTTTCTGCCTGTCAGTGCCCTGGTGATAACATAAGAATACACTGAGAAAGTCCATCTACAACTGAAAGAGATAGAATCTCAAAGAAAATTATGTTCTTACTGGTTTTGCAGTAATAAGCATGTAGGGGAGAACAGTGAGCTGAAACAGGGCCACTGTGGGGGATTACTGGACAGAAGTTGTGACATGTCTTAGGTGGCAGTGGCTGGCTGATGAGCCAGCAAACTCAGAGCATGCCAGCAGTAGTACTGGTGCCCCTTGCAAAAATGTGAGCATCAGGATGGTCCTGAATGGCACAGAGGTAGGCAAATGTGTATGAAAACAAGGTTAAGGAGTTTTAAGACTATTGAAACAACTTCTCCTCTTACCTTACGCTATCCTTTTAAGAACATACTGTTTATGCTTTTAAAGCTAAAACCAGGTTTTAGTATAACTTCTATTTGAGGATCACAATGTACTATACAAGCATTACATTATTTTCACATGCACACCTTCTAAAATCAGGCACTCACTGTGTTAATAAAAAACCCATGTAAACTAGCTTTGCTCTTTTAAAGTACAGCTCTAGTTTTTTCCTGATGGACCTTCCTCACTAATACCTTTTTAATATACCTATGTACAAATAATACATAGGAAAAATAAAATAACTGTAAATGTGTCAACTATGTAAAATACTCAGATAATGAACTATGAAAATTATTAGGCTCTTAACCATTGATTAAAACCTGTAATACTTGGTTTCATCTATATGTAATGCTATGAATCCTGAAAAGGGCAAGTATAAAGAATGATAATAAGTTTTGAATGCTTTTAAACATACTGATTTTCTGGGGGTTTCAGAGGGCAGACTTCATTTAATCGTATTTCTGGGCTGTTGCCAGGCTGTCACTATTCCCTAGAGCTGAATCTCTGGACATCAGAGGTTGTCCCCTGGAGCTGCATCTACAGACATTAAAGATTCAGGGTTGTTACATACCTTAAGCTAGCAGAGACAGGGGACGAGGTCCTAATTGCCGCTTATGCCCATTTAAGGTTCTTTAAGCTTAATGCAGAAGCCTTGATGTAAATGAAATCAGATCCTCAGTCACTTCAAAAGTACACATACAAGAGGTTAAAATTCTGTTTAATTTCCTCTTCTTATCAAAGTCTTGGAAAAAGAGAGCCTTTTGACAACCATGGAGGCACTGCATGCTTTATCTGAAGTCTGCTGTTTAAAAGGGTGATTGATTTTTCCACATTAGGAGCAAAATAGCAGGAGATCTGTGCCTCGCTAACTCTTACACACATACCTGCTAGCAACAGAAGAGCTTACTATTCAAATCAAAATGGGATTTCTGTGTTTTAACTTTAGGACTTGCAGGGCTCAATTCATTTGGCCTTGTCTTACATTAAGAACCAGAAATTATTTCCCCATGGGACTTCAAGTTAGATCTTTGCCAAGGCCATGGGTCACTTGATTGTATCCATAAGTCTACTCTAAACTTAGCCGGTGATGTGTCGATATGATGAGGTATCAGCACATGATACTTCATAGTGACCGAAGCTGGTTCCCATGATTTTTTAATTCAGATGGGGAATAGAAGTACATAAAATCTGAATATAATTTTCAGGTTTTTATTCCTTTTTTCTTTCTAGAAACATGAGCATTTACAAGATCTTTTCTGTGAGAGTGGTGAGGCACTGGAATGGGTTGCCCAAGGAAGTTGTGAATGCTCCACCCCTGGTGGTTGTTCAAGGCCAGGTTGAACAGTCTTGGGCAACATGGTCTAGTATAAGGTATCCCTGCCCATGGCAGGGGGGTTGGAACAAGATGATCTTATGGCCCTTTCCAACTCAAACCACTCTATGATTTATGATGAGCTTTGATTTCTTACTTCTATCTGTAGGCCATAGAGTTATTCATGGAAACAAAAAATAAAACTGCCATGTAAATGCACTGCTGTGAAAAAAATATTACTAATTAAATGTGGAGTCAGTGACTATGATAAAAGTTCTTGCCAATATGCCTGGCCACTGTGGGACAAGAGGTCACGCTTCACGTGCCAAGAATGACAGTGTGATGCTACAGGGGTTTGAGAACCAGTTGGAGAGTCAGTTCTCTAGTTCAGTGACCTCACTGCAGTGGGAACTGTATAAACACAGAAGTTGACCAAATAAATTTAGATGTATTTATAACTCTCTTGTGTAGTGGAGTACACTGAAGACAAGGGATGTAGAAATTATGGATTGCCAGTAATGGTAAAAGAAAACAACAACAAAAACAACTTTAAATACACATTATATAGAGCAGACAAGGGAAAAAAAAAAAACAAAAACCCCCAAACCCAAAACAACAAATCCCTAACTTTCCAGAGAAGACTGCCAATAGCTCGGTGACACTCAGCTTTTCCATAACGGGATCTTTTTCCTACCTGGTTTGCCTCTAAGAGGAGCCTCCATATATTTAGCAGTCTGGGCAGAACAGATTGGCTGGGGTCCTCTGAGAAACCTTGCAATAACATTAAGGTTTCCTTGCCTCAGTGCCTAACCGGAAAAGGAGAATATGTTTTCTTGCTCACTGGATATCATACAGATGAAGTATTCAAATTATTTCTTTAAAATTAAAGAAAGGAAATACTAAGAAGTGCTTTATGAGGTATTAAAAAACTATCTTAAATTTCTTGAGGTTAAAATCAAGCAAATTCTTCACCATTCAGTCTCCAACACATCCCATTCCCATACATTTTGCAGAGACCTATAGGATGATGTAAACCACGTTCAGAAGTAACACAGGAAATTGCAATTTTCATTAAAACGACTGGCCTATCTTGTGATTCAAAGGCAGTCCTCTCCCCCTCAACTCTGCAGCTCTGCTAGACAGTGCTGCATGTGTGCCACCTCTGCACTCCCAGTGTGTCCTCTGTAAACTATATCCTAGGACAGTCTTCTGAATACGTGAAGACCCAACAAGGAAGTGCTGTGCATTATGAAACTGAAACACAAAGAGGCATTTCCTTTTGTTACAGCATAGACGTATTGCAAAAGCAGATACAAAAAAAATAATTTTATAAGAATGTGCAATAAGCCATGTAGAAAGCTAGTAGTGTACACTTGCCACAGACAGTTAGGCGCTAAAAGGAGAGCTACCTGTGCAGGGCTCCTGCTCCTGTCACTGCCTTGAAAGGTCTGTGAGCTGTAGTTTTCATTGTCAGCATAACAGCATCATGGACTAACTCAAAATTCTAAGCAAAAATAATCTAAACCTTCACTCTGAAGCTCAGCATCCTTTATTGTATACAGCATTTCTAGAATAAGATATGTAGGGTTAAAGTATTATCTCCTGGATTGCAGTGACAAAGGGCATTCTATGCTTTCTTTGGAGAAAGAGGCCATATTTGAATCTTTTCAGTCTTCTAGTATTCGTCCTTCATTTCAGGCTTCATTGATAGAGCTATAGGAAGTTTTGTAGCAAATACCTTTTATTCACTAGGATGTGTAGCAGCTGGGCTGGCTGACAGACTTACAACTCTGCACATTTTTCAAATGTTTCCTTAACTGCTTTTCAGGAATAGCTATTTTTATGAACTTTTTGTTACTTCTAAGTTGTCGAACCTTTATGGAAATTTCTTTCCAAATGAATGCAAAACAGTCTCTTCACTACTTCTGCATCATTCATCCTGTCCATCCCATTTAATCTTGTGCTTATTTTCAGTTTCCCTTACCCCTCTTTATTCTGTTTGTGAAAGCTTCTTTTCCCCATCTTTTTAAGTATCATTACATTTTTTCTACCCTCCCATTTAAAAAACTTTTTTATTTATGTATGCATGCATCTTAAATTTCAATTTCCAAAAAGTTCTGCTTTTTTTTTTTCATCCCATTGCTATAGCTCTTTGTAGAGGCTTTACAGTCCACAACAGTAGCAAAAATTACTTTGTGATCCTGAGAGAAGCAAGTTTGCTTCTTCCTGCTTGCAAGCCTGCAGGTTTCCTCAGTCAGTTTCCTTGGCTTCCCATGAAGAAAAACAAAAGAAGAGACAAGAACTATGTGTTCTTGCCTTGTCGCAGTATTTTATTACCCTTAAGGACAGCGATCAACTTATTGGGCATAAAATGAAAACTTTAGAACAAACAGCTTGGGTTGTTTTGGGTGGGTTTTTTTAAAGTATTTTTTATTTGGCATCATCAGTCAAGCCTTTCAAGTTGCTGAAATCTATTGCTGTCTTTGAAAAATCAGTCATCCTAAGCTGGTACAAAATCAGCTCCAACAGAGATTTTTCTTACTTTATGATTTCTCAGAAGCTTTTGAAGGTGTCACCTCAAAAGAAAGATAATAAATACTTGAATAAGTTTCTACTCTCTTCTATGAAGCAATAATAATAGATATAAATTCTGGCTTCACACATATCACAAAACAAAAGCTATGTTGAAAGAATATCAGGAGATTGAGAAATCACATCCCGCGAAGTTAGGAAACGCCAGTCAACATTATTTTAGCTTTTATGTACTTATGCATGATGATGCAATTCCTAGTTATGTGTGTCCAGCTCTTTGTTTTTAATTTTTGACAGAACAAAAAGCTCACTAAGTCAGTAATTACTGTATATTTGCTTCCTCTTTATGGCTGGGTAGGTGACCCACCATACAGACCTCTGTTGTTTTGGCTACTGCGCTGACCACTAGCAGTGATGGAGTCTCACCTTCTGTGCAAATTTGACCTTTAATCTGCAAATATACTTTACTGTAAGGAGAAATAAGAAAATTTAGCATCTTGTATCTGTTCCAGGATTTGGAATGGGATGTCTTCTTGTGTACAAGACCATTCTGTTTGTTGTCCCTAAATCTGATCCCTCCTCCTTCTATCTACTCCTGCTAGTATGTCTTCCCCCAACTCAACAGACTGAAGTCTATGACCTACTTCACTTACGGACCTCTGCCCAGTGTCAGGCTTCTTGTGTAGTTTGAAAAGTTCCATTCAGCCACCCTCTGACACTGGAGGGACCTGAGCTCTGAAGAGCTGGGATTCATCTGTTTGAGGTAGTTGCCGTAGGCTCCTCTCAGTCAAGAGGAGAAGAAACACGAACTTACAGGGCAGCATTTATCCATTCCAGACCTCAGGAGACAAACTGCTGCCCAGACTTCTCTAACACATTTTCTTCACACTCATTCAATCTGAATTTTATGCAAAAATGTTTCTTAGTAACATACTAACTGCCCTTCTAATTGCTGGCAGCATTTGTTTCAGATTTTCTTCTCATTTTCTTTTGAGCTGTATCTTTTTAGATCTGCTCCAATTCTTGATTTTTCCCCCATATTTATTTTACTTACTTGTTCTGCTTAGTTATCTGGATCTTGGCTTCTTTATTATATTAATTGGCGTTTCTCCTTTTTCTTTTTTTTCCCAAAAGCAGTGTTTCAGCATTTAATGGTTTGACAGGTTAATGATGACAAAAAGGGATGTATTAAAGCTAATAATATTTTTCAACTTCAAAGAATTTTACTCATATTTATTAATGTAGTTTCATAATATTTAAGTCAGAATTATCACTGTTACAAAGCTAGGGGAACTGAAGAGCACACATGAAAGCCTAACCAACTTATATATTTAACAGGTACAAACATACAGCTAGAAGCCTGATCTCTAGGAAGCAGAAGTCTGGTATTTAGGGGTTTTTCAAAGCTTGTGTTTGGTGTTGTCCAGGTTCCCCAAACTCTCTGTGTCTCTAGTAGAGTGGATTTAAAATCATTAATCATCTTCTAAAACACATAGTATTCTCGAAGTCTGCTGTAGTACTTAAAAGTGAACTACCTGAACCATTTTCTACCTAGTCTAAACCAAATTAGTACTATGCAGTAACACCTTACTGCACGTGGGCGCGTTTTCTCTGAAAGTGATGTAAAATTCCTAAATGTTCTAAACTTTATAGATAATGGAAAGGAGGGAAGTTTTACAGTTGTCTGTTCAAGATGCCCCATAAAGACCTCAGCTCAAAGCACTACAGAAGACTGTGGTTCACCCCTTTACTACAACGTATTGGCATTTCTATTTGTGCATGGCATAAGCATTACTGTGCAAACACCTTTACTGATTTAATTCCGAAAATGTGCTAAATTGCTAAATATGAAAAAATTAATGTGGCCTTTAATACTATAAAATTTTCTTAGCCAGTTTATTATCCTAAACTACTCATACTAATTATAAGTAGTGCACACTAATACTGCACATAATAAAAATCTTAATTGTGTAGGTATACTCTTCAGTATACTCTATGTGACAATCCACTACTACTCTTTTACAGAGGATGGAGAAAGAACGTTCTCTACATAATATTTAGCCTAAATTATTACCAACACTATCTTTAAAACAGTATTTTTGTCTACTGTGGGACGTAAAAAGAAAAAGGGGTATCTTCATCAGGTATCATAGCTTGCTTTTTTTTTTTTAAATGTACTGTTCATTGGTTACTAAGTTCTGTTTACTTTCAATTCTAATTATAAAAACATTCCATTACTTTGCTTTTAAGAATAACTCATTCGTAAGTGCCCGTAAATAGAATTGAGATTGCTGGTGCAATTCTCCATACAAATTCAAGGAAAAGTTTTTCAGAATATCATAACCAAGGATGCTGAGGCAATACTCCAAGCAAAATACTATCTTCAGCAAGTCACAATGCATTATTTTTCTCAGTATTGTTTTAAAATTTGATATCCCAGCCTTACATTAACTCTGCTACAAAGTTGTTACAGTTTATCATGAAGTGAGGTTTGAGGAAAATTTATATACTCTCTACTAGAAACAACTGATCTTTTCTGTGAATACGGAAAACAGTCTATAATGGAAGGTTACATTGCCATCCAATCTCTTTTTCACAAGCAACAGATAAATTCATCATAGTATATTATTGTATTTTTAAATGAAAACTAATAGCTGGTAAAGGCACAAACACATTTGCACATCAGAATTAATATTTTGTGTCTCTTGAAGAGGCATGTAATACATCAGGAACCACTGTATGGCAATTATGCATCATTTGTGGCTCAGAAAGGCAGTATACATACTGAATCATAGAATAGTTAGGGTTGGAAAGGACCTTAAGATCATCTAGTTCCAACACCCCTGCCGTGGGCAGGGACACCTTACGCTAAATCATATCACCCAAGGCCTCGTCCAACCTGGTCTTGAACACTGCCAGGGATGGAGCATTCACAACTTCCCTGGGCAACCCATTCCAGTCCCTCACCACCCTAAGAGGAAAGAATTTCCTCCTTATATCCAATCTAAACTTCCCCTGTTTAAGTTTTAACCTGTTACCCCTTGTCCTATCACTACAGTCTCTAATGAAGAGTCCCTCTCCAGCATCCCTATAGCCCCCTTCAGATACTGGAAGGATGCTATGAGGTCTCCATGCAGCCTTCTCTTCTCCAGGATGAACAGCCCCAACTTTCTCAGCCTGTCTTCATATGGGAGGTGCTCCAGTCCCCTGATCATCCTTGTGGCCCTCCTCTGGACTTGTTCCAACAGTTCCATGTCCTTTTTATGTTGAGGACACCAGAACTGTACACAATACTCCAGGTTAGGTCTCACAAGAGCAGAGTAGAGGGGCAGGATCATCTCCTTTGACCTGCTGGTCACGCTCCTTTGGATCCAGACCAGGATACGGTTGCCCTTCTGGGCTGCAAGAGCACACTGACGGCCCATGTTCATTTTCTCATCGACCAACACCCCAAGTCCTTCTCCACAGGGCTGCTCTGAATCTCTTCTCTGCCCAACCTGTAGCTGTGCCTGGCATTGCTCTGACCCAGGTGTAGGACCTTGCACTTGGCATGGTTAAACTTCATGAGGTTGGCATCAGCCCACCTCACAAGTGTGTCGATGTCCCTCTGGATGGCATTCCTTCCCTCCAGGGTATCAACTGAACCACACAGCTTGGTGTCATCGGCAAATTTGCTGAGGGCGCACTCAATCCCACTGTCCACGTCAGCGACAAAGATGTTGAACCAGACTGGTCCCAACACCGATCCCTGAGGGACACCACTCGTTACTGATCTCCACCTGGACATTGAGCCATTGACCACAACTCTTTGTGTGCGGCCGTCCAGTCAGTTCTTTATCCACCGAGTGGTCCATCCGTCAAATTGATGTCTCTCCAATTTAGAGACAAGGATGTCTAGGAATAGTTTTGCTTAGCAAAAGTCAAGACTTGTATGACTTCAAAAGGGAATTATAATTATTTAAGACCATTTGGAGCGTTTACCTTCAAATTCATTGTATTTTATAGGTTCTGAACCACAGAACAGTTCAGCTTTAGTAAGCACAGAAAGGTGAAGAATATTTATTTTAAACAGTTCCTGTTGAAACTGTAAATTACTTTTAAATGAAATTTTCTAAAGCACAAGAACAGTTATTTCAGATACAGAACCTCCAACTGGAACCCACGACTGAAGAACAGTATCATATCATAAATGTACCTTGGATCTGAAATGGCTCTGAGCCAGTCTGCCTACTTTATCACCACACATTCCATTTGCAGAGATGAAATTTCTGAACTCATAAAGTTGTTTTTATGTTCAAAATAACTAATTCTAATTAATGTAAGTCAGATTTTAATGAAATCAGAGTTCAAAAAAGCCTTTTAATTTCTTTTTATTGTTTGCCTATGCTAGAAAAACAGTTTTCAGGGCCAAAGACTCAGAATATCTGCTTTAGATGTAACTCTGCAGGGAGCTGCAGAAACAGATTTTCAGAAAATGGCACATATATTTTAAATATATTTTTAATTGTCAGCATACTGTGTAAGCCTACACAGTTCAAATTTCAGCATAAGGTACATACAGAGAAATGTGGATATTGGAAGGAATTACATATTCCTTGCACATTCTCCAACACTGACCCTTTCCTTTTTTCCATTTTTGGTGCCTGCGGACATTATAGCACCGCAGGCTCATGAATGTAAGCACGATAGCAAAAAGCATCAGAATTAAATGTTTCGCCAAACCCCATTTCCCCCCTTTCCCTTGCTCCCACTTTCCAGGCACTGTGCCAAGGCTGCCTCACAGATTCTTTGTTCCAGCAGTGGCTGGGGGGTCCCTGATACCCCCTTTATCCAGCAAAAGGCTATGGCACAACATAACAGCTGTGCTAAGTGCAGGCTTACAGGAGATAAGTGTCCTGGCTGAGCACACACACAAAAAGGTTTTGAAGATGGAGATAGCCCTGCATCACAGGATGACACTGAAAAAGGAGGCAGCCCCAATGCCCAATAATCCTTGAAGTCATGCAGGCAAAGTAATTTTCTTCTCCACAAGAAAATTTCTTCTCAGATGGTTAGAAGAAAAAGAGAGCTTGCTTTTTTGATTTATTTTCTGAATGTTATGTTTCCCTTCTTTTTACTCATGTATTTTACACTTGCCTTCATTCTTCAGCACCTTCTCAACTCCCTAACTCGTTTCGCCCTTCAGCCTTCCCTTAAAACCTGTATTATCCCATATCACACTTTAATTTTTCCTCTTTCATAGAATCACTGAGGTTGGAAAAGATCCTTAGTATCGAGTCCACCCAATAACCTAGCACTGCCAAGTCCACCACTAAACCATGTCCCTAAGCACGCCAACACATCTTTTAAATACCTCCAGGGATGGTGACTCCATCACTTCCCTGGGCAGATGGTTCCAATACTTTACAACACTTTTGGGGAAGAAATTGTTCCCAATATCTAACTTAAGCCTCCCACATGCAATTTGAAGCCATTTCCTCTTGTCCTATCACTTGTAACTTGGGAAAGGAGAGAGACACACACCTGGGCACACTGCCAGCTCACGTTCAGACAGCTGTGCTCACCTTTGGCCCAGTGCTTGCAGGTCACTCATATCCATGCCCCAGAACTCTTGTACTTTCCAAAAACTCCTTTTTCTAACCTACCTGCCTGCCTGCAATCCCCAATCGCACTGCCCCTAAGCCGCAGCATGGTTACAGTCTCTTCTGGGGCCGACTGGGAGCTGATGGCTAGCTGGGAAGGGAAGGGAAGGCCTCACTCCCAGCACAGCGGTGCCCAGAGAGTCACCCATGTAGCACAGTGTCCCAGGGACGGCAGGAGCTGAGGCCCGGACGCAGCCGTAAGTGCAACCACTTCAGCATCGGCCGCTACCTTCCCGCCAACACCCAGCGGCGGCACTGCGCCTGCGCGCAGGCCCGAAGGGGCTCAGGCTTCCCAGCGCACACGGCCTTCCCTTGGGGTGTGACGCCAGGCCGCGTCGTCGCTGTGACGTTTGGAGGCGTGACGCAGGCACGCAGAAGGGCGCGTTCGTAAGTTCCCTTCCCCCGCGGCGGTGGGGGCCGCGGCCCGGGGTGGGTGAAGGCCCGAGTGGGTCCCCCCCGGGGCCTGCCGCAGCTGGGGCTCCGAGGCCGTTGACTCCCCCGATCGCGGAAAAGCAGGTCCCGAGCCCGCAGGTCAGCCGCGTCCCCGGCCTGTGGAGCGTGGGTTGCCCCCTGCAACGGTGCGGGACGAGGTGCGTGCGGGGCCTGGTCGTCCCGACAGCCACAGCCGGAGTCCGAGAGCGGCGTTGCGCGGCCTGCCCGGCGGCCGCAGGGCTCGGTGGAGGCTGCTGCCGACGCTGTACGTTACGGTGCTAACGCAGACACCTGGCGCTCCTCCTGTTCAGGTGGTGCCTGCTTCTGCCAACACAGAAGCTGGAGAGTGTGGCTGTGTCTGTCAAATGTGATGTGACAATAAAGATCTACAGAAAGGCTGTTGATTACTGGTTTTTACAAGTCACCGAGATTACTTCTTTTACAGTTCGCTTCCACTTCTTATAGTACACGTGGCCATGAAATGTGCGTTATCAGGGATGCAGCAGATGCCCTCCTGTTTTGTGATGCCGAAATGTGGAAGTATGTGGCCTGTGTAAACCCCCCCCGCCAGCATGAGTCAGAGCTGTGCACAGAGAAACCTCTGAAACCTCGCTGCTGCTTCTGTAAAAGGACAAATACGATGTGCACTTCTAAGGCTCCTCAGGTTTTGGAAGGAACCCGAGAGCCAAAGGGTTTTCATTTGTTCTGTGTCTGCAGAGATGGAGCCATAGGAATAGTGATTGTGCATAACTGGTGCTGAGACCTGCTGGCCTGTGAATTAGAACTTTTTATATTGATAATAATGAAATTAAGAACATATCCCAAGTTTTCAGTGATCTGATGTGGCTGGCTTTGGCAAAATAAGAAAGGAAGTGTTTGAAAGCAGCCTGAGAGAGTTTTGGAATGACTGTGGTAGTGCCTGCAGTGTGGTGGGTTTGAAACAATGCGAGCAGTTGGCTGGTTTATTTTGTCCAAAAGTCATGCTTTAATAAAAGCCTTACCTAGGTCTATGACTGAACTAAAATGGGTGTGATGCATCTTACCTTTTATTGTCAGTCTTGCATTTCATTTCATACTGTCTTGTGCTCAGTTCATTTCTTTTCCCCAGGTTAAGGATATTTCATTGAAGCTTTTTAATGTGTGTTGAAGTCTCAGTCAACAGTTTAGCCCTTAAATGCCATGCAGTTTAGAAATTATTGTCTTGAATTTGCTTGTACAGATTTATTTGAACCTGTAATACGCCACTGAAAAGTATTTTTCGTATTATTATTCCATAATAAAAAGAGGAGGATAGCATAAGGTAAATACACATCTCCCTTGGGTCATGGTAGTTTCTATGTGCAGTTTTTTTGTTGTTTTTTTTTTTCACAGGGCCATTTGACAACACAAATATTGAGCTGCCTTTTTTTTTTTTTCTTTGTCTATCATTTGTATCTAACTACAAATATTGTAGTTAGTTACTTTTAGTACTAGTTTAAGTTAATTTTTAAGTTATTTTTATGCAAATACATATTTTTTTTCTGCTTCAGTAGCTAGAATTGGATTTTTTTCAAACTTAAAGTTTGTCAAAAACTTGAGTATGTTTAAAATACATTTTTTGTGATGCTCTGATATGATGTTCTTAGTGTTTAAAAAAATGTGCTTGGGTAATGATAACTGGAGGATCGGAAGAAAACTAGCACTGTGGTATGGTTCAGGTATTTTTAACTTTGAGGCAGGCTGTTAAAGTAATAGATTGTGGGGTAACTGAAATTTTGTAGTTAAAATGTTTTTCAAGTAATTCATGAAGGAAATACTAGTTTCCTATGTATCCTGAACTTCTCATTTGGGAGAATATCAGAACTAGCAATGGCAGTGACACCATATGGTGAGGTATTTCTGACTTTCTCACATGAAACTTCAGATATATGTAGTGAATGTCATGTTCTTGGTGTACAGGTTCAGTGGTGCTGCATGAGACGAAAGCAGTGTTCTTCATCTGTGACTTGTGGTGTTTCAGGGATTTTTATGTGCAGAGGTAATACTTGATTTGTGGAAGTGGTTTAATATTTTAAATGTCTGTATGAAGCTGGTGATGGTTTCATGTATTTATTTGTACCTAATGAGGTAGGTGTTGTTCGGTCAAATGCTGAAAGTACTTTTATTTGGAACTGGCTGAAAATATTACTGCCGTTGCAATAATAGAAACTTACAGAGTTTTAAAAGTATGTGGTAAAATCAGGAATGTGTGAACTTTATCATTTATTTTAGCAATATTTATTCAGATATTTATTATTGCAATTTGTAATCTCAAGTACTGTTAATGTATGGTGAGCCTCAGAGGAGATGTCATTGTATTGAGGGTAAACATGTTTTAGTAGAATTCTTTTTTATTTACCATTTTCTAAAATGTATGCCTGTGCTTTTTGTTTAGTATGATTTTTAGTCTTTTGCTTAATACATATCCTGAGATACTGCAACTAACTGTTTTTTGTTCTCCTTTTAATAGGAATTAAGATGGATGAAATACTTTCTTTGCCATAGCAGCAGCAGGATGCCTAAGGTGGGTATGTTGAAAGAATATGGTTTATATCTTCAGAGATTGTTTTAATTTTTGATTCTTTGTCTGAACACAAAGAAATTACATGTGATAAGCTTGGGGTTCTTCCCAGTGGTAGATACAGGTAGTTTACTTGCTTTCAATTGTGATAAACTGCTACATGTTCAGTACAGGTTACATGAGTAGGTGCAGACAGCCTTAGGTATCTGATATGCTTTAACTTTGTATCCTTTAATGGAAACGTTTCCATGTGTTCTTTCCCTAAGGTTTGTATGCTGTTGCTTTTGTAAAACTGGACTGAGGAATTACCACGGTGTTTCAGAACCTGTTTTCAGGATTCTGGTTAAATGTAGTCAAGGAAGGAAAAGATTCAGTTGCCATCTAGGTGCTTCCCTTATATAGAGAGTTTTTGTCTTTATGTTTGAGTTGCTGATTGTTGGTTGGTTTGTTTTAAATTCTGTAGAGTCATACAGGGTATATTCCAGTGGGGATATATTCCAATGGAATGTTGAAACAATGAAACGGTATTTTCAGAATTTCCAAGAAAGATATTAGTGTTCAGCAGCAGTAGGAGATGTTTTATGCTTATCCTCATTTGCAGTCAAGATTTTGTCCTTATTTGCTTAGACTTATTGCTTCAAGTTATCATTGTAATTCACTTACAGAGATCCATAACATGTTTTTACATAAAAAGATCTTTTTAAACAAAATTTAAAACATGCATTTTAAAAGATGCATTTTTACAAGACTAACATTGGCAGATAAGAGAGCAGCAGTACTTGAATAATAATTTGGCACTTTCTCATGAAGTGTATTTACACATTCTTACCAAAGTTGAATGAAATGCAAACTACTTCACAATGTAACGATTAAAAATAGTATGTAGACATTTAATGATATTTTTTTTAACTTTGAAAACAAAAAGTTGTGATAAATTTTTTGATTCCATGTTTTTTCTTGCTGGTCTAACAAAAAGGTTCTTACCCTCAGCTTAAAATGGCATTTGGAGAATGCTTTCTTCTTTGTATTGTATTGACTCTCTGTTACTGCTGGTCTTGTCACCTTTCATGAAAACACACAGAAGAGCTGGCTAGAAGTCATGCTGTTCTTCATGTCATATTTGCTACTTAAGTGTGTTTGACTTATAGTACTATATTTGCAGGTACTGGTTTGTCCTTAATAAGCTGATTAAACCTAGTTTAGGTAGTATTCAAGCATTATTTATTTAAAGGACTGATTTAATGGGTATTTATAGTGTAATTAAATGTTGTAGGAAATGTTATCACAGTTGTAGAGTCATACATCTTAATCTGATAATTCTTCCTAGTTAATATCAAAAATGTAATCAAAACACCATGAACCTAACTGTAGTGGAACTGTACTTTGTGTGTATGAAACAAGGATGCCAAACTGCATAAATTAAGGAGAATCTATCTTTGGTTTGTCACTTCAGTCTTTTACCACTTTACCACTTTAGTCCTCACCTAAACTGTGAACTATTCTTGTTATCATTGATTCTTTCTTGCGTATTTTTGAAGGGTATACAGTACTGAAAGCTTTGCCTGAAGCTAGCCTGATAGCTGGTGTCCTGATACCAAACAGGCTCAGTATTGAGCTGTCAGTATACTTTCAACTATTGATTAAATGGAAAAGAAAGAATATAATAGGTAGCTTGATGCATCTTTCAGACTTGTAATGCATTGCGGTTAATTCATTTGTGGTTAAGCTGTTTTTTAGAAAAAACAAAAAGCTTTTTTTGTTTTTGCAGCATGTTGAGGGCTTTTTTCATGGGACCATATAAAGAGTAAAATTATGCAGTACTGAGTAATTAACATATTTATATATTTATTAAAGTGGGACTTTTAGAGGCTGCTATATGATATTAATTTCTGTGTATGTGTCCAGTCATTTAGTTCTGTGGCTTAGCCCTTTATTGTTCTTCTTTGGCTATTTTTTTTTTTTTTCCACCAGAAAGTCTAAGGCCAGGATTGTTGGTTTAGAGAACGTATCATGGTTAATGCCAAGAAGAGGTCATGTGCTGAGGTGAGCTTTGAAGCTGGATTTATCCCAGCCCTGCTGAAATATCTCCATCACAGGAAGTCACTGAAGAAGCTGGAAGGTAGGAGTATTCTTACAGTTTGCTAGAAGATCCAAGTGCAAAAGAGGTGGAAAGGCAGCACATAAAATTTATTTGATAGGTATAGGAGTAGTGGGGGAAAGAAACTACTCCTGCCAGACCTACTAGGACCTATCACTGAAATCGGTTTGGGATATTAGGTGCCTTTTGGGTTATAGTTTCATGGAGAATTTTTGCTGTTTGAGTTTGGCTGACAGATGAGTCAGAGCAAAGTTTTCGTACTCAGTCTACCACGTGAAGCCCTTTGTTATCAGTAACTGCAGGTTGAACTAACTGTAGGAAGTATTTAATGGCTTTACCTGTCCCAAAAAACAAAAATCACAGCAAACAACCCCCTAAAGGTGGCTTGTCTTACTTTTTGGTGCATTATTCATCTGTTGTAAGGGACAGTTGCAAGGGACTCTATTCTTCTAAGAACTTTTCCCTA
Source organism: Pezoporus occidentalis (assembly GCF_034315485.1). Classification (NCBI taxonomy): domain Eukaryota; kingdom Metazoa; phylum Chordata; class Aves; order Psittaciformes; family Psittacidae; genus Pezoporus; species Pezoporus occidentalis. Next base: position 838,815 of record NW_026913800.1, on the reverse strand, counting down.
GGGACAGTGTTCTGAAAATGATGCATGGTGACAAATTACAGCTTAGACCACTGTAATTTCTGTTGTACCCATACTTCTTTACCACTTCACTTTTCTTATATATATGTTTGTGGTTCTTTTGTATGAGCCATAGAAAACAGGGATGTTCTTGTTACTGACATGTAGTTTTGAATATACGTTAGTCTTTTGTGTGCCAGTGATTTTAAATAGTAATGATACAAAATTTAATTTTGGTTGGGTTTTTGTCCGTCATTGGCTGGTTAGCCTCCCAGAGTGAAGTTATAGTCTGCCAGTTTTCTGTGAGTGCCTGGGATCTCAAGATTTATATCTGGCTGATGTTTCAATCAAGTAGTGCTACGTACACCAAGACATGAGATTCTGGCAGTTCTTGGTCTTGCTCGGCTCAAAACAGGGTGGTAAAGAAATAAGGTAGATACATGTTTTTACAAAGCAAGGCCGCAAAGGTTAAATATCCAGCATGATTCACTGCTAATTATTACACCATCCTAAAGGTAAAAGTATGCAAACCCTCAAAATGCTGTTAGGGAATAAAAAAGGATCAGTCTCTAAAAACCTGCATCGTTCTGTTGTGTATGTGAGAGTACTTTGTGTATGATGAGTCAAATGCTTTGAAGTTATCAGAATACTAATAAAATGTCCTAGATTGGTAATATTAATGTTCAGTGTTTTTTTTTCAGCTTTTGTTATCAACATGTTTTGAGGCTTTACTGAAGAAGAAAAGCAGATTGGTGTTGGATTTAGAAAGAAGGGACTGTTGCGTATTACAGGACTGAAATTGAAACCACCCAAATGCCTTCAGCTGGTTTTTGTTATTTTCACAAATAGTTTGTTCTTTTATCAGAGTGTTTAAGGACAGAGAGTTGGGTCAGTCACTCTATTATGTTTTTCCCTAAATGGCAGAGTTAAACTTTACAATACTGTTCATGACTGGGAAAAAAACAAACCCCAAACCTTAGACTTCTGATTCTCTTGGGTTTTTTAGCTTCCAGAGAAGAATAACAATAGGCAGGTGTGATTTCAGATTTTGAATTGCACCTTTTTCTTGGGAACTCTTGTCTAGTTTTGCCTGGATATGTACCCTTTAAGGGTTAATGTAATATATGCCATATTTTAGGATATTTTAGTAAGTTAATTCAGGGATGTTGCATGTTTTTCATAGTTCTGGTAGGGTAGGTGGATGTAGAATGTTCTTGCCTTCTCATGTGTTATGTTTTCTATTTAAGCCCTAATTTTTCAAAGGGCAGGTTTGCTGTATTACATTACAGACTTGTTCTTGCACCAAAGCATACTTTATACCTCACTGAAGGCCTAAAAGTGAAAAGTCCACATACCTGCAGTTTAGGGCAATTACCTTTGCTTAGTCTGCTTTTATGTTCTCTTGTAAACCAGTGATTTTTCTCTCTGGGAAGATACCCCAATGGGCATGTGACAAAGATTTGTAGACTGTAATGGGTGAGATGTGAGGAAGAAATTACACTGAAGGACAAAAAATCAAAGGCTACCTGGCTCAAAATGATAAGTCTTCACATGTTTATAGTGTCACATATTCTAAGTACGAGGCTGGGTATTAAGAATTGTTTCTGAGAGCGCTGTTAACTTCTATGTGTTTGTATTTACAGTCAGAGTAAATGAAGTGTGATGGAGAATAGCATAGGGAATAAAATGCTATGGTAAAAATCAGTATCTTACTGTCATATAGCATGCCATCAGAGTGTATGTGGAGCTGGATGCCTCCCCTAAAAAGGAGGGTGTAGAGGAGAAGGAGATTCAGAGAAAAGGCTAAAAGAGGGGTCTGTGGGGATCAAAATTTCCTTGTATGAAGATGAATTGGAAAAAAAAAGTTAGACTGTTTAGCCTTTGAAAGGCAATGAATATGATGAAGTATAACACAAGTACACAGAATGATGAGTGGTTTGAGAAAAGTAATTCGAGAGCTTTTCTGCTGGTTCATGATGTAAGAGGAAGGGATGGTCTGTGAAATTAGGCCTGCAAACTGAGAAAGAAAACTTGAGAAAGGATATATTTTTTAGTAAATTGGTAAGTCAGAGAGATCAGCAGTCTAGGGGTAATTTTAATTTAGTAAAATTCTAATAGAAATTGGACAATTTAGAGTGCAAGAATATTTACACAGACTCAGATGTGTATTTACACAGATTCCTGAAAGAATATAATCACTCAGCTTTTTGTCCTATATAAGATTATTTATTTCCTTTATGATTTGTAATAAAGCTCATCTAAAAAACTATATATTGATGGTGGGAGTAAAGGAATTAAGTTTGTCCCTAGTTTGTTTACAGGAGAAAGGGTTATAAAATCTCACTTTTTTTTTTTTTTTCTCTCTCTCCCTGTGTTAGGTTATATCTAGGTGAAATAACCACTAGGTACGAGGTCTAATTCTGTTGATCATTCACTGATTTACATTGTTTTCTTGTAAGTAGGGACATTGAGGAAGAAGTTTTGGGAAGTAACACTGGGGTCCTCATCAACTTGGAAAGAAATCATGTAGGGTAGTTGTTTTAAATTATATAGGGCAGGTTTTGTGACTCGCCACTAGTGGGGCATTGTTTTGTTCAGCTTTGATTTTTCTCTTGCCTCAGCTTATGCATTAAGTAAGTATTCCTGTAGTAATTTTATCCAAATCGGTATGTAAGTTTATTCTGTACCTAGGGCAATCAAATATTTAGGGAGGGTGAGATGAGCTAATGCTGGCCTTCTGTGTCATCCAGCCAAGTTCCAGAAAGTATGTAAAAATTCATAAAAAATATCAGTGGGGGTATCTTAATTAAATAAGCATGCTTGTCTCTCTGCCAGACTTCTCTCTTGGCATGGTTCAAGTCTTAGAAATTGTGTTTGCTTTCCGTCTCTATCAAACTCAAATACTGAACTCTGTGATAAAAGCATCAAAAGCAGTGTTCAGCAGAAAAAGACTACGGAATCAGCTGTTGCTCATTCCCACTGAAATGTCCTTTTCACTCTATTTAATGGAGGCTGCAGTTTTCACTTTTGGTGTGTTTAGCAACAGATTGACTTAGATTTGTTGTATTTGGCTCTAGAGCAGCAAAGAGCAGATGTCGGGGAGGTGCCGTGACAGGAATAAAAAAATTCAGAAGGCTTGTGGGAATTTGAGGGGTGAAGGGGAAATCTTCCTCCTATTTTTTCGCTGCTAGAATCCATATTATAAAATTTAGAGTTGGCATTCAATTGAAAACTTGCTGTGCTGCAAGGGTTGGTGCGCTGATGCAGGCGTTCTTTCCCACAGCTCAAATTATGGTAACAGAGTTTATTTATAAAATAAAATATGCCTGTGAAATTACAATTGATACCTTAATTATGGAGAGCTTGCCTAAAAGATGGTAGCTTAGTGACCTACAGAACATTTTCCTGGCTTAGAATAGCCATGATTTATACCAAAACATTTTCTCTGTATGAATTTTAAAAATGGAATTCCCCTGCCAAGGCAGAAAAACTTCAATAACTGAGAGGTCAGGGATGATAAGCCTAAAATAATGGTCAACTTGTAGACGTTATTTAGGGTTGGAACATCAGAAAAATAAGCTTCGCTGTTTTGGGATTGTCACTATTTGGAAAATATGCATTTAAAAGCCACCACTACATTGCCAGTCTTTGCATAAGCAGGTGGGTGCCAGATGTGTGTGGGATCCTAGAGAAGTTTGATGCTTTGTTTTATTTCTTTTCCATTTGCAATGAGCAGAATGTTCAAAAGTTAGTGGCTGCTTTTTTTAATTTTTTTTTTTTTAAGGCTGGAAGTATTTTATCTTTGCCTTGATTAAAAGGCCATTCCTGAAAGTACCTTGTGTAATTTGTTAGTAGAATAATTACTTGTTTATCTTTCTCACATCTGTATTTCCACTCATCATCTACCTGCACTTCAAGAACATATACTGCCACAGTGTAGTGTATAGATTATAAAAAAGTAAATGAGGTGTAATTTGCAGTAGTTTTGATTGCAGGTCACTGTATTTGAAAGTTGTGCCAATTTTCTGTTGTCTTATATGTTTAATGATGTACTTAAGACTTTGTGGAGCCTGAGGATTTTTTTTTCCCTGCAGTGAAAAAGTGTTACTTATACAATAAATCATCTAGAGGGGAGGATAGTAATAAAGCTTCTGCTTTTTCTTGAGATGGTGCTCCTTAATCTTGTATTAGTGGTTTAGAAAACTGTGTTGCCTCCTGCTTTAAGTCTTCCTATTCTAGTGATGGTTGTCATAGCTCTTACCATTTTCTGGAGAGATGGGCTTTGAAATAGAAGAAATGTGTCTTATTGTGTATTTAGTTGGAATTTAATGAAGTGGTCTGACTTCTTTAAAAAAAGCAATTAGTAATAGTGTGGTGAGTTGTTAAAAGAATCGTATGTGTGAGATACGTAATGTACGTGCCCTGTTCCCCTCAGAGCGTACAGAGTCATGGTTGTAGTATGCTGTTTAGATTTGAGAACAAATCTTCCCATATGTTTTGCTGGTGAAAAATGTAAATGCTCTGCTAAAAGAAAACAGAGCAAACCAACTCATCTGTTAGCTGTAGCATGTTGAGTTTCTTGGTTCAGTAGCTAATTTCAGCAGCTTGAAAGTGACAAGCCTGGAAATAATTGTGGTTAGAGCTGCTCCAAGAGGATTGAGTGAAGCCTTTTTGATTTCCTAAATGTAAAGGAAGCCAGGTTTGATCAACAGCTGCTGTGAGGGTTATTCAGACAGTGAGTAAATCCAGTCCAGTGCAGGATTTTGCATTTCTGACTGGTTTCAGGCATGTTCTTCTGCTTAAAGTGAGATGCTGAAACTGTAACCGTTTCATGCATTTGATTAGCATTATTTATGTCTGCCCTATACTTAATTTCTTCTTGATATTCACTGGCCAGTGGTTTTTATGATCTTTTTTTTGTTTGTTTGTTTGTTTTTTTTTCTGTTTTGTTTTGGTTTGTTTTGTGGTTTTTGGGTTGTTTTTTTTTTTTAATTTTGAGGCTGAAAGCTTATTTTCATTTTCAAGATTAAAGTTGAACAAACTTTTTTGATTTTAAAACCAGACTGAGTTTGTAGAAATGCTGATATCTGTAGAAGATTTAGCTGATCAACTTTTGGGAAGCAGAACTGAGACTTAAGAATGCTGCTACCTAGGTTGATGGAAACTCCTAACTATAGAATTGGTTTGTTCTGTGTATGTTTTCTCCTTTTTCAGGAAGATGTTCATTTTGGAAAAAAAAAGCAAAAGATTCACTAACTATAAAAAGTTGATTAAAGAAGTTGTGGAGTAATGGGATTTAGTTGGAATATCAAAGATGCAAGCCAAGGATACAGTGGTGTCTTTATGGTGATGTCTAATAATTTGCAAAGCATCTGCCCCCTTGAAAACAAAAAGTAAAAGAGGAATCATCATTTAGACAATGGACTGTACCTATATACTATTGCAACTGCCCTGTCCTGTCAGAGAACTAGGGCAGGCTTAAGTATCTCAGGTCTTCTTTAACCCTAGGAAATTTTGATGATGGGAGAAACAGTAATTTTGGGCAGTATAAGCCTTTATTTATCTAAGTGGAATTATGTTTTAAAGAGTGTGTTGTTCAATTAATGAAAACGGTTTGCTTGAATTGTCACTTTTTAACATTTTGTACATGAAATACTAGAAAGACTATTTAAAAAATGTTTAAATAATTGAAAGCTTACATATAAACTTCAAAATTTGCTTTAGTACTGGTTGGCACAAAATGACCATGCATGCTTTCTTGAAGGATATTTATGAAGAAGAGTTTCAGATTTTCTTTAGCAGCCTCTCTCTCAAATACACATTTGTGAATGGTGTAGTTATCTGATAATTCAGTCTTTGGCAGTTATATTTAGAAAGCTGCTTTATATTGGGAAAGAGAGAATATTTAGCATGTATACTTGCGGTTAGGAAGAGACTGGGTGGGAATATTAACACGTGTTGAATTGACTAACTGTAGATGCTCTCAACAGAAGAAGTTATAAATGTCTGTGGAAATCTAATTATATGACAAATAATTGTATTTATAAGCTTAATAATTTCTAAACTGATACCTTCAGAATTCTTTTTTTTTTTTCTTTTTTTTCCCCCACTATAAAGGGGGTTCACAGGCCCAGACTATGAAATTCTTTAAGTTTTTTAAAGTTAATTATGGTTTTTTGTCTAGAAATAAGATAAGTGCCTGTAACCTGTCCATTAAAAAACATTACTAGTACTGCTGCATTACCAGTTTTCAGATATTAAGTCTAAAGAGGTTTTGTAAAGAGCAGATGTGATTAAGTGGAAAATGTTGTTGATTTATTTGAAAGGAATGCTCACCTTCTGACATGCTGCCTACACTTCAGAGGTACAGGAAGCACTTCCCAGTGCTGTTGTTATCAATTCATTTGCATGGTAACAGTCCTTGTAGTTGGCTCATGGCTTCTAACAGACTTCAGACCCATCAGTTCACCTTGCTGAAAGAAAGGCTTTGGTTTTTCTGAATGTTTGAACCATCACTGGTCACTAAAAAAGCAGTAGCGGTATCACTGGAAGTCTTTTTGCTTTACATGTACAAGTATCTTGCAACAATACGGAGGTATTTTTCTGACTGACCAGCAAATGTTGTTGTTTGCTGTGGATAAATTTGTGTTGAGTTTATAGCCATGGAAAATTTAGTGTCTCATCATATATTGCAGTTTTTGGCCAACATCATTTATGGATATCATACTGTTGAATATTTATTCTGCTGTGGAGACAGACAAATTTAGGAGAAGTGACTTTAATCTCAGAAGAACTTGTGTTGATTGGGAGAGTTAGTTCAGTTTGTTTTTGCTTATCACCAACCCTTAGAAGTGGGATTAAGTTTAGTGCAGGAGAAAATGGAACATTCAGTTTGTTTTCAGAATGAGGTCACATTGCTTGTCTCTTCAGCCTCCATCTCAGTAAAACAGTAGAAAGTATGATTGTTTCATATTTCAGTTTTATCTCCTGAAGAATAGGAGTTAACAGTTACTTGTGCAGGCCGTAATGTTAGCAATGACTTTTCGGCATTCTTGATTAGTAGATCTTTACTACACTGTATCTGCCTTGTTTGCATGCCCATGCCCAAAATTCTCATGTGCTTCTTTTGTATTTTATTTTATTTTTTTTACCCTTGATTTTATTTATTTGGCAATTCCATTGGGCAGGTAGCTGAGTAGACTGCAGTCATGCAGATGTGGCTCGAGCACGTGGTGTTAGAGATGGCAAAGACCAGCCTTAGATGTGAAGGCAAGAAAAGGAAACGAAGTAGAAGAGAACACATGAATAGAGGGGAATAACTGAGTGACAAGTTGGAAGAAAAGAAGCTGAAATGCTGGTATAGAGGTGCTCTGCAAATGCAGTGTGTGGTTTGTAATTTTAAGAACAACTAAAGAAGCATGTTGTTTAAATGAGGTAATTTATTGATTTTTTTAATAATAAAAGTATCTATTTCATTTTTGGGTAGATCAGATGTACACTAATACTCATTTTACAGGAGTTTACTGTTTTTGTTTCCTAAAATGAGACTATATTCATCATTGTTTTAATGAACAAATTAATAAAAACACTAGTATTTGATTGCTTTATTGCTCATCTCTTGTCTGATCAGGGTTATATGCACATACTTTGCAGCATCATCTGTTGGTGGATATAAAGGAATGCAATAATCCTTAGTAGGGAGCTTAAAAAAAGTCTCTTTCTTCATTAAAATGTTTCCCAGTTCTGTATGAAGAGCATGCATGTATGAGCACTGTTCACTTTCCAGAAATGGCAGTTGAAGGTTTGTAACTAGATTGAACTATAGTCAGATTATTCAAATTCCCTCATGTCCCTAGAGAATACAAGTTGTTTCACCAACAAATACATAGGGTGGCTTAAGCCTATTCTGTTGAGCTATGGGGTATATTTCAGAATCTGGGAGATCGTTTTTATGGAATAGGTAACTGAGAGAGTTAGCATTCTTGCTCAGATAATGCACTGTTTATTTTGGAAGGGAATTTCCCATGTCTAAATAAGAACAAGATGTTTGACCACCTTCTAGGGAGGAGACTGTTTGGTCAGCACAAAACTGAAAGAAAAAAGTCAGAAGAGACAACTGACCATTCTTAAGTAGTGTTTGAAATGTTTTCATGTTTCTTCTGGGCTTTAATTATACTGCAGATACATGGCAAGAAGAAAGACCAGAGGTTTTGTTCTTTTCTTGGTAGTATAGCTTTATCACATTGTTGGGAATTTATAGCCTAGTAATATATAGTGTTTTTTCCATTCCTGTTTTTTGCAATTGGTTTGCACAGCCTCATAGTTTGGCAGCCAAGAACTCACTTTTTCATGATTTTTTTGGCATGAAAGGGTTACTGTTCACATTTCCTGTGTAATTCCTTCTGATCTTGCTGGGCTGTAATTACTTTCTTGATGTTAAACATTCCCAGGCTCCTATAACCTTCTAGCCTGCTTACGCTGGCCAAGTTTGTCCCAGGTGATCATGTGGGCGAGCCTCCTGTTTTTGAGGATAAAAATCTCTCCTTCCTGTGGAAGATAGGCTACATACTCATTCCTTTGCTGTGCAATCCCAAGAGAAATCTTTTTAAAAATAATAATAAGGTAACACATCACTCTTTCAGAGTCAGATTTAGCAGCCAAATAGATGACAAATCAAGTGTGTGGGCTTAGAATTCGCTGAATCTTGGTTGAATGACTGCTAGTGCATATTAAAGATTATTTTTTCTTAATACATTTGGAAAATAGGTTATGATATAAAAAAGACAGATTTTGACTGTAGCTTCTTACTTTTGACTGTATAATTGGCAAATCATTTAAAGCTTGCTTGAATGTAGAACTACTTAGTTGAGCTGCTAGGTTGTTTTTTTTTTTTTCTTTTGAATTCTTTGCAGTAGCTGTGACTCCGACAAAAAAGGAGAGGCTATTACTCAGTTCTTCTTTCCCATGTAGTTCAATCGTCCTGTATGTCTTCTGATTTTCAGTTTGTGGTATATAAGCAGTAAACACAAGGTATTATTTTGTTTTTAAATAGAAGTGACTGCATACTGCTAAAAAATGTTGGCTTCAGAAGTGTGGGAACTGAAGTGTTGTATTCTGTGAAGACACTGAAAGGTCCTATGTGCCACTGCTCAGCGGCTCTTCAGCTTTAATCTAGAGGATCCACCTGTAAGAATGCAAGTGAAGTTTGCTTTCCATGACCTTTATGCTGTTTTCTCACAGTGCCAAGAAAGATGCAAGATGGTGATGGCAGGATTTTTTTTAGGGTGTGAGGAGTTGTAATGTGCTGATATACTGACAGCAGTGGGTTGTTTGGTTTAGGGTTTTTTTTGTTGCTGACAATGTAATGTCAAGAGGGAGTAGCTGGAGGTTTTGCGCACCATCGGTTTAGGAAGCCCAGATTCTGGTACTTCATTCAAGAGTGATCTTATTAGCTTATTGTCCTGCTACAGATAGTTGTGGTTTTTTTTCTCCTAATCCTACTTTTATTACATTGTGCATTTAATTAGCCACTTTGTGAAATTCTCAGGCTGCACTATAGTTCGATTTTGTTTAGCTGTGGTATTGTGCTTACAACTCAGATGCTCAGAAGTCTTCCCAGTAACTGACCGACTGACTGAAGTCTTGTGAATGCATGGCTGCGTGTGAGCTCAGTGTGTTTATTACTTGGAAGAAAATGTTATGTAGGTAATAAACTGTAGCAGTTTGAGTCCTATTGTTATTTTAATTCTCATGCATATCAATGCCTGTGCTTTACTATATAAATAGAAGTTAGAGCAGTTGGTGTGCATATTGTTGGTGTGCATATTGCTAGTGTGCTGCTGTGCTAGTGAAGGATAGGAAAAATACATTTTAATGAAAATGTCTTTTTAATTTTTATCAGGAAGTCTTCTTGAATTTGATGGCTTAATTATAATTGGAGTGCAGTCAGTATGCTACTCAATTCTTAATTGCATACTCTGTCATATAACTGGGAACATGGCTGTCAGATACGCCTGTTTTTGTTGTTGTACCCAGAGGTTTTTGTTATGATATTTTTCAACACACAGAAATCTGGCTGTTGCATAAGCTATTTATACAATAGTCTTGTGAAAAAAATGTGAAGCACCAAGTGAGTAGAGCTACACAGAAAGAAGATACCGCTGATGTCTTGCAGTTAGTGTTCCTTTGTCATTTTGTCATGGCCTGCATGTGATTTCCAGGTACCTGAGATTTTGTAGGAAACTTCATATGAAGAGGGCTGACCTCAACACATTCACTTGGGTATGCGCTAAACACATAGCAAACATTCTAGGTTTCCAGTGCAATAAAGTGCAGCAGGATAGTGCTTCAGTTAAAGCTTTTCTCAGAACAGTTTACTTTTGTCTTTATATTAAGAAAAACACTGATGAATTTAGAGTTAGTTGAAAGTGAGTGCAACTGTACTGAAGCCTGCGTTCTGTCTAATTCGATGTATAGATCATCTTTCCTTGCTGTTTTCCTGTTTAATTTTACTCCTGCTCAGATGAAGACAGTGAGGAATTACACTTTATGTTGTAATTAAAGGTCACCTGTTTTGAATTTACTTTGTAAAGTGCTTAGAATGTAACTGAACTGACTCTCCATTATGAATTTCACCTTTGCAGTAGAAAATACCCTTCATACAAGAAAAAATTACCTTCATACCTTTCATACAAGAAAAAAAATTTCTTGTATGAAAAATACAGTGATTTCAGAGTCCTATGCAAATTACCGTCTGGTTTTTGTGTAGAAGGCATTAAAGGATGTAAACTAGTACTGTTCTTGTGTTTGTGTACATGTTGATCTTCTGCTGGTTTAACTTAAAACTTCTGGATTTAGATGTCTCTAATGTATTGGGAGCAAGGTGATGCATGTAGCTCTGATGCGACGGAGAACAGGATTTCATCTAAGTATATTTAGTAAAAAGAAAGGAACTGTTTGGTTTTAAAAAGCTACTATACAATTGAGGAATTACTTGAATTAGGTTAGCTTTTATACTTTCAGACAATGTAGTCAGCTGTGGTTTTATATTCAGAGTTCTACAAGTTCTCTCTTTGAGAAGACATGTAAATTACTGTTATGACAAAATGCATAAATATGTCTAGGATTTGATAGTAATTAATTCATTTCACTTATCTAAGGAAAGATTAAGTGCCTCAGTTTGAAACTGGCTATAAAAAGTAACGTAAACAAATTTAACACACATTGGGTATAACAGCACATTTTGTAGAACTACAGGCACTTTTTTTTAAATGCAGTGGTTTCTCACTTTCAGCATTCACAAACTGAAGTTTAGTCACAGAGCGCCTCTTGACTGGATTTAGAGCACCTCTTGACTAGATTTTTAAGGGCAATTTTTATGTGCCTGGCTTTCTTGAGTGACTTGAACTACATATAAGAAAGTATTAAGTGCTACTAACATGATTAGCACTTGACAGAATTATGTTATTTATTACTGGTGTGCAAAAACGAATGATTGAGTGTTCTTAGATTTGTCCTGGTTCAAAAGATGCTGTGTATCAATTCATGGGAGAATCTCACAGCACATGTTAATTGCGCAACTGTGTTTCAGGATTTTTATTCTAGAATAGATACTGGATTTGGTGGGCTGCTAACATAAGAGTCCCACAACATGGACTTCAAAATAGATTCTTGTGCTTTGAAGAGGCTGACCTTGAGTATCAACCAGTTCTCCAGGGCTCTCTTATGTTCCAGGCTAGGCTTTTAAGGAAACAGAAATGTTTCCTTAAGTCCAGGACTGTGATTTTGATACTAGTCTTGATTGCTTTTCTCAGGATTTTAAGATTCACCATCTACAGCTAAGGCTGCCATTGACTTTCACATTCCTGACCAGTTCTTTCTTTCACTTCCCGTCACTTTTGAAAACTATGTTAAATCATCACCGTATTTTCCTTCTGAAAACATTTAAGCCTTATTATAAAATGCTTGCAGCATGTAGGAGAATCAAATGCTGGAAAGTTAGGCAATACAACTACAGTTTCCTGTTCTTGGTAGGAAATAAGGTTTTTACAACCCAAATGTTAGAGGAATGAAATACTCTTCTGCCTGTTGTTGCTTGAAAATGAAAATGTTTGGCATAAAAGCTTGAAAATGTTCTTGAAATATTAATGGAAATGTTTTCTTAGTTTGTCAAAAATGTATATGAGGAAGGAAAGAGGAATAGAGCAGTTTGTCAGACTGCATAGTTGCTACTTGAGACAAAAATCTCTCTTCTGTTACACTGCCCACTCAGAATTGCTTGGTTTGAGCACTGCTTTTTAAGGAGAAAAAGCAGGCATCCTGGGTAAAACTGCCATCTTTTGTTTAAAAAATGAAATGGGCATGATTTCTGTAGCTTAAAATTAGATAATACTCAGCTGACAAAATCAACTGTGCATTAAAGACTTGGCACTGAAGATAGTAATTTCAGCTTAGATAAGAATATCTTCCTTTATAATAAGTTAGTTGGTGGACTGTTGTCTTGGACCTGGTGATCTACAGAAACTCTTGGTTTCTGTATCATAACCATTGAGAAAAAAACAATTTGTTGTTTATCTGAAATAATTGAAACCATAGCATGTGAACATAATTGTTATTGAATTTCAGGTGGCATTGTTTTGTTCTGGAATGGGAAACAGAAAGTTTGGGGTACTGGAGTGATAATTTTCCCACTTACACCTAATATTTAATAGTTCCAATTTTTGTTTCTGATTGATTCATGTGGTTTTGAAAGTATCACTTTTCCGAGTTCACAAAGCATGCATCCAGCCTATATGCATTCACTGGATTTGTACTAAATAAAATGATTTTTAAAGGGAGAAAACCCTCTGTAAACACCCTTTCTCTCTGCAATTTATTGATGTTTGCAGTAATATAACAAGCAAGATCCCAGGTGTCTGTTATTTCTGACCATTTACAATAAGCATTCAAGGTCAGTGATGGAAATACCTTACCCTTACTGACTTGTTTAAACATCTTCTGTGCCCCGTAGATAAATAAAGGAAAAAAAGATACCTGATAGGTTTTGCTAATGTTTAGTTTTACTGCCTGGTTTACCACATTTAGAGACTACTGTTTAGCAGGCAAATAAAAGTGGATGAAGTGTAATAACAGACATGCTGGCATTTTTTATTTTTTTTTGTGCTAAGAGAAGATGAAGCATCATGACATTTGTAACATCTGAGGTGAAGTACCCCCCACACCACCCCCACTCCCACCCCTGTGATTTGATTTTTTTTTTTTAAGCTATGTCTATATTTTTAAGGCTTTTTAATTGTATGGTTTTAGATGGACAGTCATGAATATAGAGAACTTTAAAAGATACTTTACAGTTTGCAAGAGGTTAGGAAACAGGAGCACAAGACATTTTTTGAATATAAGTATGTTTATCCTGTGTAGAAAAAGCCCTATTCTTGCCGTCTGGTCTGATGCCTGAAGTAGTCTTATGCTTTCTGTGTGGTCTCCCAAATGTATATATATTGGAGGCTTCTTTTAAAAATCCTATCCAAAACTATGCATTTCAGAATCTTAAAGCTTTTTCTTCCGTCTATATAAAATTCATTTGGTTTCCAATCTGTGGATTTTCATCATCTTTAAATACAGTAGGTGTTACAGCTGTCACAGTGGACAGTTTTGCGAATACTTACAGATTATGTTTGTATGTAACCTGAAATATTGAGAAAATGAGTTACCTATGTATTTTTAAAGGTAACTGTCACCAATGGAAATACCTATTTTATTAGATTAATCAAAGGACTGTGGGTTTAAGTGGAACTCTTTGTCATTGCCATTGCATGGTTGGTTTTTTTTTAAGATTAATTCAGTTCAAACTTGCAGCATGATCAGTGACATTTACATGCTATGGATCATGAGACCTGCATGCAGTAAGTGAATTCGCACAGATCAGAAATATCTGTGGAAGAAAAGTGGGAAATGTCTTCAGCAGTTTTCACCATTATTTTTTCTCTCCCCTTCTGTGCTCTAAAATAAGTTGGACTGGAGGAATGAATGTTTGATGCAGAAGATGCAGGTTGTTGGCATGTACCCAGCGCACATGTAAAAATAAAAAGTTTAAGCTAACCTTAAGTTATTTCATTATTAGTTAAAGGCAAATGGGCTTTACAGAGAGAAAATTAATGTAATAGAGATAATATGCAGAGTTTTCTGCTTTGCTGCAAGGGAAGCATTGATTTTTATTTGTACAGAAATGCATTTGCTAATGTTCTTTTTGTATTAAAACTCTTATCTAAATCTTCTGGGATATTTGTCAGATTGTAGATTTCTGGTATTTAATGCTAATTTTTAGAGGTAAAGCAAAATCACTAATTAAAAAAAGCCCAGACCAAATCACAGCTTTGTAATGAAAGTGATACTGGACTGAAATAACCTGTATGTTAAAACATTTTTATGAGTGTCTACTGAAGAACCTCTGTGAAAACTAAAATGTCACAACAAAACCATACAGATTGTTCTGTGGTCTTGTATATTAAACATATTGTTGCCTACATGAACAGTTCTCACAATTCAGAAGACAAGTAACGTGGTACTGTGCCAGTGTTTTAACTGACAAAATATATTGGAGGTTTTTTATAAATGTAATTCATATTCTAGAAACATGAGCAGTTCCTTAAAACTTGTTCTGTACTGAATAAAGCAAAATTAGGACAATTGAGCTTGCTGCATGTACAGGGAGTTTGTGCTGATAGGTGGCCACTGATCAATTTCAGAAGCTTCTTGAATACCTGTTCAGACATAAAAATACATCAGTTTTCTAACAAATAAAATCCATATTATTCTAGTTGATTCTATGCAGGTGTTCCTTCTGATGTGTGTAGAATAAATAGTGTAGATGTGTTAGGAACAGTGACCTAACTTTACATGTTCAGAGCCAATAACAAGTTCTACATGCACATATCTCCTACGTCACTTTTTAAAAGAGAAGCAAACTTTAAAAACAAGGAATACTTGAGCATAAGAATCTGACTAACTTTACAATTACTTGCTCATTTAGATACACCAGAGCAATTCTTCTTTTAGGAAACACAATTTATTTGGTTAAAACAAGGTAAGAAGGGGAATGAAGTTAGCAATACAGTTTAAAGTATGGGGAGCTGAGGATGGCAAGCACTACATAGCTTCAAGACAGTTAGTTAAGGAGGTAAAGATATTAATAAAAAGTTGTGGGCAGCAGAGTACAATAGAGTTCTTTAAATACAGAGGTTGTTGAAGGGTATAAAAGCTTAGTAACAGAAGTCCTATAACGGGCAAGGATGGTAAATTTCTGCTGTGCAGAAAAAGGCATAAATATTCAATAAATATTATGTTCTGTATTCAGAAAGAGGCTGGATTATGTTTTTACATCTCACCTCCTCCATCATTAGTGATTTAAAGAACATATCACTGTACCAGCAACTGTTAATGTTAAATGTTTTTAAATATGCTGCATTGGCACCAACAGCTACTAAAAGAAAAGCTTAGAAGCTATATGAAGTATTAATTTTGAGTTTTAACAAATCATGGAACAGTGAAGAAATTCTAGAAGGCTGGAGGGAAAGGGAAGCTAATGTGCTCAAATTTAGAAAGTATATGCCTTGAAAAGGCATAGTAGTATGCCGTCAGTGAAAATTTTTAAGAGGAATTACATAATTCAAGTTGATCTGACTGGGCAAGTCGGGCACAACCTCATATTGCTGCATGGGGTTATTCCATGGGAAGGTGCTTGCACTTGCCTTCACCCTTACTGAGTTTCACAGATTCCTGGTAACTCTTTCTTCCAGCCTCTCTAGGTCCTTTTGATTAGAGGCCCTACCCTCCAGGTCCCAGTTTCGTATCAACTGCACATATGCTAGCAGTGCACTTTATTGCATTATCCAGGTCATTAATAAAGGTATTAAACAGTGTTGGCCTCAAGATTGAGCCCAGAAGCATGCCTCTGGTATAAGTGATTGCCAGTTGAGCTTTATACCACTGATCACCACCACCCTTTAGCCTGATGGTCCAGCTGGTTTTCCATGCACCTTATCATCCAATACATATCTTGCCAATTTGCTTGCAGGGATACTATAGGAGACCATGTCAGAGACCTTCACAAAGTCAAAATACACAGCACCCACTGCCCTCATTTTATACACAGCACTAGCCATATCATCACAGAATATAGTTAGGTTAGTTAGGTATGCTTTACCCTCGATAAATATGTGCTGGCTGTTCCCAGTCTCGTCATCCCTAACGTAGCTGAAAATAGCTTCAGAGAGGCTTTGCTCAATAACCTTGCTATGGACTGAGATTATGACAACCAAAGTTTAAATTTTGCCATAACGTACGAATTAGTGCCTCTATTAAAAAAAAAAAATAGGTGTTTGGTTATTTAATTACCCTAACTGAGCAGAACTTCAGTGTCAGAATCTGAAGACTTGACAGTACAGGTGTCCCAAAGCATGTTTTTTTATGGGAAATAAATGAAAAGGTACTCTGTGTCAAACCACAAAACCCTAGTTGTGTTAAAAGCTTGGTCATGCTTAATTGTTTTTCTCTTGAAGTACTAATTTAGTTTGGTCTTGCTTAGTTTGAGATTTAACTGAATGAATTAGGAAGACAAATATCCTTAGGAACAGAAGGCAAAGCTGGAGGCCCATAGAGAAAGAAGAATGTTCCCAGGGTTAGCATAGTCTGCACACCACAGCTGGTTGCTGGACAGTGGCCAGGAATAATTTTGACATGTTTATTTCACATTTTTTCTCCATGAACATGTTTTGGGGACACTTCATTAAGTATGGCTGATAGTCTTTGAAGCTCTGCACCTTTAACATTTTACAAACAGCAAACAGGATGGTGGATACAAAAATGAAAGTTATATTGGCAGGGACTATTTGCCCAATGAAAACAACACAAGATAAATGAGTGAAGGCAGTGGGCTAGGACAGGTTAGACTTTATTCTTTTTTGTATGTTTATCTGTGTGAAGGTTTTTGTAATGACAAGGTATATTTATCAGTAACATTGTGCTGATAGACAGTAATAAATCCTGTAAAAAAGGTATAATTTAAGTAAATCATAGTATATGGATATACACTTTTGTCTTGCACATGTCCTGTGTACTACTTGGTGAATGGTGTGCCAGTTTGAACAGCCACTGTTTTATGTTGCTTCTTGATGCTAATCAGTCAAGCAGTGTCACCAACTCTAAGATAAGCTTATAGAATATATTTGTCTATCTAAATTTTACAGTTTGTATTAAGAAATGTGTTTATATGAGATTGGCTATAGAATATACTCTTTTGTATTCTGGCTGTTCTTAAAATAAACAATGTATCAGTCACTTTGGCCCAGCAGTTGCTTTGTCAGTTAGGTCAGACTACCGGGCTCTCCCAACCAGAGAACTGGGGTATTCCATGCAGGAAAGTCCATTGAAGTGGTGACAGTCCTTTCCCAGAAAATGAGAGGAGTGTGACTGTGCAAAGAATGCAGGCAAACAGCTGAATTTCTTTGCTGGGGTCTGTATGCAATAGTTTGGGCACAGCAGCAGGAAGGGAGGATGCTCCTCAGCACATAGCTGGCCACTTGCTTCTCTTGGTGCAGTGTTAACAAGGGTTCTGCAGCTGTCTCTGTTGCTTTGGCTGTGGAAGTTGAACTGCCCTTAATTTTGCAAGATAATTTTGACTTCATTAGTTATGTGTTGGGAATTCTTTTAATCTGCAAGTGTAAAATGTATGCAATATTCTTTAATGCTTAAGGTGCTTACTATGACAGAACTTACATAAAATGTGACCTTTTCATTTTTTCACTAAACTCAGAACTCCTGAGTTTTATGAGGGCATTTCAGTGAGATTATGATCTGATTTGTAAACTAATTTGATGATTCTTCTAGTGTAGAACAGTTCATTACGTGCTTAGACGGCAGTAAAAGTGGAAGCTATACAGGATTTAACTTGCTTATGCCACTCATTAGATTTTTACAGGGTTTTTTAGTGTGTCTTGTTAAGAACATATTCCTTTCTGGTGAGTAAGATCGTGTTTGGGAAACATAGGATTTAATTCATAGTTGGGCAATGTTTATAATGTTCACCATGATTAAGAAAATCCAGCTACTATGTTTACATCTCTGGCTTTAAAAGTCTGTGTGTTCTTAAAGTGTACTGGGCATGCAGCTTTTGAGGAGAAAAAAGGTGCTTAGCCCTGAAACACAGTGTAGGCTAGCAATGATAGAGGCAAAGTTTGAGGGGAGAATCCGTGTAGCACCAGAACAGTTGAACAGTTCTTTGTACAGCCGACTATTTTTCTGGTGTATTTTTCAGTACAGGGCAATCTGCAAGCACCAGCTGTGCCTCACAACAGTTAACACATTCTCAAGTGAATACTTCTGTAGAATTTGCAGGTTAGTTTTGAATTTAGCTGAAGAAAATAGGCCTTTTCCTTCAGCGTAACAAGCTAAATATTTCAGTGTGTAATTTGTTCTAAGAGCTTTTTTCACTGAGAGAAATTAAGCCTTAGAATCTAGTATGCTTTGATTGGTTTTAGGCATTGTGCATTGTTTTCTTTTTTTGTCCCTAATACCCTTTTTCTCTTCTTTGTTTCTTTAACTGTTCAGAAATGTGTGTTACAGGTGAGCCCTTTGGGGGGGGACTTTCTCCTAAAAGTCAGTAGTTGGTATGTGATTTTAATTTTAACATCTTGGAAATACATACCATGTTGGCCTAGCTCATTTACTGCTGGATCAGTCACAGTCATAGGCTGGCCTTCTCGCTTTGTCCTCTATGCCATGTAATAGTAAGCTTCTTATTTATTTGTTTTCAGTTCTCGAATACTTCAGTCTGCAAATAATACAATTGAAATTACTTTTTAAAATGTGGTATAATTTTTTGCACTGA
The DNA here is from genome assembly GCF_034315485.1 of Pezoporus occidentalis. Taxonomy (NCBI): domain Eukaryota; kingdom Metazoa; phylum Chordata; class Aves; order Psittaciformes; family Psittacidae; genus Pezoporus; species Pezoporus occidentalis. Next base: position 819,935 of record NW_026913800.1, on the reverse strand, counting down.
AGATATTGCTGCACAGACATTATAAATGTCAGAATGTAGCTTTCTGACTGAAAGCTCTCTGGTTGACTTTTTAAGAAACTCTGTAATGAAAATTGTTACAGAAACTACAATGCTTACTTAATTTATTTAGTAAAATGGCAAAATTTAGTACTATGCTCAAGTTTGCACTGTAAAATCGAAAGAAATTCCATTATTTGAGTCAGAATTCCGAAGGCAGTTCACTGTGCAAAAGTTTGTTTTTCTGCTTTTTGTCAGCTGTTGGTTAACTTTCTGCTAAGTAGAACAGTAACAACGTGCCTGAACTTTATTAAAATAACAAAAACCCTGTACAAAATCCTTCCTCAATGACACAGTGAGTTTTATCTGAGGGATTCAGATTAGTGTGCAAATAACCTAAAATAGCCAGAATAAGTGTTTAGGGATCGATTGTTTCTTGTTCAGCAGTAATTTTAGGACTAGCTATGACATTGTGAAGACTTTAGTGCCATGTTTCAAACTTAGTCAGATTGTGCAGGTGAATATGTCATGCACTAGTCTTAATCCTTAAATTATTAATGGAATTTTTAGGGGTCTGTTACCTGAGACATTCAAATATGTTTTGACCATGTGTAAGTTCTAAGGTATCAAATATCTCTAAAATATGTTAGGACTACCAAATTAAGAAAACAGAACACTTGCTCTCCTTTCAGCATTGCAATCCTGACTGGTTGTTTCTGTAGCCTAAACTGATAATTGACAGAATCTCAAAACTTCATTTTCAGTGGAAACTTGTCATTGGACTATCAGTAATAACTTATTCATCAAATGTAAAAGTTGAGGGAAATGGAAAAAAGCAAGTAATGTCCAGATAATGTGGTTTTCTTGGTCTTTCCTTTAGTCACCTTTAATTATTTTGGTTGGTACCTCTGGTGTACGTTAACTTATTGTACTCTTCGAAATAACGTGTTTATCTGTAGTGTAAGAGCAAGTAAATAAAAAGTATATGTGGAAATTTGTTATATCTTTGTTCTCTGTTACTTAGTCAAATTCTCTTTAATCCTTCAATGTAGCACGAAATATGCGAAGGGTTTTTTGAGTACATTTTTAGCTAATTCTGAAGTGTGGCAAAAGCGTTGCAACAGGAGTTGCTGGAACAATCTGTCCTTTGTGCATTGACCCAATGTTATTGTGATTTTTCAGGCTGTTGTTGTCAAGTGGCAAATAGAATTTGATTGCTGAAAGGCAGTTTTTGAAGTTGGAGGTTTTCCAGATCCATCTGAGCAAAGCCCTAATCCCAGTGTTGACCTAATCCCAGTGTTGACCCTGCTTTAGGTAGGGAAGTTGGATGGGATGGCCTAGAGCAGTCCCTGCCAACCTGAATGGTGATGTGAGTAGCCATGTACACAATTGCAGATGTTTGTCGAATGCTATGAAGTTTGATTGTAAGTGCAATGAAATCGCTGATTAGTATTTGTGATATTGTTTATCTGAGAAGAAAGCTAATGTACTGCAGCAGATACATAGTGAAGGATAAATTATGTATTCTGTCTTTAACAGACTGAAACAATCATTAATTATGAACAACAGCAAAGTCAGAAAGTCTCACAGTTTAATCAGGTATTGCAAATTGAAAGCCATAATGGTGTACTGCAGTTCCACTGTGAATGACATTGCATATTGCTGGCAGAATTGTAAGATATGTAGATATTCTGTTTTATGAGACTGCATTGTTGAGAATCCCGGCAAAATTTCTTAGCAGCTTTTACACAAGCAATAAATTAATGTTTAGTTTAGGACCATGATAACATGGCGGAGAGTGCAGAACGGGAGTAGAAGGAGTTGTGGAGTTTGAATTTTAAAGTAAATTCTAGACTAGCCATTGCCAAATAAGCATACTAGATGTTTCTGTGCCTTGGTTTGTTTTTTGTTTTGTTTTGGTTGGTTTGATTGAGTTTTTTTAAATGAATTAATTTGAGTTTAAAATAGAAGAACTATTGACGGCAGAGATTTCATGTAATAGCTTACAAAAATAAAATTAGTAGTTTGCATTTTCCAGAACTATTGTTTCCAGTGGCTCTGAGAATGAAGAAAAAAATATAGCGATCTGTATTCATTCATCATTTCACAGTTACTTTCACAACAGTAAGATCTAAGATTGTGTTTTAAAGTCAGAAGCTTTGACCTTTTAATACAGAATAATACCAAAGATGTGTATACAGATGTGGAATTTATAAAGGACTCCAGTTCACAGCATTCAAAGCAGCACTACTATGAAGGTATTTACTAAGGAAAACATAAAATGACAATCTATCATTTTAAATTGGAAAGTTGAAAAAAAAAAAGTTATTTTTTGACATTCTGTGAATCGTCTAATGTTAGGCATAACAGCAACTGTGCTGCTACTTGCTCTTCTTTTTCAGTTTTTCAGAATGGAGTTGTTTTCTCAAATGGAAAATAGTTGGAGTTATTTGCAGTCGTAAAATCTGTTCAACTGCAATTTATTTAATACACATAGATTTCATGAAATAAAGAATCAGTGTTGCTTTTTCTTTAGCTTTCTCTTCTGCCAGGTGTCCTTTTGAGAAACTTAGCTTTTATAAATTCTTTTGCAGGTCCTTCAATTTGTTGTCTTGGAGATAGTTATAGTTCTAAAATAAGAATTACTGAGACCGTATGCTTGGCTGTCAGCAATAGTAAAAAATGCGTGGAACATCTTCATTTCTTGCAATGTATACACTGTATTTATTCAGACAATTGAACAACCTCAGAAGTTTATTTCAAAGGATTTATCTCCTCAAGAAAAATAAATAATTTGCATTTGCTTTTTATTTTAAGCCAGACATTGAAGTTGCCCTGTGTTGTTTCATACATAAGCTGTTATTATCAGCAACATGTTACTGAAAGCAGCATAGAACCTGTCATGTAGGCACAGTTCCACTCTGACAGATGGGCATGGTGTAGGCATGCCAGCCAACCATTCTATCTTCACCTAACAAAGTATGAAGGGAAGAATTTTTGTCCAGGATTACCACTGTGGGATTCAGTGCAGTGTAAGGCTTTGAGTTCAGGAAATGCACTCAGACTGGTCCATCTCATAGGGTGACCAAAAATTTAAAAATAGCCTGGGTTTTAGGTTCTGCTGTGTTTGTACTGGGAAAAGGGACCAGTTGCAGTGGGGCTTCTGTTTCTTTTTGGCTGTCTGCTAAAGTCACCTAATGGGCACAGCCAAAAGAATTCTGCCACTGACACACATTTCTCCCTGATTAATTACCTAAGTATGGAAACAGAAGCAGTATGTAATTTCTCTTGTGAGAAAGCTGTTGTTTGTGGCTACATACATCTCTCTTCGGATATAGATCTGTGAGGATCTGCTGATGTAGGATGAAGTCCTAGTGTTAAAATATGATTTAAAATAGAAAAATTTGTATGAGAATAAATCAGATTTCTGTGACTGAAGATTTGGATAGGGATATGCAGAATAGTTCTGCAGGTTTTCAGAAATGCGTATCAGCTATTGCTTGGTGATTGCGGTTAAGGGTTTTGGAGAGTTCTTTATTTTTAAAGAAATTGCCTTAATGCTTTGTGCTTGATTTTATAAAGTAGCCAAGCACTTCAAGCTTTTGGCAAATGTACTTGCTTGAGCAAATGCTTTTGTGTGTTACATTACACAGTCTTTATGTCTGTCAGTTTTACTTTCCTCAGGATTCTTGTGTAGCTCCAATGTTTTAATCTTTCAAGTCTGACTCAGCCTTTAAATAGCAACAGATTTTGCTAACTTTCCTGGAAGTTATGCTGATATGATTCATTCATGCTTTCTGGGGACTTGGTTTCCATTGAGAAGTTTCTAAATTTTGGGGAAATAATGTTTGCATGGCACTGTCACTTACAAGATGGCACAGTATGTGAAAGAACAGGTGTGAAAAAGGAAGTGAATAAAATTGCTTTGAAATATAAATGGACATTTTGTGGGCCTCTGTTAAATGTCTTTTATAAACTGTACTAAGTATTCAGTTTTTCTCTAATATGAATGTTTTCCTTCTGAAATGAAATTATGTAATAATATTTGACTAACACTTCTTTACCTGCCTAGTTTTAAATTAAAATTCATAATTAAGCTTAATATAAAATTACAAGATTTGATTTAATGCTTTCTTCCAGTACCAGAACTAATGTTCACTGCATTAGAAGGTGTAGTCATCATTGAGAAGCTTTGTTCTTTTAACAAAAGATACCAAAAATAAATTCAGTTAGGGTCATAGTGGTTTAGTTTAATACTGTTATGATAATAAGTACTGTAATTACTTTCAGATAGTTCTTCATTCCCAGAGGATGAGATTTTTAGTTTTGATGTCTGCTTAAAGCATGAGAATGACAGTAAAATTAATGTCATAACCTTTACAGCCTATTTATCGTTTTCTGTGTAGTATCCTAAAGGATTTTGTGTAACGTCTGAAATAAATGTCTTGGTATGCATAAGCATCAAATTAGGTTAATTGGGTTCACCTGATACTCAGTCTGTCTCTCAGGACACCAATTTCATGTAAAAGACCTGTGGGTATCTTTCTGTGAAAATTGCTTTTAAATTATTACATATATATGCTCTGCTTCCTTTGATTGTTAAAGACCAATTTACAGTGTAGGCTTTTTTCCCATTTATTGATATTTTTGCTTCTTCTGGTTGAAAATTCATTTATCTTTTCATTCTGCAGTAACATAAGGAGTAGTATAGGCATGACAGACCTTATTTTGTGGCATTAAGGTAATTTTTACTTTTTAATTCTAACTCCACTTTTTTTTTCTAATAGATTTAATTTCTGAGCAGTCAGCAGCAGATTTAGAGAGAACTGTTGTGAGTTCTGAAGTACTGTGACTTGAATGATTTTATTTTTTGTCCTATGATAGAGTTACAAACTGAGGAAAACAGATTGACAGATTATACAGAATTTTAAAAATGTCATCATTGGGATAGGCTCCCAGAGAAAAATTGGTAATGATGCCACATATCTTCTGTATTTGGAAAGAACCAGTACTGGACTCAAATATAACGAAGAAAGACTGTAAGAATGTTTGCCTCCTCAGTATTCAATAAAAATAAAAAAAGGGACATCCTGGATTATTAATGGTGTCCAACCTAAAATTTGTTCTATGCGTAAGAGCTTAAAACAGGTGCAAAATTTGTTTAATAATTTTGATTAATTTTATGTAATAATTTTAATTTGGCTCTTTTTTTAATGTCATGGTTTTTATGGGTAGTAGTCATGCCAAGCCAGATTTATAGTCAAAATAAAAAAAAAAAAAAAATCCACTGAGAGCAGGTATAGGCAGCTGTACAGTCTAAACTTACATCAGTGTAGTCTGCTCATTCTTGCAGTTTAGTAGAGTTGTCTGTATGTTACCACGATGTAAAACTACCCCTAGATGAGCTGACATATGTTTGTGTACTGGGTCTGACAGATGAGATGTTGACTGTTTAAGTACCACGGACAGAGGCTCTTTGAAGCAGCCTGGGATCTGCTGTTACGCATTGGCAAACCTCTACCAGGAGGTGATGGTTTAGGTACAAGAGCTTCTTATTACATATGGCTCAGCACAAGAGATATGTGTACCAAAGAGCCTCAGCTGTTTGCTGTGTGTGAGGTCTTCTCACAGCAGACACAGTTAATTTTCCTTTATGCTTTAGTATTGAACTTCCTGGAAATGGAATTGGTTTTGCCTCTTTTATCCTTTACTGCTGCCCACAGAACCATCTCCTTCCTGGAACCCCACCACTGCTTTTTGAAAGTCAGTTGCATGACAATAAAGAAACATATTCAAGACTTCCTTTTGTGTTTAGTAATTGCATCAGAATTTGTCCTAACTATTTTTGTATATACCCTAAACCAATCTGTTGGTACTTCATGTGCTCAGAAGGGAGCTCTTGAGTGCATGTCTGGAATGTTCTTTATGTAAGATTCTACTTGCTGTTAGATTAGCCAGGAAAGTAAGCAAACTCCACATCCACACAACTCCTCTGCTCATGGGAAGTGTTATAGATATGCACTGGTATGAAAGCCTAGATCCAAGTAAACCCTGAAACAGTTAAAGTTCAATTTGTGTAGGTCAATATACTTGCTGGTTACCTTCCCAAAGCCTCCAGCTGCATCACGAGAGAGAGAGTTTTATACCCTGACTTCTAACATGAACCAGACTATTCCACAGCCATTCCAAAAGCTAGACCATTTTACGTTAAAGAAAATCTCTCAGTGGATAACAACACAATATTATACTGTCTTTGTATAATACTAGGGTTTTTTTACTTGACTTTAGAATGGCACTTGATGGAAGCTTGTGCGACACTGACCACACTGGGGAGAAATAGCCAGCTGTTAAGTTACTGGGTGGTTTACTTGATGTAATGCTATTTTATGTCAAACATTATGTATCAAATTTAGTGGTTAAATTCAGGAGAGGTGGCAGTGTAATGTTTGCTTCACAAATGCAAGCTAATATATTAATTGTAGCATCCATGGAAGATTCTGCTTGTCTGTCAGTTATACGGGATCCATGCAGTCAGATGTTTGAAGAAAAATTATTGTTTAAGCCTACGTTGGCTGTGATTCTTCAGAATGCATTGTCACACTGGAATTCACGACGTGCCCCTTTTTCTTTCTTTAAAAGGGGTTTTCAATTATAAGAAGCCTAAGTTAGTTGTACCCACTGTTGAAATACAGAGAGTGCATATAAGGGTATGTGTGATCCAGAGAAACACTTGGTTTAAAACTCTGGTGGTGTTTTCGCATGAGGTATGGGCATACTGGGATCCTTTCTGGAATACAGTTTTTGAAAACTATTGCCATTTTCCTATTCTTTTTGTTTGTTTCTGAAAAATTATCAGCTTCTAAGTATCTGTATTTCTTCTTTCCAGGAACTTTGTCGTAACTTTTGAAGGGCATAATGCAGAATCCTTTAACTTTTTCTGCAGGTATAGTATATACTTCCTATTTTTTTTTTTTTTTTTTTTTAGAAATTAGATGCTTGTGATTCAAAGCGTGGAAGAAATGTCATCATCATTAATAAGTCACTGTATAACTCCTGTCTGCTATTCTACCCTAATATGTGTTTTTTAAAAAGCCATTATACTGCAGAATTTATCACTTTAAATGATTACAATAGCTAAAATTGTTTTCTTCTGTAGGACATTGCTAATTACTCTTACAAACTGTAGTCGAAGCTTGAAATATATTCATCTACTTCTTGCTTGATTCAGTAGAATTAAGTGTTCAGGGTTTATTACAGTTTTTTTCATCCTCATGCATTTGAAAATCATTGTCATATTTGACCCCCATATAATTTGGGGTCATATCTATTTGCAAGTTGTGCTACAGGACTAGCACAAACAAGAAAATGTTTTCTAAATATGAACTTAGATTTTTAGATTTTAAGTGCCATTTCTCAATCATTCCTACCCTTACTAACATTATTTGTGCTTAACTGTATTTCTTCTATGTTTTGTTTCTTCAAACATCATTTTTTGGTAATTTATTTTTTCAGTAGGGTTGGTGTCTTGGATTTTTCCCTCTGCTATTAATAAGGATATCTGTGCTTCAGCTGTGTATTCCCAAGCCTCTAAATGTGTAGCCATAACTTTAATTTCCTTTCCCTTTTGATCTGTGTCACAATGCTAATGTTTAAGTATGATTTTGAACTTGAATGTCATTTTTAATGATATTTCTTAAATGTGGGTGAACGTTTGATGGATATGACATAAGCACTAATGGACCTTTCAGAACCATTGCAGGTTGTCAGTTAAATTTCCATTGTTAATACTTATGTTAATTAAGAAAAGTACTATATATTACTTAACTTGAAGCCTTGAGCTTTTGCTGTCGTTTAAGTTTATACTTTACCTGTTTTGTGAAGACTGAGTATTTTAATGATACTGTAATAATTCTGAGGAAGCTATTCCAGAAGGATGTCACGCAAATCGATCTTAGTTGACGAGTTCTGTGTCTAATGGGACTATTCTTTCAAGAGAGACGGTACTTACTGTTGTGTAAAGCTATCTACCATGCAGTGTGTTCTTCATCCATATACTTAAGAGTGAAATACTTAATTTAAATACTTAAAAGCCTTAATTTAATTCTTCCTTTAAATAACAGGAATTTGACCACTGTTATAGTTGAATGGAACGAGTTATCTTTATGTTGAAGTAATTCTGAATAGCAAGAGGAGAATATAGACTGTGAAGCTGTTTCCAAACTTGAAACTGATTAATCATTCACTTTTGAGACTTTTTTTTTTACTTATTTTTTTTTCCTAAACAAAAATCCATTCCAGTCAGTATCCTGTTATCAGCTTGCACCAGAGTGAATTATAGGAGCCATGTCGTAAGCTTTGAAGGTGAGGGTTCATGTTAGAAATCATACCCAGATCCTGGCCAGGAGCTGTATCAGTGTGAAGTCATGGTCTAGTCTTAGTCATACTAGTCTCAGTATATTTGTTTTTGTATTCTTTTACTGTCACTCTTTTTTATCCTTCTATCACGCATCACTTTTCTTACGTAAATGTGTTATGGCCCTTCAAAAATGTTGAGGCTGTTAGCAATTTATAAAGATTTATGTACAACTATAACATTGGTACATTTCTTACAGATAAAAGGTTTGAAAATAAATGGTATTGGAAGTAGACCCTGTCCATCAGTTACATTCAGTATACCATTTTTCCTGTCTTTCTGTACTTCAAAAATGCTTGTTATTTTTCAGTTAAGTATGGAGATTAAGGTTAGTGCAGGTTCTTTGAGTGACAGCATAAACCCATCACTTTCTACCATTTGTCATGTAATAGCAGGAGTTCTGTAATATGATGTGTACTGCTTCAGGGCATCTGTATTTTTCTCAATTTAAAATAGTTTATAAGAAAGCTGATTATCATTTGCACAACAAGCAATTGAACAATGTAACTCCATGTTCAAACAGATGTACTTTTCTGAATAATGATAAATATTTAATTTCCAAGATTTTAACTTTTTTTTAGGAATTATGAAGTTATTGAAGCATTATATCTTGTTATTCACATTCATGTTAATATTTGTTATTGAGCAAGTGCGCAGGTGTTTTTACAGTGCTCCATGATGACATAAAATATCAGCATGCCTTAAAGAACTGAAACACTTTTGGCATTGTCAGATTTATAAAACGTTTTTGTTAAGTCACTCTAACATGAAAGAATTATACATCTTATACAGTTGTTATGCAAAATACAAGGCTGTCCTGGTTTACCCAGGAATTTATTTAATACCTTTTTGTCTTTAAAATATACATTGGAAAAGTAGCTCACAGCCTGAAATCATGGTTTTGAGTGTATTTATTTTATTTTTTTTTTACAAAATCATGTAGTTTTTAAAAAGTCATTGTATAGTTTAGTACATTTTGTGTCCATGTTAGTAGGGTCATTTGGTGCTGGGAGATCTCAAACTTCATTAGCTGTGTAAATGTGTTTCTTAGAATCAGCTCTCACTTTGCTGGAACCCCTGCTGCCTTTATATCATTAACATAAATGCAGGTGCAAATAGCATTTATGTACTTTGATAGAAAGCAGTTGGAGACATTTCGCTGTAGGACACGACACTTTCAGATTGTGTACATCTGTTCAAATAATGTATCCAAGCCAGTGACATGAATGCAAGGATAAAAACATCTGCCCTTGAGACCATTTGCCATACAGCAGATGCTTACATCTTTGTTTATGCAGATGGTTTGTGTGATGAGCTGAGCAATGATGAAAGTGAGAAAGTTTGACAAAGATTTCAGGGTATTGCTTGGGATAGGAAAATATGCTGGTAACAGTGCTTCATTTTCAGATGTCTACCAAAAGAAGAACATCTGTTATAAATACTGATGTTTTTAGTAACATAGATGTGGGTTTTTTGACATTAGCTAGATTAACACAAAATCTGTGAAGGTTTGTTTTTTTTTTATTTTTAACTCTCTCATACAAAAATTGTACTGCCGCTACAGAAGATACTAACTAGTTTAATAAAAGTGATTACTTTTAACAGGAAGTTTCAACTGCTTTGCTTCAGTATGTTCTCAAGTTCATACAAAACATTGAATAGACTGAAAAGTTGGCAAAATTAGAATAATTTTGAATAATAACATAACTCTAAAGGCTGTGCGTGGCGCTGTAGAAGATTTCGTGACTTTGGGGATTTTTCAATAGAAACTGTATTTAGCATTCCAAAGTTATTAGACAAATAGTTTAGCTTTTCTGTTGTTTGGAAATTACTGTAGGGTAATTGACGTGAGTGGCAGATCTAAACTGAGCTGGCACTTACATGAAGGAACAGAAAGTGCCCTGTGCAGCCTTCCCGGCCCCAGTAAGGCTTGCCTGGCTCCGGTGGTGGCCAGAGGCAACGGTGACGGCCGCCCGACTCCCCCTGCTGGACTCTGCACTAAGGGGCTCCTTTGTCTGCCCGCACAGCCAGATACACGTGAGTTTAATTAGAAATGTACTGATAGTTCAGCACATGGCAAGTTAAGGATATCATCTTTGGCCTACGTTCCTGTTGACTGCATTCCTGTTTTCATTCCCTCGCATGCTGGCGCCCTTTACAAGTGTTTAGTGATACATTATCACTTAGCAGCGATGTATTCAAACAATTCCTTTACAGCACATCCAGTACGTTCTTTTGAGAACTGGTGCTGCCTTTAAACAAGACAGTGGCTAGTATGGGTGTGCTTAGCAATGCCAATAAGCATTGCAAATAACTGCAATTATGCACAGGGGGAGGAAAACCATTCAGATACTGTAATTTAAATTGTTTTCTGCTACATCCTGCTGCCAGAAAGATCTAGCTGTATTCAGGTTCTGCAGCAGGTAATAGTTTTGTATGTTCTGAAGACTAATATCTTCCTAGTGAGGACTGTAGCCTTTCTGGAGATGTTTTAGTTTTCCTATGCTATACAGAGCTGTGTCTGTCTTTGAAAAAATATACATATCTAGTTGAAGTACTGAGGAGATCGTCTAATCTTTATTTTTGTTTTACTCCGTAGTGGAATTGGTTACAGGTGGTGATGTTTGGCATAGCTCAACTAGAACTGTAAAGTCTTTTTCTGAAGAAATTTGGGTCATGAAGAACAAAAAGGGGGGACACCTAGAGCAGATAAAATGCCTGGATAGAGTTTCCCTGTTCAAAAGTTAGATCACTTAGGTAATTTTTAAAGAAAATGAGCTATTTACAAAGTCCTATGGAAAATACTTTCCAACTGTCATCCAAGTTAACAATCTGTTCTGTGTTCCGGCCCTTTCTTTGGGGAATGATAAACCCTGTGTATAGTTCATACTGGAAGATTCAGAACAGGCCAGGCCAAGACTGACAATCTTCTGATCCTCTGTTCATCTTTAATGAGGGAACACTCTCTGAGGTTTGTACCACAGAAGTTACCATACAGATGCTTTTAATGCCTTAAGCGAAATATATTTGCTCTATTGAGCCAAAGGGGTGAATTAACTGTTTTCTCCTGCACACAGGCTCTCTTCTAAGGAAGTGCTTTAATTTTCACAAAATGTAATACTTTATAAAAGGAATAATAAGCTTGATCTTCTGTTGTGCTTTGTTTGCGCATCAGTATTTGAAAAAATAAATTTTGCAAGAGGCATAGTTGCCTTACTGCAATCAGACGTGAATGTTTGCTGTCCCATAGAGGGAAGGAAGGAGGGTTAAACTCTGAGTAAGACAAAGATGGATTCTATTCTTAGCTTGTTTGAAGGGGGAGCAAGAGTCTAGTCAAAAAATATTTCATTATTTTTTCATAAAATGTTTCTACTTGACCTTTTTGTGCTGCATAGTTTCTGAGGAATTCTGCCTTCGTTTTTCTAGCAGACTTGATAATTATTGTTTCCTGCACTTAAGGAAAAAAAAGTATATTAATTACCACATATATTAGGCATATCATGATTTTGTCCAGGTTGACTTGATCTTGATGGGCCTTTTAAAAAGGACTTTACATTGATACTGACTTTTCAGTGAATGAATTACTGTTTAGGTCCATATCTTACTTGAAGCTTGCTAGAAGAAATTTCAACTGGCTGTTTTCCCAGAAAATCATTTTTAAAATTCTGATTGCAACCTTTTATTTGAATTTTTTGTTTATCCCCACTTTCCAAAGTACCTAATTTGTATCTGTAATGCCATTGAAGGTTTATGAATTATGAGTTTATGACCAGTGCTTCCATCACCTCCCATCAGCTACTTTCTAAACAATTTGTTCCGCCAAGGGGCTGTGGCACTGAAGCCTCACTTCACAAATCTCCAGGGGTGGTACCCTCTATGGAACAGAGTGACTGGGCAAAACCAACAAAGATAAACCACTGGATTTGTAGTGATACCAAAATAATTTTCATTCTACTCAGTTGAGTCCTGTTGTAGCAGCAGCATTTCTAGATAATGCCCACCTGAAATTTGATTGATTTGGTTGATTGCTGAAGCTGGTAGAGGCATATAGAAGCAGAAACACAGGCCTTGATGATGCATCTAACAGTCTCTCTCAGACAGAAGTTCCATGCTTACACAGGAACCAATGTTTTCATCTTCAGTAGTGATTTGTGTGGTTGCAGAGGCCAAGCAGCACCTTGAGCCCAAAGATTTAGCTGCATAAACCTTATTCCTAAGTTCTCTTCATGCCATAAATCTGTGTGATTTCTTCAACTGTAAAGGTGAAAAAAGTTATTAAAAATTACAGATGCTTTATGTGTCGCTCTCTTTATGTCAGTTTTCATTGCTTGATGTGAAAATATTTTGATCTGCTTAAAATTTATTACGTTACCATTAATATAAATGAGTAACTCATAACTTGAAAGGCCGTGCCTTCAAAAAATGGGAAGCTTTTAAAGTTCAGAACGCCACATGAGAGGTGTTAAGAGAACAGGTGGGTCTGCTAATAAATAGATTTTAAATTCATTGCAGAAGAGTGTTTAAAAATCTCTTCCATATATACGTTCTTCTTATCTCTCATATAGATATATGTGCTGAATTTTAGGTAAGACTTCCAAGACTTTTTTCCTCTATACAGTAGCACAAAAATGGCTTCTCTTTATAGGAGGTTGTATTAAGCCTTGGTTGCCCATATTTTATGTAAGATGTTGCTTTTGAATATTGATTTACCCACATGTGGCTAATAGATTTGATATAAAAACTCAGGTTACCTCAAAGCTGTTGTTAATTTATTATCCATAGAAACAGGATTTCATACATATTTTAAAAGTTACTTGTGTTGGGAAAATATAGTGGTATGTGAAATCTAAATCTGTGAGAAATCCAAAATGATGTCTTAGATTATTATTGTGGTCTAATGCTGATAATATAGTATCAAAATGCATTGATTTCTTGATTTGTTAACTTTTGATCAGCTTTTGCATACTTATTGTTTTATGTTACACTTTTCTCTGAGAACAGAGTCACTAGAGCCTAGATGCTGGTGAGATTGTATTGGCAAAAAGAAGCCTTAATTGCAGAAACAAACCTTAATTAGAATCATAGAATGGTTTGTGTTGGAAGGGACCTTCAAAGGTCATCTAGTTCAACCCTTTCTGCAATGAGCAGGAATATCTTCAACTAGATCAGATTGCTCAGAACCACATCCAGCTTGGCTTTGAATGTTTCCAGGGATAGGACATCTTCCACCTCTCTGAGCAACCTGTGCCAGTGCTTCACAACCCACATTATAAAAAAATTCTTCCTTAAATCTAGTCCAAATCTACCCTCACTTGAGTTTAAAACCATTATGCCTTGACCTATTGCTACAGGCCTTGCTAAAAAGTCTGCCCACATTTTTCTTATAGGCTCCCTTTAAGTATTGAAAGGCCCTTAAGTTTTGAAAGTATTAAGGTCTCCCTGGAGCCTGCTCTGCAGGCTGAACAAGCCCAACACCCTCAGCTTGTTTTCATAGAAGAGGTGCTCCAGCCCTCTGATTATTTTTGTGGCCCTCGTCTGGACTCACTCCAACAGGTCCATGTCTTTGTTGTACTGAGGACTCCAGAACTTCGTGCAGTGCTCCAGATGAGGTCTCAGCAGAGCAGAGTAGAGGGGCAGAATCACCTTCTTTGACCAGCAGAATCACCTCCCTCCCTTCTTTTGATGCAGTTCAGAATACAGTTGGCTTTCTGGACTGTTGGGTGCACATTGTTGGCTCATGTCGAGGTGTTCATCCACCAGTACCCCCAGGTCCTTCTCTGCAGGGCTGCTCTCAATCCCTTTGTCCCCCTAGCCTGTTTGATATCAAGGGCTGCCCCAGCCACGTGTAGGACCTTGCACTTGGCCTTGTTGATGTTCATACAGGCCCACTTCTTAAACTTGTTCAGGTCCCTCTGGATGGCATCCTGTCCGTCAGGTGTGTCTACTGCACCACTCAGCTTGGTGTCATCTGCAAATTAGCTAAGGGTGCACTCAGTCCCACCGTCTGTGTCATTGATGAAGATACTAAACAGTAGTGGTACCAGTAGGGACCCCTGAGGGACACTACTTGTCACTGACTTCCATCTGGATATTAAGCTGTTTACCACTACTGTCTGGTTGCAATAAGTCAGTCAATTCCTTATCCACCGAACAGCCCATCTATCAAATCTGTATCCAGTTTAGAGAGAAGGATGTTGTGCGGGACAATGTCAAAGGCCTTACAGAAGTCAACATCAATGGCAGCATGATAGTGAAGCAGCTCGTATGTATACTCTCAAACAACAGACAAAAGCAATTCTGGAAATTGAGAAAGTGGAATTACTTAACAATAGAGATTGTTCTTTTTTATATACATATTTTTTAATATAAGTTGTGTTAGATATGAATTTTCTGAAAAGTAGATCTCTATAAACTTTGGCATATGTCTCTATATGGTTCATAGTGCAATAAAGATGTTTCAGGGGAGAAAAAAAGACTGAATTGGACCGGAAACTGAAGAACTTCCCTAAATATGAACTGTGTGCCCATGATCTTGGATTACTGTTTGAGTTATATCTCCAAAATGACTGTTTATGCCAAAAAATAGTTTTAACTTATTCCCACACTGAAAAATGTTGCTAGAAATTTGAAGTTTGAACATCTGCTTTAATAGAGTCCAGTTAATATAAACCCCCACCATTTTAATTGTATAACTTTGCTGTTTTAATGCTTTCTTCTGCTAAGAAAAGTCTTTTGGAGAATATTCAAGGAATTCAGGAAGCCTCCCACTGCTCACAGAATTTCTTGAAATGCACTATAATCTTAATCTCATAAAATAAACTTGCATGGACTTCAAAGAAGACTTTTCTAAATGATAAAACGCTTATTGCACAACTAGCAAATCACATTGATACTCAAATCAGAATTAATTATATGTAGCTTTAAAAAGTCTAATATTCCCCTTTACAATTTTAGTAAACTATTTTAATTTTGTCCTCCTGTGGTATACCAGAGCATGTTTTCAAAGTGTATTTGTACACTGTGTTTTTGTGAATGATGCCCTATGATTTTCCAGTCTTACATTAGAGTACTTATATTGTTTGTTGCAATATAAGAAGAATATAAGAAGGACTTGGTGGTGTTGGTCAACGAGAAACTTAACATGAGCTGGCAGTGTGCGCTTGCAGCCCAGAAAGCCAGCCATATCCTGGGCTGCATCAAAAGGAGCGTGACCAGCAGGTCAAAGGAGGTGATCCTGCCCCTCTACTCTGGTCTTGTGAGACCTCACCTGGAGTATTGTGTGCAGTTCTGGTGTTCTCAACATAAAAAGGACATGGAACTGTTGGAACAAGTCCAGAGAAGGGCCACGAGGATGATCAGGGGACTTGAGCACCTCCTGTGTGAAAACAGGCTGAGAAAGTTGGGGCTGTTCATCCTGGAGAAGGCTGCATGGAGACCTCATAGCAGCCTTCCAGTGTCTGAAAGGGGGCCTATAAGGGTGCTGGAGAGGGAGTCTTCATTAGGGACTGTAGTGGCAGGACAAGGGGTAACGGGTTAAAACTTAAACAGGGGAAGTTTAGATTGGATGTAAGGAGAAGTTCTTTACTGTAAGGGTGGTGAGGCACTGGAATGGGTTGCCCAGGGAGGTTGTGAATGCTCCATCCCTGGCAGTGTTCAAGACCAGGTTGGACAGAGCCTTGGGTGGCACAGTTTAGTGTGAGGTGTCCCTGCCCATAGCAGGAGGGGTGGAACTAGATGATCTTAAGGTCCATTTCCAACCCTAACTATTCTATGATTTTGTGATTTTTCTAATCAATTTTAAATCACACAAAAGGACTCATGTAAACATATTATTCTTCAAAAAAAAAAAGTACTAAAAAGTAAGAAATGCAAGATACAAGGTTATGCATGTGGTGAAAAGCAAGACACAAGGTTATGCATGTGGTTTAAATGCTTCTTCTTATACATTTAATAGTAATGTTTGTTACCCATCTAAAGTCTGTGTTTCATTCCCATGGCCCACCCTGACTCTGTGGCCTAAACTCTTTCCAAGTCTCATTTCTGGTTCTCTTGTCCTTTTCCTGTTTGCCCTGTGTAAATCCTAATATCCTCTTCCATGCTGTCAGCCTAGCAGTTAGAAGAGGAGAGGCCATTTCCTTGTTCCAATGTGGGTGTTTGGTCCTAAGCTGTAGTTTTAGGAAAAATCCAGCCCAGCCTGAAGCAGGAGCACATTCAATAGATCGCAAGCACTGGAAGAATTAGCTGCTTAAAGTATCTATTGAACACATGCCAATAGCTTACAACTTTGCCAAATTTGCGCGGCTTTTCACAGACAAAAGAGACATTGCTGTGTTGAATATCAAGGTCTTTGTCTAAGGCACACATACTGGATTCTTTTCTTTTCTTGTTTTTTCTTTTTTTTTTTTTTTATACCTGGGTATGGCTGGCATTTTCTGTTGAAATTGATTTTAGAAGATTATCTGGGGCAAAAAGCCAGACCAGGACATTCCACCCAAACAGTTATTATTAGGCACAAATAGAAACATTTGGAAATCAATTGTTGTAATATACAGAGTTTGGCACTCCTGATTTGTAAGTTTTACTACCAGCTGTACTTTGCATAGGTATGTGGCAATCCCAATTTTGAATAGAGAAGGAAGATACTCTATTTTCAAGAATATCTGTGGTTCCAGTGTTTTATGTGAAATTACAGGAAGTGAAAAGTAGTATATTATTTAGCCCCCCTGGTTAAAAACCTTACTAAAGCTACTGAATCTTCATTTTTCTGAGCTCTTTTTTTGGTGCAGTTGACTGTCTTACATGACATTGAAGCTAAAGCACCCCATCTGTTTACCACATTAACCAGCATTACTCAATTCTTAAGCTATCACCTTACATTTGGCATGTAACAGGTTAGATTTAAAATATTTTTTGAGGCAAGAAAAATGGCAAAAAGCAAGTTGCAGTAGCTTTCTTAATGCAGTAACTGGAAGTTAATGTTTTATGTTGTCATTTTATACTGTCTTTTTCTGGTTTTCATTGGGTTTGGGGGTGGTTTGGGGTGTTTTTTTGTCCTGAGATCTATTTATAACTGATTGAAGCACTTTTGCAGGTGGTGTTTTTTTGCATGCTAATCCTGCAGTGAAACATTGTGTCCAACAAAGTATGCTGGGTCAGCAAAAAAAACAAGAAACTTGTGCTGGAAAGACAGTATCCACAGGTATTTAGTGTGTATGGAGATTTGGCAAAATGAATAATTAACTATCATTGACAGAAAAAAATCTGGTAGAAAGTTGTGCATTTTCTTCTTTCCCATAGAAAAGATATTCTTCTTTTCACATTCAGCAAAAGACAACAAACACCCATGGAATAAAATATTTCATTATTCTTTTTCATATGTGTTCTGCATTTCCCTTCAAAACAAGATAATCCTTTTTTGTGTTTGTGTTATTTTCTGTCACTTCTCCAGTCATAACAATTTAAATACATTCTTATGCAAGTGAAGTGGTCCTAAAAGGATTATTAAAAAAAAATTAACATTATTACGCAATAGTTTCTGGTGTATTAGTGGTTTATTCTAATATTCAAAATAGACCAGATTAGTGGGGAAAATTAAATTTCTTCTCAAGTTTTCTACAGTGTCTGAGTTCAGCAATGTTACATGCATTACATAGAGAACAAACTGAAGGAGGTACAAAGAGAAGGCAGGACAGATTGGAGTAGACTAGACGTGAATAACTTGGGAAGGAAGGGGAACCATGAATGAAGAGGAGCCCTGTGGAAGACTTTGTTTCCCCCAGAGGATTCTTCCCAGCATGACTATTGTCAAAGACTTTGATGCACTGTTGTTTATTTTTTTTTAATTTGTGTATCACTATCCAGTCCTATACAATTTTAAGGTTATTTAGAATGGGTGAGACAAGAGCTTATGACATCCTGCAAGTTTCTCAGTGGTTTGATATTGCAGGTGCTAGCATGGTAACCCTTAATGTTTTAACAGTGACTTTTAAAGTATATGAATTGAACTGCATTTGATTTAACATTGTGCTTAATGAAAGTGTCTACCTGTTGCCCCAGTTCTATGCCTATTTGAAAGACTTAGAACATGAAAGTTAAAAATGGGCATCACACCATTTAGGTATTAAATCTAAGGTTTTGTTAATTTCATTATTCTTAATAAAAATTTTAGAGGAAGTGTAAAAATTTTTGGCTTCTAGTGAAGAACCTGTAGACTGATGTGTAGAAAGAAAGTTGTCTAAAACAAAGGGCCATCCTCAAAAATGCCATTGCAGAACCTACCTTAACTGAAAATTCCCTTTCTTAGATGGAAGACTTCATTCCAAAAGCATTGAAGGCTTTTCCTCAGGTCACAACTGACAAGTCAGAATGAGTCTTTTGAATCAGAAATAGTTTGGCAGAAAGTGTGGAATAGAAGTGGAATGTCCCTAGAAGTGCATATTAAGTTTCCAAATGGTCTTATTGTAGCCAGGGAGCCAGAACGTAGTCGAGTCATTCAGTGCCAGGGTGGTGAACAGAAATTACTGGAACGATCTCTGTGTGCAAAGGAAATTGTTGGAGCTTTTTGCCAAGTATAAATGGAAAAAATAGTTTGGGTCACTGATGATACTTGCACGTTCTGGGTAGGGTCAGCAGGACCTCCAGTCTGTGAATTGACTGACTGCTTTTTCTTCATGCAAGATGCTACATAATCTTCCACCAGTTCTTCCAATTAGCTTTTCCAGTCCATAAGCAAAATTTTAACTGAGTGTGGAGGATCATCAGACAGCTAGTCTGCATCTAGCCCGTCTCTATATTTAGACACTGGCTAAGCTGCTTAACTACAGCAGCTGTGTTGGATGAGAGGGAAATGAGTATCTGTTGCTTACCAGAAGCACTGCAATGAATATTTCTGCACTAGATTCTAATATAAAATTGGGGTGGGGCAAGGAAAAAAAAAAGCTTCACTGAAGGCTGATTCCAAACATAGCTTGCCTGGAAGATGTATTTATGATAAAATTGCGCTTGCTGGAATAAGAGCGTTTGTGTAAAAATCCCTTCTCAAGCAGTTCTGTCAATGCTTAGTATTGTGTTAACTGCATAAGAAGAATATTGGTCTAAATGGACCTTGTTTCAAAGAGCATTTTGTGGTTGATATTTATGAAGGTCTTGGCTTCTAGAAGGATACTTTCTTGTGGAATGCTGAGAAAATATGTGGAGATTCTTTCGTTAAAGAGAAGTGATTTTATTGCCTAATTTTGCAGTAGGCAAGTCAGCATATTTGGGACGCATATGCTTACTTTTAAAGGTAGTGTCAAGTGTAATTTCTACAAATACTGCCTTCTACGCTCAAATTAACCTTTCTTTTGTGGTGCTTTAGCTGCCATTTCTACATTTTTGTAAGGGTAGTGTGTCTGGAGCAAAACTTCGGTCTTTTCCTGAACTCAAATAATTTGTTGCCATTAGTAGAGAGCAGGCGCCTTATAACTTGAAGTGTAAAGTAGCACAGGTAGCAGTCTGCTGAAGTGCTGGTTTTCCTAAAAAGTTTATGCAAATTAAAAGCAGCAGCAAGAGGATATCCGGCAGGAAACAAAAAATAATCTGAGTATTACTAGCAATTTTTGTAGTTGAAAACAAAGGTTTCTATGTATTTGGTGCTTGTAGATTGTCAAAAATTAAGTTCTTAAGTGAGAAATAGTATATGCTTTTTGCTTTTGGAGAGTAAAAAGGACTGTAGGGAAACAGAACTTTAAATTTAGGATGTTTCTGCTTTTTCCAGGCTGCACAAACTCTGTAGGTCTGGACTTACCCCAGGGATCTCTCTGTTTGTGCAGGATTTCCGTATATAGTAGTCCAGTCTACACAAAATTTCCTTATCTAGTAGTCCAGTCCACACAGAGTATCTAGAAATTCTGGACATCTCTACAGACATTGAGCAGAAAGAAAGTTATGGTTGTGCCCAGTAGTTTCACTTAATTGGAGGATCAAGAAGATGCATAATAGACTTCATGTTTGATGCTACAGATGGCAATAAATGGATCAAAGGTTTATTCCCTACATAGTTATTACTCTCTAACCTTGTGTAGGTCAGAGGGTTTTGAGAAGCATCAGACTAACTATGTATGAACCAAACAATTTATGTGTGATTGCTCAGTGAAACTGGCATGTCCTGAAGGCAGTGGATTTACTGCACATGTGCATACCATGAGTATGTGCATATATCAGTCCAGAAGTTTTGGTCATGAAATTTGATGGTTCTGTAACTTACAGTGTACTTTGCTAAGTGTGTCACGTGTGAGAAGAACATCCAGGATTAAGATAAACATACTGGAGTTTCCAGCATTGGTAATAAATCACACTTACCTCTATAAGTCCATAACCATGTATGGCATTTGTAATACCAGGCTTTAAAATAGTAAGGAATGGAAAAATCCCTATGGAATTATCTTACTGCAATATTTGAAGGTCCCAGCATTTACTATTACATGTTCTATTCAAACGTGATTCCTCTCTAGATGAATTTTTCTTACATTGTTGCCTTCCCAAATTGCCTTCCTGCTTAGGATCTTTGTAGTTGAATTTTCTGTGGTTGAGATTGCTGGGAATCTTTTTTTTTTTTTTTTTTTCCTCCCCACAGGAAACCTATCCCATTTTTTTAAGTACTGGAAGCACCAGTAGTTGAATGGGGCTGTTATATGAAATGGTAGTGGTACAATGAGCTATACAGCAAATCCTATTGTATGGAGTGCCTGAAAAGGTCAGCATACATCTCTGCTGCTCAGTGCAGATTATCTTCCACATTTTACCGTTTTCCTTATATTTATTTAATTATCCACACATTCTTCTTTACTAAAAATGTTTGCAACACTAACCAATACAAGCAGAAATAAGAAGGAACCGTGATAAAACCTTGATAAATTGCATCTTTCAAGAAAATATTTGAATAACTTAACTACAGTAGTCCTGTGTATTAAAGGCACATAGGCAATGTGTGTGATTGAGTATTTAACAGTGGTGCGTCTTCTCTCATTACACTATTTGCAAGTTTTATATCAGTAATTTTTTTTAACACTTCTATCAGGTAAGCTTTGGTCTGTTGCTGATAAAACCCACAAATTCTAAATTCTGCAGAAACTCTAAAAGATCGCATTGACTTTGGTTGAGAGATACAATCAGAACGGGTGTTCAGAAAAGTTCTGCATCATAGGATTTCAATCCTGTCCTTCCAGCTGAGTATTTCCAACATGCTAGTCAGCTTTTCCAGGGCAGAAGAGGCTTTTAAGTGCATTTGTTCTGAAATGCCATGTAGTTTCTAAACTAAATGAAACATTCATTTAAGATGAGATTAAGAGGTTTGTTTTTGCATATCTGTATTCAAGCACATTGCTTCAGGGAATATTCTTGTCCATGAAACGTGTAATTCTAAACTTAATTTAGTGGTCATTTAAATACCTAATTATTTTTAATAAATTTGTGTATAATAGTATCTGTTGTAAGTAGTTTTATTTTCAATACTGTATTTTTTTTAAAAAGAAATACTGTATTATATTGCATCTTTCTTATGTTGTTATTACAGATAAACACAAATCCCCTTCAGATATAATACGAAGTTTTCAGAAGAAAAATCAGTTTAGGACCATTGCTCCAAAACTGGTACCAAAAATTTTAACATCTTCAGTGGTTTCTTGTCTTCAGTCATCTTCGCCTGATCAAAAGCCACCAATTTCAGTTGCAGGTTCTAAACCACTGGTGGTACCAACTCAAAACTATGCTCTTATGCAGGTGCCTGGTCATGAGGGAACTTTCTCCTTGTTGGCCTTGCCATACGTTGCCCCTGGCCTAACACAGCAAGTCCAGCAGTCAAATGTGGGCCCTTCTAAAAACCCAAAGCTGCCTATCCCTAGGTACCAATCTGTAAGAAATAAAATGCTGAGTGACAAAAAAATGGCACAGATGTCTGGTTTGGGTGCACATAACAAGGTTCCTACCAAAGCATCGATCTCATCACAGGCTTCCCTCGTGACTGCTTTAAGTGAAGACTGTCCTGAAACTCATTCTAGTTCAGATTCAACTGAGCAAGCAATGCTAACAGACCGTGACTCAGCTGAAATTACCGTTGACACATTAGTAAATAAAAGCAATTGTGTGGAATCTGGATCTCTTTTAGAGAACAAACCTGAAAGTGCCAATAGTAATGTTTCTGGACCATCTGTAGTTAAAGACTCTCTATCCAAGCTGGCAAGTACAATTAATCCCAAGAAAACAAGTCTACGCTCTGTGAAGAGAGCATCTGAAACCACAAGAGAGTCATTCATAACATCTGAGAAACTAAAGGAAAAACCCACAAATTCCGCAAATTCTGTTGCTGTCCTGTCACCAGCATTTTTTGGCAGTACAATACAGATGACTCCATCAGCACCAAAAGGAAAACTTCCTATTTTGCCTTACTCAAGGGTAAAAAATTCAGTGTTCTGTAAATCTAAGGAGAATACTAATGTTACAGATGCATCTGGTCCTTCACCAAGTTCTGAATGTGAAAAGACACCAGCTTTGGCAAAAACCTTTCATGTTCCTGCTAAAGCATCTGATAAGCGGTTAGCTGTGTCATTTACACAAGTCCCCAAACAAACCATTCGAGAACATACCTTCTCTCCATCCAATAAAGTGGATGTTGACAGTCTTAAAAAAAAGAACAGTGCAGCCTCTAAAAGAAGAGGCAGGAAAAGAAGAGCCCCAGATGATTTGTTGGCTTTTCAGACCAAGCGAAGGAAATGCATCATTAATAAGTTTAAAGAAGGAAGAGAGAGGGCGAAAGTTGATCTTCAGCCACCCGATGGCAAAAAAGCAGAGGCAGTGAAAAAATACCGTAGTATTAGACCAAAACCAGTGTTAGTTGTGCAGACTTTTGCACCTCTGACTTCTGCAGCAACAGTAGAGACACCATCTCCTGACCGCTTAGACCAAGGAACTTTTTTAAATAGATCACTTCCCAAAAAACATATAAGTTATAAGCATAGTGATGCTACATCAGCTAAATCAAGTGATTTAAGTAGAAATGCATGTTCAGACGTACCTAAGCAGTTGCATAAATGTCATGTTTGTAACCACATCTTCCAGTTTAAACACCATCTTCAGGACCATATGAACACCCACACAAACAAACGGCCCTACAGCTGTCGAATTTGCCGCAAAGCGTATATTCATTCTGGAAGCCTGAGTACGCATATGAAACTTCATCACAATGAAGGCAAACCCCAAAAGCTCGTGTGCTGTGAATTCTGTGCTAAAGTTTTTGGCCATGCAAAAGTGTATTTTGGACACCTCAGAGAAGTCCACAGGGTTGTTATCAGCACAGAGCCCTCTACTAGTGAGCAACAGCTGCAAGATGCTTTGAAGAAGAGAGACACAAATATAAAAGAGGCGGAAGAAGCAACAGAGAGGTGAGTATTTTCACTAATTAAATGTGAATGAAAACAGGATTTCAAGTTGCCAGTCGAGATTCATAAATATCACCCTTATGAAAACTGTTGCTTTTTTCCTCCAGTCAGTGAGATTCCTAAAGGTTTAAATATTTTGTTACAAAATCTATTCAATCCATTAGACCATCTGGTATATTTTAGCTGATTTGTTGACTATGAAGTATTACTGACTCATGAATAACCAAAGTAATTTTGCATATATTCTAGTACTATGCAATATACTGCCAGTTGAGCTATTTTGATCAGTTGATTTCTCATAGCTAACACTTTTTCTGTTTATCTTTGCTTTCTTCTGTGTCCTACCAGTTTTGGGGTTTTCCCCAGAAGATGAGAGAACCAAGTGCAACAAGTGAAAAGCAATTCATATTTCAGTATTATCTTGTAGTTTGTTTATCATATTAAATACATTATCCCATTTCCTTCCCTGGAATGCTGTGAACTAACCTGTGCTCTGTGCTTATTACTGCTGCTTTATCAATCACTTAGCCAAGTAGAAAAGTTAACATTTACCATATTAAGATGAATAGAACATTTATCTCTGCCTTATGATTTTGAGGTGAAATTTCTTCACACAATGTAAATGTTGGCTTCTTTGTTTGTTCCATTGTGCATTTACTTTCATGAAGGTATGCCTTATTAAGCTCAGGGCTTCAACCTGATACCTCACTATGACACTACCATTCAGTTTTAGACATTTTGCTTTGCATAGCTCCACTTTGTGGGGCATCAGCAATTTTTCAGATATTGAACCTACAAAATACTAGTGCTTTCCTTACAGCCTTACTAGCATTGTACAATGAATCATTCAGTTTACTTATCTCGTTGGATAATCTGTCGAATATGTAGAAACACACAGTATAATGTGGTCCTTTTCATAGACATTGTGAGTTGGTTTCTGTGGAGACCTTAATTTGATTAGCTTAGCTTAAACCAGGGATTTACTAGCTCTGTGTGTAGCTGCTTCCTTCGTACCGCATAGTTGTCCTAAATCAGTGAGAGGGGCTGTCCAGTTGTAAGTTAGGTATTTAAACTTTTAAAAACAGACTTTTTAAACTAAAGTGTTACAGACTTTTAGGAAGAAAAAAAAAAAAAGCAGCTTTCAAGTTTCATTATTTCCATCTTGAAGTAGGAGGTGGAGCATGTGGTTTTGCCTTAAGCTGACCTTAGATCACTCAGTGTAAACACGTTAGATCTCTTAGCAGTACGCTACAGGTAATACTTATTTTCATTTTTCTAGCTCAGAATTAGAAGTATTTGCATTGACCTCGCTAAATCAGGAACTTTAAAAAGCATTTTTAACCTTTTATTAAAAACTTGGTGTTGCTAAAAGATTATTTATACCAAGGCTAATTTTGGAGACAATTCTTAAACTCAGCGGTGTTGAATAACATTTGGTTTCAGTGTTTTCCTAATCACCCTTATTATTACATTATTTCTCCTTTTTTTCTTCTCAAAATAATTTAATTGCTATAGCACAGTGCCTGGTTTTAATTAAATGAATGTTTCATGAATGTCATCTCTTCTTGGAACTTACAAAGACAGAAATTGCCATCCCTGTTCTGTGCATAGCTAATACTGAAATAGCTCATATTTCCTTTTTTTTTTTTTTTAACAGGGGAAATAAATGCAATTTTGAGGACTTATTCCATAACCCAGGAGAAGTGAAATTACAGGTCAGATGTGGTCGATGCCAGTTTATTGCGCAGTCTTTTGGTGAAATGAAGTTTCACTTACTGTGCTCTCATGGACAAGAGATCCAGGGAAGAGTAAAGGAAGGGGCTTTGCAAGGAAATAGAGGAGTGAAGGGGGAACTGATTAAACATGCAACCCACTTCTGGAAACAGCACAATGAGAGAAGACATTTAGCAAAATGCAGTGCCCATGAGGAGGATGTTTATACTTTTCCAAAACTGAAAAGACAGATCTACTTGCACCATCAAAATAATGTTGATGTATCATCTAAAAGTGAACTGACTCAGTCAGGAAGTGGTGAAGCAGCCAAGGAGATGCAAAATGTAGGTTTTGGTACACCTACCAGAAAAGCAGAAATCTCTTCTAAAGTGAGCTATAACTGCATTTTATGCAAACAGTTATTTGGAAGAAAAGAGGATCTTTGTAATCATTGGCAGAGTCATCATAACTGTGAAGACCCTTCCACTTTATGGGCAATTTTTAGTTTGTTATCAAAACAAGGAATTATTGAACTTTCTAACAGTGGTGGATACTGAAGCTCAATTCTGCAATGCTAAGGAAAACATCAACTGCCTTACCGAACTGTTGACTGTTTCTTGATGTGTTGCTAAACTAATTCAAGAGATGTATCACTTGAGAGGTTTGTTTGGTGGGTTTGTTGGGATTTTAACCTTTATTTTGTTAAATCAAAAATGTATTTATCCAGGATCATTCCCGATGGGTAACTGCAAGCCTTTTGTGAAGCACTGTACTTAAAATTCTTGGTTAAGGAACTTAGCAGCAGCACATACTAGGTACTAATGGTTAACATCAAGGAAAAAATATTTTCCAGTTAAATTATACTATGCACACAGAAATAAATTAGTTTATATAAAGTAATCTCAGTCTTGAATGAAATGACAAATCAGACTGGAAGTGCAATTTCTGTGCTTCCAGATTTTATGGTAAATATGTGAATATTTCCATGCAATTCTCTGGATCATTTGAAGGTGCCTACATGCAGCCAGTATTCAAGAGCTTTATAATCTATAATTTAAAAGCTTTTTATTCATGTGTTTTGATTTTAGTATCGTCAGCCATGTTCATTGCTTTCAGGTTTGTTATTGACAAGTCTTTTAGGTGTTATATTCTGTCCTGGTAATAGCAAAGATCTCTTGGATTTCACTTTAAAGTGAAAAATCTACATGTATTTCTTTGCCTGTAGCTGTTTGGGTTGAAGATAAGTTAGTTGTCACCTCTGAAGAGGAAACCCTCAAAGCTTGACTGCTTTATGAAAAAAATAAAAGTTTTAAAAATAGTCGGCTGAGTTGGTTAGTCCTGGGAAGTTTCACATTCTGCAATAGACTGCATGTTTCATGGTGAACTTTCAGCATATTCCTTATACCTTCTGTGACAGCAGCACTACTGTTGCCAACACTGTTAGCTCTCTGCGTTAGCACTCTTGGCATGTAGCTTTTGTACCTGTGCAGTTGACCCAGTCTGTGCTTTAAAGGGAAATTGTTCTTTCACTTCTGAGTCTATAGTGCAGGTAATGAGTTGGTTTTCACTTGTGTTGCCAGATTTGCAACCAGAGGAACTGCATGCAGCACCTTAACCTTCCAGTATCAGGAGCCGATAGCAGTTACCTTACCAGGATGCAAAGCTGTAGCAGCCCACAGTGCAGGAATAGTGCATTCTGTGTCCCCCTGCTACTGAGCAGGCATGGTAAATGACCATTTCAACACATCTCCGGGAGGCAAGGCAGTTCAGGCTGTGAGGAAATGGAGTTCTAGAGCTTTGATGAGACAATTAGTGAAGCCTTGAGTCTAGTTTTAAACTGGTATTTAAACTGCTGTTATTTAAAGCCTTATGTACCTCTGAATTATTTTGGGCGCAACGGTGGAAACAGCATAAGAAATCACTATGCCACTGTTCAACATAAGTCAGAGGACATCAGAGGGCAAAATGAAAAATACAGCAATACTGTCAAGACAGTACTACTGTAGTCATTTTTCCTCGTGGTCAAACTGTAATTGAGGGATTGCAATGATAAAAGAGCCATCCCTAAAATGTCCTGGTTCACCTCTCACTGTTTTGCGCAAATCGTGGCGATGAGAACATGAGAAGAGATCTTAGAATGTTGGGATTTCTGAGTGCGGTTCCATAAGCTGTTGCAATAGTTTGTGTATGTGTTTTGTTTCTAAACAGTAAAGGCAATTTTGATGAGCTAATAGTGTTGAATGTAATTTCTTCTTGTATGGTGTTTTGCCCTGGATATGAACTTTAAGACTGGAACCAAGGAAAATGAAAGCAAAAAAGGAAAATGCTTATAGAACTGCACAGGTGCTTAGTAAGGTGGAAGAATCCCTGTGGAAATTCAGAACGCACTTCCTACTATCTGTTGCCATAAATATTTATTTGTGGTTGTTTCTTTGCTTTCATATCCTACTTTTGTATGCTGAACTACTTTAAAATTACTACTTGTTCTTATTCTTGACACACCCATCTTTTAATGCCTATAGTATATTCGTATTTCTTTCACTGCGGAGATGGAGGAGAGCACATGGCATATTTGGAAAGGAATAGCTAATTTTAAAGTCAGTGTTTCATATCAAACTGAGACTATATTTAACTTAGTAAAGTGTGTTTGCACGTAGAAGTGGTTTTTCCCTCCGAGTTAATCCTTTAACTTTCAAAATCAAACAGCTTGGTGTTTTTCCCTGAAACAGGAATGTGAGAACAGTCCCTTCCTCACGTAGTTATAATACATCAAAGGGAAGTTTATTCCTTGCATAAAGCATTCATTTTAAGAGTTTGGCAAAAAACATTAAAAATGTTTGTTGATGTTATGGTCATTATTTATAACCAACACCACATCACCTCTCTTGCAAAATCCCCCATCCCTTGGTATAGTTTAAAATGAGCTGCAATGAATGCAGCTCCAAGGCAGAGTCCCTCCTGTTCAGGAGCAGCACCAATGATGGCAGAGTTGTTCTTCAAAATTACTTTGTAGAAGCATTTGTTAAAGGTGGTGGTGCATCAGAGCCAGTGGTGTAGGTGAGTTGTTTGGTGGTGGTTCTCAGGCAAGAAGAGGCGGTCCCACTTTGTGCAAAAGGAGGGGAAGGTGAGGTGATGAGGGGAGGAAGGAGGTTTGGCACAAGGGAGTGGGTTGCATTTTTTTCTTTAATGGAAATTTTCACGTACAGTCTTTTCATCATATTTCTGTACTTCTCTCCCTTTTTGTAGTCCAGGCCAAATGGGTAACGGGATCTCAGCTTTCAGCAGTTTAAAGCCTGAAAATATGTTTTAAAGCACGGTTCTAAGCCACTTCTCAGTGTCCTCGTAAATGTTTAAAATTAGAAGCCTTTTTTCTGAGCCTGAAAGCATTCTTATGTTTCAGGCTATTATGATTATGGTGGATTATGAAAGGTTGGGATTTTTGAAAATAGCTTTGCATTAAATGCAGATGTGTTCTTTGTTTAAAATGTATTTGTTTTGCATTTGTGTTCATTTTGATAACATTCGGAGGTATGAAGTGAACCTTATTTACAGCAGCATTAAATACTGCGTGTTTGCTGTTCAGCGGAAGGGTTGTTATGAATACAGCTTGCTGTTTACCTTGAAGCTGGACAAGTTAACATCTGGTTTTGCACATAAATTTTATTTTTAAATTGTTGAAATGAATGTTATTGTTTTTCTAGCTGTAGTTTTGTACACCTCTGATTTTTCATTAAATCTGTGTTCCAGCTTCACTGTTCAACTTTAAGGCTGTTCCTCACATGGAAAGTTGTTCCTTCATCATCACACCATAAATAATCAAAGCTGGAGGAATTCCATTGCTTCTCTGGCTTGCAGAGTATTGCCCTTCTCCAGCTGCAGAGCTACAGTTTCCTATGGCTAACTTGACATAGTTTCTGGCAGTAAATGTTTTACTTCATTTATTTATTAGAATTTAGACCTCTGGTGTTCAGCTCCATCAGAGATTCTGTCATACCTCGTTAGATACTTCTTTTATCTACTATTTGCTGAGCTCTTTAGAGATGGTGTCATAAGAAGGATGAACAGGTATTTAAGGGAGCAGATTTCAACCCTAACTTTGTGCAGATGAAGCTGACGTTTGAGAATCAGCAGCTTATCTAGGCTCAGCCATGTAGTTTATTATATTTCTACAACACATCCACCTACATGCGCATCTGTTTTGGAATGAAATATATACTTCAAATTCAGCTGTCAGTTATTATCAAACCTGTACAATGTGACTTTGTGATTATTATGCATAAAGATTAAAATGCTATTAGCTGTAGTAGGTTTACTTGTCAAATTCCTTATAGCTCTGAAAAATGAAAATCTCTGCGTGCTAAGTATGACACAGAAGAAATCTGGTCTCATGAAGAAAATTCTGATAGCTTAACTGTTGTCCTCATTTCAGCGTGTTCTTTCATAGCTGATCTGTCACATTGTAGGATTTTCTTCATGTTTTATTAAATTGCCATAATATTTCTTGGTTAGGAATACTGAAGAAGACCTGAGCCTGCAAGCAATTTGAGGAAAAAATGTGTTTACTGCCTTTCTCTGTACAGACAGACATGTCCATGAAATCAAAATAGTCTTGGTGGCCATACAAATACATGCACAATGTGAGGCAACGTGCAGGATTTGGACTTCAGTGTATGACTTTATGAGGCTGATGGTTCTGGAGTTCCAAAGTAGAAACTGCAAATTTAAATGTAAAAGTAATTTGCTTTTCAGACTTCAGTGAATCTCTTAATACCTTACTGGCAGACCTTCAAGAAATCCTAAGATGACAATAGCATGCTTCTCTACTTGTGCTTTTTGTGACTGTTTTTTTTTGATGTAGTAGTACCAGTAGCATTCTAAAATATGATAGGTCTGGTGCTGTCGAGTACAAAGGAAGCTTTTTCTTTTCTTTTTTTTGCTTTTTATTGACTTTTCCATGTAAGCGTTAGCAGTGATGGGGTGAATTATGATTTCTGCTGCTGACAAATCCAGAAACATTATTATGAAGATATTTTGCAGAAATTTCCATTTTTAGTCTAGTATAGCAGATGAAATCAGTGAAAAGGAAATTCTACTGGAAAGAGATACATAAGCAAACTGTCCCGTGTGTGGATTTCTGTGCGCAATTACGCTGCTGTAGGTGAAATTTATAAATCATAGGTCTTCTACTAGTTTGTTCTTATTCACAGTTACTTAGAGTGACCAAGGGAAGTAAGAGTTAAAAACTGATCATGCCTTCGTTTTTACTTGAATTTTGTTAAATATTTCTACTGTTGTGCCAGTCTAGATCATGGTCCAAGGTATGTAGATACTCAGACACTTTCTAGAGGACTTACAACGTAATTCAGGGAAGGAAAGAGAAAGAAATAAGTGAAGGAAGTAGTGATGATGAAGGTTGGCACAATGCATCGAGTATAAGGTCAGTATGACTAGCTTTTGATGTGTATGTGGAAGTGTCCTGTAGCCTTAATCTGAACTTTTCCCACTCCCTGTGGTTACAGGGTTCCAGTCTGCTCCCACCTGAGGCATGTTAATCTGAAGCTCCTTCAGCTTCCTTGTGCATGAGCTTTTCCAGATGGCATAGCTGACGCTGTGAGTGTCCTCCTCTTCGGTGTCTCAGTTACACCCTTGTAGTTAGGTGAGCTACATGGTGTCTGCTGAAAGAACCTGCTGTCAGACTTGAAAAGTATGTGGTTTTCAGTTTTCTGAGGAAAGCATCTTTTAGCTTTAGTCCATAAAAGTGAAATCAAATGCTGCCTCTGTACTTAGAAAAGTAAGAAAATGGCCACCCTACCTTTTCAGCACCCTCTGTGAACTGTTGTGGCTGAATGCAATTTGTAAATGTGATTCAACGGTTAGCATCATGTCTGGCGTCTTCACTACAAGCTAAAAGCCTGGGATCAAGTAATTGTGAATGCCCTTTTGCAGAATGTTTCACTAAATTGTTGGGGACCCCTGGTGTCAGCTGGGCCAGCCTCCTGCCCGAAGCAGGACTTAAGGACTGAGCACCCAGCCTGGAGCAGAGCACTGTTTGGCTTTGTGGAAACTACTTCTATTGCTGTTCCCACTGGTCTGTCGCCAGTGGTGGAGTCACGAGT
Organism: Pezoporus occidentalis; assembly: GCF_034315485.1. NCBI lineage: Eukaryota > Metazoa > Chordata > Aves > Psittaciformes > Psittacidae > Pezoporus > Pezoporus occidentalis. Next base: position 788,283 of record NW_026913800.1, on the reverse strand, counting down.
GTAAACAAGGCTTCAGTGTGGTAGCTGATACTCAAGCACCATCATAAGCAATTTTATGATACTTGTAAAGAAAGCACAAAACCTGGGACAGAAAAGTCCCCCTTAACCCAAATCAAGTTATGGCTTCAAGCAGTGATTCTTCAGTAGTGAGAACTTCTTTTGGCTTAAAGCCCTGTTGTTTCTGTTGTTGTAGACCGCGACTAAGCCTCTTGTCTTCTTACAGGAAGCAACTTATGCTCCTTTGACTACTCTGCTTTTTCCGGGACTTCAGGCTCTGTGCCTTTCACATGCAGTGAATATATTTTTTTCTACAGTTGATTTAGGACAAAAATAAAGCATTTTATTTCCTGCATGCTAACTAATTTTGCACAGCTTCAAGTTTAATGTGACTTCTGAACATACACCCAATCAATAAACCTTCCTATTGCTGGAAACAATAAATGACACGGTGAGGGAGGAAAGCAATAAATACCCCTGTGACCGTAGCTTTGAAGCAGTGCAGTCGCTTTCCACTGGAAGTTTAATTTCTTCATGGTTTTAGTTAAAAGCTTTTATTAATTTTAACTGGCATAAATACACTGCTGTACTTTGCTGTTCAAATAAATCCTTTCTCAGCTCTGAGTCCTTGGAGTTTAAATCCTGTGCAGCCATTTTCTACTATCTGCCAATTCCTTGCTAAGTGCAAACCTGACACTCTTGCCAATAAATCCACCTTTGTGCCATTTAAAGTCATCTGCCGTCTCTTCTCTGGAGCTAATCAAAGTTTACAAGACGACATTTTTTAAAGGGAACTGGCTCTACAGTTCAGGCCATTTAAGTTGTGCAAGTTAATTAAAGGAAATTGCAGCGAGCTATAAAAGAGAGAAGTGGTGCAGACTGTTTGAAAGCTCACTTACTTTTATTCTCTCTTATGAACAATTGGAGAGGAGCTTTTCCAGGGAAGGATTTGGAGTGTTGTGCTGGTTTGTGTGCTGCGTTCCTAATCCACTTTTCAGGCTCTCCCGAGTACAACACAGCAGAGCCCAGCCGTGCTTCCTAAGTCGATTGCAGCCTGTTAAAGCACTGTTTTATTTTTACCTTGTGAGACAGCTGGGCTGATAAATGGATGGGATCCTGGCACTCCAGGAGACAACTGCGATGTCTGCACAGGTTAATAGCCTCGTGTCTTTCAAGAGCAGCTTTTCTAGTGTCTTTATACATGCATGCATGCACGATCACATACACAATTGTAAAAGGATTCAGTCTCTGGAACATTCTTAGCTTGTGTGTTAGTGTCACACTGTACAGTATGTTCCAGTTACTTCTGTTAAAATGCAGTAACAGTTTCATTATTATATTGCTAATATATATGTGGCTGATAGGAACCGTGAAATGCACAGTGGCCAGCCTGAGTTCTTCCAGGAAATTGGATTAATTGTTGAATTGTTGGAATTTATTTCGAAAAATGTGCTACTCTTACTGGTTAACAGCACATGTAGGATTTAAATGATATTTCTGAGAATGATTTATTGGGCTGGCAGAAAACTCTGGTGCTAAACCTTTCCTCTGGGATTTGCTTACATTAGGGAGCGATGCAGGTGGCAGTCTATTTCAGCACAGAATGGATTTTTTCTCCTTGCTTTCTGATAAATGAAGTGCTTATGTAAGGTGAGGGATTGAAAAAAATGAGGAGCCCGAAGACCTAGGAGGATACATCTGAAAGTTCCACACGCAGGCAGAGGAACGCGGGGTAAATCTTATGCTGTTCCTGTACCTGTGTGCCTCAAGTGTGGTGGGAGCACCACGGCCAGCCATCCTGGGAACACAGCTCCACAAAAGCTCCTCATTGCTGCCAAGAGTTCACATTTAGCATCCTGTGCAGCCCAAGAGGCTGTTCTGACACCAAACTCATTTCATCTGTCAATTAATAATAAATTGTTCCTGTATCTTCATGGTAGGCATCCTTAATTCTTCAAGGTTTTGTCTCACGTTTTCATTTTGTGCATAAGGGACAGGATCCGGCTTTGAATTAATGCTCCACAAATTGTCCATGCTGAAGCTTCATTGTATGCGAGACCACTCCCTTTGGCTACCGCTGGTACATATCCTCTTTCTTCCGAGTGATTCATTCAGTGTTGCTTAATGACAAACATTTGATAAGTTTGACTGTTGAGGATTATATGTGAATTTCCTCACACTTTCCTAAATGTCACATTCCTAAATTATTGTAACGCTTGATTAAATTAGCCCTTTTAGAAGGGATCCAGGTTCACTGACAGTGTTTTCTGCAATGCGCATCTCCAGAGAAAACCAAGATCTGACTTTTATAGTCGGAACCAATTAAGCTCATCCTTCGCCCCCACCCCTTCTCTCTGCAGCGTTCAGATGAATCGCATTTTTCAGGCACAGTTCAAGCAGACTGTCAGGTCTCCGGGGCTCTCTGCCTCCTGGGCTCCACATTCCCACTGTCAGCCGTGAAAAATAATTCCCCTTTTGCTGTTGTGTCCAAGGAAAGTAAAATGATAAATCCACAAGTTAGATTTAAGAGGGGGGGAAGTGCATTAATGTTTACTCAGCATTGAATGAGGTTTTGTTCTAGGAGATACGGCTGCTGCGAGGCATGGGAAAGCATTCTTTGTTTTAAAGCTTTCTGGATTAGTTAGGATTCATTCTTAAAAGAAAATTCAGGGGTTTGTTAGCCAAGGTCTCTTCAGAGTACCTAAAATGTGGCGGTGGTTTTGGAATACACCAAGCTGAATAAGATGAAAAGGCAAAAAGAGAGTGAACTGTAAACACAGTGTAATGAAGCCTGAAACAAAACCAACAATATGTCCACAACACGTGCAGGCTATCTGTGTGTAACTACCTTCTTTTGGACAGAATTCATGGTAGAATAACTCTGTGTGCAACTGCTCTGGTGAAACTGCAATATAATGAAGAAGAACTTTTGAACCAAAGATAACATTAGAACATTCAGCTTTGGAGGACTGAGAAGTTCTCCCTGACGTTGGGAAGAGGTGCAGGTACAAAGTTAGCCACTTGGAATCCTTGCTCAGTTCTCTGTGCAGCATTTATTTGCAATATTCTTTTCCTTTGCTGTAATGCCATAATAGTGGCTTTGCTATGGAGAATAGATGCTGGAACTTTAATCATTGCTAAGTCTGCAAAGCAGTTGAATCTTCAGTGACAGACTCCAGTTAAAAAAATAATAATAATAAAAAGAGCCATTATAATGAAGCCTTAACTCTCTTGCCATTCACCTTTTCACCTTTCAAGTTTCCTGCCCCTCATTATATCACTGTTAGATTTAATGTACGTCAGTATCAATTCAGCACAGCCAGTCAGAATTCTTGCTCTGTACAGGCAAACCCCATCGCTGTTCTAATAAAACCTTTAAATGTATCCAAATCCTTCCCAAGGCTTTCAGACATCACAGCAAATAGTGCTTTGCTCACTGTCAAATGGAAGTGATTAGTTTATTTCTAAATGCCAAGCCTCTGAGAAATAAAGCAGCATGGTAAATGCAGCCACCTTCCTTCTTTAACTTGGTTTTAATAGCTTGCTGTACTAATGGCCAGAATTGTAATTGGGTGGGAGAACTTTGAGCTGCTCCATATTTCAACTGGTGGAATATCAATATTATATATTGGAAACATTCTCATAGACCGCAAAAGGCTAATGCGTCTCAGGAGCGAGATTCGGTCAGGAGGGGCCAAAGTTGCCGTGCATCTGGGCTCACCTGCTCCCAGCTAAGCAGAGTCAGGAGTGTCGAGTCCTGTGCTTTGTGTCCCCTGTGCCAGGCTCTGTGTGTCCCCGACAACAGAGTGCTCTACCTGCTCAGGACCCCTTTTACTCTGCTGTCTAGACGGTGCTGGGTTGCAGGACCGGCAGAAGCTGTGGTTGCTGCATCCAGCCAGGGGACCCTCCAGGAGGAGCTGCCAATGGAGGGACACACTGCTGCAGGTGCCTATCAGGCAACTAGAGCAGATACTGCAGACTTCATTTTTGGATGCTCTGAGTGTTTCTGTGGCGGTTCGTAGTACTCATTGCAAACCTTGGCAGGACTGATGTCCGTGATGTGACATCTGTGGCAACCAGCCTCTTCTGGCATGTGGTAGTTGCTCATTATCCAACAGCGTGGCACTGGGCAAGTGTTCACAAGCATATGATAAGAAGGCAGAATTAATTTGAATTACAAAGCAGCATATCTTACCTCTTCTAATTAATTAATGAGAAACTTGAGTGTGTAACAAGAAAAATCCTGTTCCTTGTGCTGATTACAGTGATCTGAACAAGACAAGAAATCTCAGCACAAGGACCTTACTTGGACCTCAGTGAATGCACACACTGATAGGTTATTATCCTGTGAGTGTTTGTATGGATGAGGAGTGAAGAACAGTAAACTGAGACAGAATAAAACCAAGGAGTATTTTTACTTAGCTAGTTGCAAAGAGGTTAATCGCTCTGTTAGTTACAATACAAGTTGGATTAAACTGGCCTAAAGTCACCCACCAAATTGCAGTTTGCAGAAAGTACCGGTCCAGAGCAATAAAAGATGGAGAGGAGTTGAAGAAATGCAAAAGGACTTTCAGAGCTGGAGATTTGGTAGGAATGAAGGTGAATAAAGATAGCTGAAAAGATTTGTTGGTTTTTTTAATATAGCTGCAAAAGTCGCTGCAAGGGATTAAAAGGAAAGAATATTTGCCCTCATTGTAATTTTCTTTACTGTAACTGTAAAAAAACGCAGGTAGTCTCTGCAAAGAGTGGCAATACAAAGAGAAATTACTGACTGATGAACGATTGGCCATGGATGGCCACAGAGTGATTCTCGTAGACTTACAAAGTACATGATTTGCTTTAGATTTTTCTCCCTCAACCAGAGTTTTCCTGCCTGTAGCCTTGGTTATTGATCGATGTTTTATTGAAAATGTAAAAAGCAGCCATGAAAATGTAATAGCAGTTTGGTTTTCAGGTGTGCCATGGCAAACAGTATTTTCTGTTGCCCTAGCTGTGTGTGTGCATCAGGCCTTTCCAGCAAAATCCCTTTTAGTCATTCAATGTGTAAGAAACTTCCAAAAAATATTAGAAATAAACAAACAAAACCTGAGCGGTGTCTTACTATGTGGTAAAATTGAGCATGAGAGTTGACTGAAGTTCTCCCCCATAAATACATATTAGAATCCCTTTTCCTCTGGGGAGACGTGTGTCCAGGGAAGAGGAGAGGTTCAAGCACACCAAGCCTATCACTATTATTTCAGCCTTTCCCTTTCCAGGCACGTTGTTACCACCATGGGAGCTGTTTACAGGCTCCATCACTGTCTGAGTAAGAAAAATATGACTTGTTGCTGGGAACAGAATACTTTTTATCCCTTATGAAACGCTTTGCTGGTGAAATCTGGTACAGGCTGCATGTTAAAATAACCAACGTAAAGTTTGGTTTGATGGGCTTTGATACTTCAGCACTCAGTGCTTTGGTCAATGAGTGAGAGTGGGGAGCATGCAGCCCTCTCCTTTGTCCCTTCATGGGGACAGGATACTGGAGATGGTGGCAGGTGGGAAGAGCAACATCGCTTTCACTGCTCAGCCGCAAGGATGGCTTCCAGACTCAGCCAAGCTTCGGAGACACTTATGAGGCTCTTATGGCTTTGTTTTGTGGTCTCTCTGCATTAGGCCCCTGCAAACAGCACTGAGAGCTGCACTGCTGCTGGGCTGGGAGAATGGTGGTTACAGCAGCTCCCATGGGCCCTGCAGGCAGCAGGGAAAAACGGGGCTGTTTCAGTGCCTTGTGGAAAAAAGCCGGAGTGACTGTGGGTGAGGCTGTGTGAGAGCAATAGGAATGAGCTCCTCAGGTCATAAAGTTTGATCTCCTTCCTTACTGCCTCATTGCTCTGGTAGCTCGGAATCATTTTGTGAGCTAATAGTCCTGCTCGTCAGCTGTGGAAGCCAAATAAGTCCCCATGTGAAATCTACAGCTACACTTTGGTGTCTCCAGGTGCATGATGTGGAGTTGGCACAATCAAATTTAATCCATTTCTAATATTCCAACTTACAAAGTCATCTAAGTCTCATACATAATATTTTGGAATTGCTATCACCTTCACAATACCAACTGCTGGCAGATCTACAGATTTCATTCAGATTCTCTTACCTGGTTAATAAAAACAAATAAAATAACTTAAAATGCTGAGCCTTCAAAAATGGTGGTGCCCATCTTTACCTGATGGCTCCCATCTTGGCACAGCCCACAGTCATCTTCCTCTTGGCCAGCTTCTGACCATGACAAAAATACTTGGCTAAATAACTGGTTTCTACATGGCACCTCTTTGCTGAGGTGCTGGTAGCTTACACCCAATGCATTCCACAGTGCAAAAGGTTGCTCATCTTACTGAAGAATGGTAGGACGTAAGGTTGACAGTAGACAATCTGGGGAGTCTATACAGACCTTCATGTCTTTCATTATCTTTTGGCTTCATAAATGTTTCCAAGTTATAGTTCAATGTGAAGGGTGGACTAAAAGGGTTACAGTTGTTGAGATAGCTTTTTTTTCTTCATGATATATTTTAGGCTCACCTAATGATGCTCTTTGTTTGGTGGATGTTTTGCAGCGAGACAGGCTCACCACTCCTAGTTTCTGTGCAACAGTCTTTCTCAGGTGGGATAAGGGCACTTCTAGTTTTACATTCACATTCTCGTTTAATTTCTTTTGCAGGGTCTAACTGTGTTTGTCCACATCCCTATACCTTCCTATATCTTCAAGAGTTAATTTTTCTTTGCTGATCAGTTTTAAGTAACTCATTCAGTGCTCGCTTCTGCTACCCTCTCTGCAGTGACAGGATAAGGCATCTTCTTTACAAGGTTTTTCTCCTTGTTTGGGATGCTGGTTTTTGAATAACATTTTTATGAGAAATGTTGTGCTTGTCCCACACTTGAATTCTTCAGTTCAGCTGATGTCACTAACCTGTTTCACTGATTTCTTAGAGCGTGACATTAGAAATTGAAAATCTGACTCAAATACTTACATCAGTTGGGTATTTTCCCCCTTTTTTCATTTAAAATAAATCAAGTCATAAGGAAGGGCATCAATGTTTTACCTTGACAGACAACAGCAAAGACAATTCAGCTCAGTTCCATGGCAGTTTTGGCATATGGACCAGTGCTTGGCCAGGCTCAGTTTCAGGTGGGTGCAGACATCTCCACTGTGGGCAGGGAACCGCAGAGCAGAAGGAAAACATTAAGTGTTCTGAAACAGTTGTGAGAGGCTGTGCGGAATTTATGGCCTTCGGGGGCTTGTGAGAGGTTTACGAGGCCGGAAGCTTTCTGGGGAGCACTTTTGTGTGGGCTTTTGCAGGTGGCTCCCTGAGATCATATGTCTCCGTTTGCTGGGACCGCCTTGTTGCTGGAACTGGTGCTGCTTTGGCTTTCTGAACGGCTCTTTCTGGGGAAATGGGCAATTTTGCTGCAGAGCAGTGATTGTGTTCTTGGATCCTCTGCATCACCAGGAGGACGGGCAGGCTCCTGACATGTAGCATCAGTATCAGTAATCAGTGAGGATGGAGATACTGTTTTGTAAAACAAAATTAAAACAAAAAAAAAGATTTGTTTTTAAAATGTCTGTTCAGAAGGAAAAAGCCTTGTATTCAGCCTTAACTGAACAGATTTATTCCTTCAGGTGGTTTTATTTTTCAGTGAGATGCCTTGCAACAATACAGAAGATAGTGTGATGTGCTGCAGAAATCCAGGTTTAAGTAGACTTTTCACCAGAGGTCTATTAGATGCTTTCTCACGGTCAATTGTTATAATCCTTTTAAATAGCAACATCATTTTGGGTGGTTTATTTAGCATAATGCACAAAGACTGTAACGAGCCAGAAACATCTCCAGGAGCAGTGGTCATGTCAGTGCCTCCTTCCCTGAGATTATCTTTCTAGTTCATTAGGAGCCCACTAAAGCTGTTGAACACAGCTGGAAGCAGGTGTCCTGGGTAACATGTCGTATGCCTTTCATCCATTGACACAAAAGCTTCATACATCCTGATTCACTCTATGACTGGTAAGCACACGAGTTTGCAGCTCCGGGCTTGCTGTCCACTGGTGACTGCAGGGTTCTTTTCCCATGGGTGACCTGGGCAATGTGGGGAGAGATGCAGCCACACGGGTACCTGGCTGGTGGCACAAGTTCAGGACAAATCAGTTCTTCTCACAGACTCCTGGGTCTCCCCCTCGCAGGCTTTGAGCCAATGCTTCCAGTGACAGCAAGGTCTGTGGTTTCCCCACGCAGCCTGGCTTGGCAGCAGCAGGTCCCAGTGCTGTGTCCCAGCTGCGGTGCTGAAGTTGGGAAACTCCTCCCATTTCCCCAGGCTTGCCTCAGTGGCTGCCCCTGCCTCCCAGACACGTTGGTGTCCTGCTGACTTTCTTACCCTTATTTAACATCTTTCGGCTTAAATCCCATTTCTTACGGCTTTGGCTGGAAAGGAAAATGATGGAGAGGGAGGCCTCTGCCACATGCTGATATGCTAGAGACAGCGTGGGGGTTCCCCAATGCTTCCCAGGCCAGAGCATGTCCTCTTGCCTGTCCCACCTGCAAGATGTATGATGCTGAGCCAAGCCCAAGCATTTACTCAGCTTTCAAAAAATCCCTGCTGGAGCTGAGAGTCCTGAGTATCAATAGTATTTCACTGAAGCCGTTATTTACACAACTGGCGTGAGTATCGTGGAAAGCTTATGCAGAGGCGTGGATGAGGGTTGTTTAAAGTGGATTTCAAAAAGAATACAGGAATTCATAATTCAGTTTTATGAACTGCAAACCAGGCAGCTACAACTTGAACAAGGGGCTATTTGGTAACTTGTCACATAACTTGCCCACCATACAAAGGTATTACCCATCCTCGAAGAGGCTGCTCTACCTGTGTTTTAAGGGTTATACCTGAATGTAGTTATTTCTCCTGAGTTTTGCTCTCCTATACGGGTAGCAGCTGGAGAACATCCTTTCTGATCATATTTTGGTCTTATTTTTAATTCATTTCCCCCACCTTAGAGTATTCATCAGCTGCTGTAGCCTCTTGTTTCAGACAGCTGCTAGATGCTGGCTGATGGAGTTTATTGATTTCTCTCTCTGATCTTGCAAATCTTATTTCAAATTCATCACCTGCCAGGGCCGTGCTGGGAGCCTGAGCTTCGCTGCAGTGTGTTATGGACGGGAGAGCTCTCCTGTGGGCTTTCTAGTGCCACCAGCTGCAAAGCCCCTGCTCTGGAGCAGCCCACTCTGATGCTCTGCGAGGTCTCGGATCAAACCCTGACCCCTTCCCCTCCCATAGCCCCATGCATGGCTGTGCCCAGCACCTTGGAGTGCCAGCACTGGCGGCACCGTGCTGCACTGCAATGTGGAAGAGGGGAGACAGGAGCTGTGCACAGGCAGCATCAGGCTTGGTGGCCCCAGCTCAGCGGGTGGCAAGCCCCTGTCCCAGGCCACCTCCAGCCTCTCTTTCTTCACACACAAATTACGGTCCTGTCCTCTCCACTGCAACGGAAATCCTGAAAACCTGAACCAGATGCACGGTTTCACCTGAGTTTACAGACAGCCTGGAAGCAATAACTCTGGGAGGTATAAACTGCTCCTTTCATCGTAATAAGATGTTAATGGGGAAAAGCCCCGCTGCTCCAGGCAGTCCTCTATTAATGCTGCCTCAGCAGCTGGGAAAGGGGCATCCGCTGGATCAGTTTCCACAATGCCCACCCCTATGTATCCCCCTGCCTGTGGCTCAGAGACTCCAGTTCACACATCCCCTGGCATGGTCCTGGTCCCTGAGACAGGGACAGCTCAGGATCCCCAGGTCCCAAGGTCTTCAGTGAGGGCTGTGGGCAGCAGCGCACAGCACTCCTCAGAAGGCTGAACAAAACATCTGTTTACCATCGCTTTGGGTCACTTATGGCAGTTTGATGCTCTCTTCTGCAACATTTTATTTTAAGCAGGCTGTGATACTCCCATGCAGAGTGCAACAGAAGTGCAGCTTGCTCCTGGTTTATGCATTTCAGCTAAGGTTGCCTAATAACTTGTGAAGTTCACAGAGCACGCTCCCCTCTGATGCAAGGCCAGACACAAGAGCATTGTTTTCAGCTCTCATGTTGCTGGTCGCAAGCCAAGCTGCTCTGCTCTGTCCCTTGCTTTCTATGGGAATGAATGATTGGCAAAACCAAACTGACCTTTTACTCGAAGTAAAAACTGAACTGCAACTTTAGAAGCCAGGCTGCAGTTTCTTAACATGCAGCATGGGATTAGAGGAGCAAACCCAGCCAGTGCCCTCCTCTGCAGTACTCTGTACCTGTTTGCTTTTCTTGTTGTGAATAGTCCACACACATGGAGTGTGGCTTGGGCAGCATTAAGGAACAGAGAGGTAATGTATTTTCTGCTGGGCAGCCTTATCTGCTCTGATTACTCTGGGTTTTCAGCTAAGGGGGACTGTGAAGGATAATTACCATCATGTGTTACCTGAGATTACAGGATTGCTTTCCAACTAATGACACTAGGAGAACCAAGGAGTTGTTAATATTTAATCAGACTCTTGGCTTAACAATTGGATAAATGAGGTGTGTAATTACACAGTTACAGAAGACATTTCAGATAGGAACTGTGCTGTTATTAATAGTGAAGGTGAAAGCTGGTGAACATACACCGTTCAGTCCTATCAAGCACGTCATTAAAAAAGATCTTCAGCACAAGAGCCTAACAGCATGTCCTATGAGGTGGTAAACAAAGGCTTCAGCTGCTTTCAAGATAAAAATTCCTGCTTGGCCAAGAGGTTCCAATGTAAGAATAATACCAGACCAGATGTTTTGTTGATGTGGCAAGCTGTAATCAGGGGGAACTAGGGAACATTTAAATACGCACACAGATTATACCGCGTGTTTATGGCTGTGCTTTATGTATCATTTCTCAGCAGTCAGGCAATTATTTTCCCTAGGTTATTCATTTTAAATTTTATAGGAAACAAAAAGGTACCTTTTAATTCAGTGTAGTTCTTACCTGCCCAGTGGAGCTTTAAAACAAATGTTAGTCCTAACATGCAAGGTGTCGTGTTTGATCGGAAAGTACTGGTCAGAATGAAAACAGAGATGCTGCTTATAATAATATTGTTCGTCTGTCCTTTTAATCCTGTGCTTTATCTCAGCTCCTTAAAAACATTTTATTTTTAAAAGTGATCTTGATTTTAAGACTGCAATAGCTGCAGTTCTGCAGTGCTCCACTAAAGTGAGCACTAACTGGTTCTCTTGAGAGTCAATTAGTGGGATATTGGAAAGTTAACATCAGAACCAAAGAACTTATTCACCAGCACAACTGCGGGTTACTGATATGAATCTGGATAATGTGTGAAATTAAATCTTAGAAATGCTTTGCACAATGCAATGAGGCAGAATTGAGGTGATAATGTGGTTTCTCAAATGGGAGGCTGATGCAAGAAGCACATTGGTTGGCAGATGCTATGAGCATTAGTGATCTCCTCCTCTTCCCAGCTAACAATCCTGAAAAGTTTGCAGTGATCCAAATCTGGATGCACAGACACTTGAATTTCTCAGCCTCCGGTTCCAAGTGTGACTAGATGCCATCATCTGTAGGGTGTGCTTTGAGATCAGGGGTAAAAATGTCCTGTCAGCGTCACACTAATGCTTTTCTTCTAGAGACATTTGTATTTTAAAGAGCTAATATAATCAGAGGAAAGGCTTGCATACTCACTGCTCAGCTGACTGCTGGTGTGGTGCCAGTGGCTGAGCTGCACCACGAGTTGTCAAGTCCCCCTGGCATGTGCTTGCACATTGGTTAGTCTTTAACAATTTGCACTTGGTATTGAGCTCATGCTGTGAAAAGAGCAGAACCCTTTAACTATAGTGATGCAGAGCCAATAGCAATAACCAGGAAAATAAGCTCTCACCCCCAGCAAGGTTAAGATTTACTTATATGGCATGTTGGCAGAGAACTGTAAAGGAGATATAAAGAAATGCACAACATCCTATGGCATGTTACCAGTGATCCAGTTTAATGCAACCTGTTTCTGCATCCTCTTTCTTCTCTGCCTCACCTTGAGTCTGCCAATCCTGTCTTACCCAAACTAAAACAATTTTCCTCTATTCTTTGTCATGTACCTTCCTAAGTCTGCAGCTACCAGCCTCTCTTTTGAGTTCTGTATAGTCACAGACTGTGCCTTCCAACCTCCTTGTCAGAGCTCTCTTGCTTTTACGTGATACCCACATCCTTGTGCTGCCCATTCCTTCTGGCACTTTCATAATGTTGCCACCATGAATATCTTCGATGAATAAAGAGACTTGCAGCTCTCTTTCCTTTTCAAGACATCATTCCTCTGCTTTGTTGTCCCTATGGGCTACCTCCAAATTCCTGGATGAAATACAGTTTAGAAACCCAGGAACCTTGGCTCCGTAATGTTTGAACATTGCCCAAACAAGCTAAAATATATTAAAACTGCTTTGTTAAAACACCTCTTTCCTTTTCTGCTGAGAACTCACTCTCATGACAGCTGCATCCATGAACTGTCCAGGCTTGCACATTCCCTGAGGAAGGACCACGTATGGCACTGGGCTGTGAAACACTTCATACCTTTATATCCCTGTGTAAATGAAATTAGTAGCACATATGGCTTTCCACTCCCACCCTGCAGACCCATACTAGCCTGCCCTCTGAGGGGTGAGAGCCCGAGTGGTGAAACCTCTTTTGGCCCATTCAACACAGTTTTTCAGCGAGCAGCAGTGTGCTGGCTGCTGGGTTTGCAGTGGGGTGAAGAGAGAGCTGCCTACAAGGTCCTGCCTGTGGGGAGCACAGGCACGGTGTTACATGTAACAGAGTCCAGCCTCCTCTCGATGCATTACTCTTAAGAGATGGTTTCATTATCTCTAAAGCTTTTTATTGCATCACATCCCGTTAGTCAAGACATGATCTGTGCCCACTGCTACTTATGATAAAGGCCTTTGCTGTTGGCTTTTGGAGGAAGGTCCAAGACTGACAGAGGGATTTTTCTAGCTAAGGCAAGCAGGATTCATTTGTTAAGTAACATTTGTGGCACCCTAAAACCAGAAAATGGTGCTTATATACTCACATATTTTCTAATGCCAAAGTGGCTGGCATCTAAACCCTCTGAAGCCCTAATGACTTGGTCTGCAAATTCCAGATCTCCTCTATCTATAAAATTAAAAATAAAACAGAAAGACATTGAGTCCTGCCACGTGAGGAAGCCTCATCTAATCCCACGTGTGGGGTACTCACCTTTGTACCTCTTGGAGGTTTTAAGTCTCCAACACTGCAAAGTCAGTGACCATGAAGTACTTACAGCATGAATGCATAAAACATATATTTAATCACAATGTTAAAATACGTAGAATGATTTAAGGTCATTGCCTTGTAGATTTCTGCTGATTTGGCACATCAGTAACTTATGTACTGCCTGGCTTTGCGTGTTGTACTGGGCTATTTACTCTTGGCCTCAACTGAAACATGGGCCATGGCAGCCTTTCTGCTCTGTGCTCTACCCCAGCGAGGCAGGTTGCTTTGCAACAGGAACACCCAATGACAAATGTCATCTCATGAACATTTGAAGCGGTGTACACAGATACACATGGATGAGCAATTCTCAAGGAAACAGGAGTTGCTGTTATCATGGGGCTTGGGAGTAAATCTAGCTTTCTGCCAAACTGATACCTTCATTTCTCTAGTTGTGATTTGCAAAAGCAGCTTTCATGGGCTTCATGAAAACAGTTTGTTTCTGGCTTCTCCTTTGAAGAAAGTCAGTGTCACCCAGACCTCACAGAGCTCTCAGCTGGATGCATATGCTGGCTGTCCTGCTCGATCCCCAGTGAGCTAATTGTGTTTGTTTGCATTTAACCTCCTTTGAAGGCAGAGAGTCCAGCAACTTATCATTTCTCTGTGTTGAGCCAGGGGGTTTCTTCCATGGGTTTATCCCACAGCCCCCAGATTCAGGAAACTTAATGATAGCTTAGAGACACCAGCTACCCCTGTATGCCTTAACTCCCAAAGAAAAGAAGTAAAAAGAGGTTGCACAGAGTGTGGATAAACTTCAGAGCACTTCTTACCTTTTAATGAAGCTATAAATATCAAAAGTAAATCTGCTAATGTGGTCGACACTAACCAATGGAGAGTAATCAAAAGGCTTACAGAACTTGCTTTGAAGATTTGAATAAAGAAGGGTTTTTTTCTGGTGCTTCAAATCCTGGTCAATGGACATGTTAAGTCAAATGCAGTCAATGAAATGCAGAGAAGCAGACTGGCTGGGGAAGCCCAAGGAGAGAGAAGATCAGCAATCAGCTTGTATTTTGGCAGGGAGATGATTGCAAGCCTGAACTCACTTCAACATAAAGAGACAAGTGAAATAAAGCAGTATTGGGTTCCTCACTTATCTTTTATCTGTAAGGTTTAATTTCTATTTGAAAAAGAATAGACGGATGTTATGCAACATTTTTCTAGTACTCCAGCTGTGGAAAACAAACCACATCTGGTACATAAAATAACAACGAAATTACCTGAAAGCTTTACTGTTCTTAAAAGCAGCTACAAGTAAGTGTTCAAATAATGTGCTGGAATAGAGTAGATCCAGTTTGTCAGATAATAATACATAAGCTTAGAAGGAGGGAAAGATGAAGCCAAGAGAAACATTGCACTTCAGAGAGTTCAAATAAAGAGGTTCCTTTCAACCAAACTTCTGTGGGCTTGCAAGGCATAAATTACACAAACAACATTTAAAAACAGGAATGCAAGAATCAAAGAGCAAAATTAAAAGCTCTGTTTGTGTTCCAGCCATGCAACAAGTGTGCTGCAGATGTCAGAGGCCTGTGTTTTAGAAATCCCCTGGTCTGGATGCAGAGTTTCCAGTGTGTCCTGCTGGCATGCATCTGCAGGTGGGTTGTAACAAATGTACTGTCAGCTATGTAAAATACACAGCCTGTGAGAAGAGGAAATACTGTAAATCTGGCAATGATGCTTTCCCTTGTGTTTCTGTAATGAAGCTGCTATTCCATAGTGTTTCTGAGTGAGGAGCCACCAGCGGCCTGAGAGCTGTCACACTCCATCCCAGTGAAGAGCCACCTCCTTTCCTAGTTCCTTTCTCATGCTGGTGCTCAGGCTTCCAGTGAAGCACAAGGTAACTCACTGCATCTCAAAATGCAGCAGTTCATCTTAACTATAGCTGACGTTTGGGTTCGAAGGATGTATCCCACTTTCATGGTCCGTTATACCCTATTTGGGTGAAAAGACCTGAGCTGCCAAACGCAGAAAGGAGTAACAAAAGTGAAAAAGGCATATTGAAACGATTCAGCTGAGGGAAATTGTCAAAGAACTATTGATTTGTTTCTTTGTTTTGATGTTTCAGGTGATTTCTAAAGCTACAGTTTGATAATGTTCTTAAAATATGTCAGACTTCACACGTTAAGTGGTACAAAAATGCCGTGCCTCCTACACTCACAGCAGCGGGAGAAGCATGTTGTGATGACTAAATAAAGCCCTTCCTGCAGTTGGGTTGTTCTTAATTTAAATATTTTTATCTACCAAAGAATAATAAAACATCAGTCAATACCACACACAGATTCCAGATGAATGCAAGAAGAATACAAATTAAAGGCTTTGCTGACAGCCTAAACGAGAGTTTTTCATGCAGGTCTGTAGGCTTAACGTTAAGGATTGAATTCTCTTTTAAACAAACTCCCCTTTACATCACCTCCACGGTTGTGATGGACCTTACTGTGGGGGTAAATTACACACTCACTTAATCTGAGAGGGTTTAGATTAAATGTGAAGTGTCATCCTGGGGGTGGAGGGGATGGGCTGGCTGGGGACAGAGAGGTGGCAAGTGGAGATCCTGTGTACGAGCCCAGCATGAAATCAAATTAACTAGTTCTGCTTTGCGTACGTTTTGTTCCTTGGAATGTCTGTGAGTCTGAGTTGAATCCTGCGATGGGAAATGCTGATTGTCCGCACCTTCTCCCTCCTGCACAAAAGGTGTGAAGTTTTTGGAGTGCAACACTGCAGGAGCAAAGCATGGGAAAGCAAGCATAAAATGCACTGTTTCGTGCCAGTGGCAGCTGCAGTTTTATTTCTGTGTCTGAGTGATAAATGAGAGGAATTAACAATTTTCTTCCAACTCCCTTGGAAGATGTATTCTATAGAATGAAAATAGAAACACTGAATTATTAAGAATCACGCCTCTTACATATGAAAATGGTACAGTGTCATGTTAAATACACCATATTAAGAGGTCAATTACAGACCTATTTTGAGTTAATGGGATTAGTTCTTTTTTTATTTTACATTTTAAATGCAATCACTCAAGGTGTACTGGAGATCAAAGAAATAGAAAATAGAGTCATCCAGTTAAAGGTAGTCAGTGCTTGCAGAATGCCTGAGAGCAATGCCAGAGGGTGAGAGGGTGAGATGGGGCAAGGGCTGAGCAGAAGCATCCCTTTCTTCCCATCTATATTGACTCCCCTGTGTGTGTCAGTGAGAAATGCCATTTTTATGGAACATTCCCTTTATTTGAATAGACAATGAAATAAGGCAAAGCATATTTGTCCCCTGGCTCCAACCACAGCCCTCATTTCACTAAATCTTACAGCATTTTCTTTAAATCCTATTTGGTTCAGTGGAAACTGAGTATATACAAAAGTTCTGAGCACAGAATTGCAACTGGTCAAGGTACAATTGTTGCATTAGTCACTGGACACTTGTTTGGCCACAGATTTGTATTGGAATCGGCTCCAAAGGGCAATAGCTAGAGAGAGCTTTTCTACTCTTCAAAGGATTTGCTGCTCCTGTGATGCCCCTGGAATACTAATGCACATGGAAATTGGCCCCCTCTGTTACAAGAAAGGAGATGGCTGTAAAATGGAAGCCTGTGGGCCAAAGGACAAGTCAATAAATGAAGCACTAGGAGTATTTCATCCATATGATATGGTTTAGTGTGAGGTGTGTTGAAACTTGATGATCTTAAGGTCCTTTCCAACCCTAACTATTCTGTGATTCTATGATTCTATGATCCAAGTACAGTCCTGCCCACACATCCCCCGGGACCTTTCCTAGCCCTCTCTTTCCACCGTGCCCAAGCACATGTCCACACTGGGGACCTGGATTCAGCTGGAAGATCAACCTGTGAAAAAACCCAATGGGATGGTTTTACAGGCAGAAGTTACTCCTGGGGAGATTGTGACTGGACTCTCATAACGAGAACACTGGTGTAATTTCCCCGGGGAAAATGGTGGATTCCCCAACACTGGACACTTTAAAGATCTGGCTGGACCAGATGATCCTTGAGGTCCCTTCCAATCTGGTGTTCTATGATTCTGTGATTACAGTTGACTTATTCTTTCCCATGTGGCATAAATTGCTGTCCAAAATTGATACATATCTATAGTCTCCTTTTGATAGGTCTCTAGACAAAGTGCATACAGAACTTTCATATTAGGAACACTGATTGCATTATAGACATGCCAGATGGCCATATTTGTCACCAGAGTTACTGCTTACTTAGCTAAAAAGATGATCCATACAGTGCATGAAGGGGGATGCATTTATGCTGTACAGAAGAGTCTGGCAATAGTTTAGCTCACACGCACCTCTGTGCACACATGATGCCACTGCACTGTCTGCACTGAAGAGACTATGCCCTTCTCCAAACAGTACTGCTGCATCAGTGCAGTCGTCACAGCTCAATTTGTGCCAGAACAGGCATAAACTGCTTGGTTCACTTTGTTTGGTCACAATTCAGGTTTCCAGAATGTTCTGGGACAGGGATTTCTTTTATTTTGGTGATTTGCTCCCTGCAGAGTCAAATATTACCTAACAAAGAAAACCACCAGCTCCTAAGCAGCTCCAATGCTTGCACGTTAACTTGAAAACTAAATTAGGCATAAGATTAGGAATGCTACATTTCCAGTTGGTGTAAGTGGGTCTGCTCTCTGGGTAGCTGCTAGGACTGACTGGTAGATGTCATTGTTAACATTAGGAGGAGAGTTCTCATCCAGAGCTTTGCTGCAGGACACACATCACCACCTCCTGCTGCTGCTGGGGCAGTATCCTGTGGTGCCAGATCCTGCACCGGAGGGATGCCGGCAACCAAGCCAGCCTCCCGGCTTAGGAATATGAGTCATTTATTTTCCTGTAAACTGGACCACAAGACCATTCGTTTCCTGGCACTTTCTGACTCTTGATCTTATCCCACTGATTTTTCCTTTACAAACAACAGGGGAAAAGCTGGGAAAGCTGTGGAAAACAGAAAGGAGAAATAGGTCACACTAGAAATTCTGAAACCTCAGCAAAGCTCTTGTTTAAAGTGATTAATTCAGTGACATCTGACCACAAGGCAGACCTTCAATTTGCCAGCAGAGGATAAAGGAGTCAAGATCTGAATGAGTAAAGAAGGGATAAAGGGTGAGTTAATCCAGTAACTGTGAAGGAACATTGGAAATGAAAATACTCAACATATATTACTCTTCTCTTTAGTCCTTCTATTGCATGTAGTGTATTTCTGGATATGCTGGAATACAAGGTACATTTATATTCTTTTTGACGTACACTGTTTGATCCAGACCCAGGCAGCAGAGCAGACTCGTGCTCTTAATGCTATTAAGTAGCACAGTTTACATTTATTTATTTTTTTTAAAAGAAACTAAAGATGCACTTGCAAAATGGTACAGGGTTAAAAGAGAATGAAGTAATCCAGCAGCTGGTAACAGTTCCATCTTTATTTGCCAAGGTTTTTCATCCTAAAATACACATTTTTTGTGATGGAAAGTAACAAACTGATTAGTGACATTGAACACTTGCATGAGTTGACTGAAAAGCTCCCACGCAGAATATAATCTTTCATCTATAGTTATAAGCCTGTAAGCTGCTTATACTATTTTTACTCTAAATTTACCTTTCATTTGGTTAGTTTCAGGAATTCAGACCGAATTTACACTTGGAATTTCCCTAGTAATTTCCAATTAACACCATTAAAAAGTGAGAAAGGAGTCCTGAATTAATGCACTTATTTTTGCTGCTGGACAATAAGCAGAAGCCTCATTTGTGGTATCTGATACCCCTCATATGATAGCTTTGATTGTACCATTTTCTCCCAAGTAGAAAAGAAGACCTGTGGGAAACCCATTTTGGAAATGCTACCGTCCACAATGCTAATGGCATGAAGACTTCTCCACATTTGTTTATGCCAGTGCATCTTTAAAATGAGAGAAAGAGACCTTGGGGTAACATAAAATGCCTGATTATACCTCCTATCCTCCATTACTTGGTTAAGGTTCAATCACTAAAGGTTCACAGGTTACTTGAACAATTTTCCACTTTCATGTGTGGTTCAGGTTTCATTTTACAGCAGTAAAAATATCAGGCTATTACCGATTATTTGATTTTACTGTAAGGATTAAACGAAAAAGTAAAGATAAAATGTATAATAAAAACCTTGTCTTCACAACATCATAAATGTTTTAAGATTCAACCGATAGCCAATTAGACTTTAATCCTTTCCTCAAATAGAAAAACACTTCAAAAAGTGTGTATTAACTCTTACTTCTTAAGTGCAGGTTTTTTTATGGGTCTCAAAAAGGAATCCTGAGAGAGCCAATAACTCTGTTTATGTCTGCACAGCAAAGCTACCATTTGAGTTGTCTTTGATTAAATCATTATCTTCTTTCTTCTTCCTTATTCCCTCCAGAGACATGAGAAGACATTAGCAGCAGAGATAAAGCTCTTGAGAGTCCAAAAAAAAAAAAAAGAGATTATTTATATTCAACTGTCCAGTAAAACATTAGAAAACTGAGTAATTATTTCATAATGTTATAGTAAAGTATGAAGTAAAGTTTGGGCTTTTGACAGGTGAGGTGTGATCAAACCAGAGCTGCCTATAATTAATATTTATTACCATTTATGGAGCATGCTGAGGTTCATACTGATCTACAGATATTCAGATGAAATACACCAGGTAGGAACTTTGTGTAACGAAGTACATTGTAACAGAATGAATGATGGCAAGGAGGTCTGTATGCCTTCTTCACTTCCCAAGCAAGAGTCCTGCAGCTCCTTGGAAACAAGACGTTTCTCATCCTGTGCTACTTAAGCCCATTGCTGATTTAGTGTTTGCACTGCTAGATATGGATCACCACCTAAGCTCTAACACTTCTGCACTACAGTTGCAAGGAATATTCTACTTAAATCCAGAAAAAGATGCCAATATCTGGTGTAATACACAACATCCTCCAAACATGGTAGCAGGAGTTACACTGATGATAGCTGCAAGTGTGAGTAACAGAAAAACGTTGACACTATGAATCACAAATCACAACAGAGCCTCAGCAGCAGTTATGATTTATGGTGTCAACCTATCATATACAACTGTTAATGAAAGCAGAGGATTGATACAATACTGACTTACTGGATCAGGCACATGAAGGCTTTAGTGAGAGCACCTTCCTGTTGAATGGACACTTGGGGCTGTCCCAGTACTGCAGAACCTGTGGTAGTTGCAGCCCTTACACATTGCCACTGCTAGAATTTTAAATGGAATTTTGAAAAGTTTAGGTTTTCCTCAAAAGAGAACTGTGGCTTTGAGGCTGCTGACCTTCAAACTCTGGATTTGTGGGCTTAAAATTAATAGTAAAAATCACAGATAAGAGGCAGAAAAGGTCCCTAAAGCCTAAAATGTGTGGTGTTCAGGACCAAATATAGCACAGGAAAAAATAGGGGAAATATCATCTAGCTATGCAGAAGCCTGGCAGACTGTGGGGTGTTGTATTTCCAGAAGTACCAATATTTAGGCCTCTGAAGTCCCCTACTGCACAGCCAGAGACCTGCGCCATCTCAGACAAGCGTAATTCAGGAAAGGTCTGGTCTGCTATTCAGTTCTCATTTGTACTCCCTGCCAACATTAAATGCAGTACAGCAGGAATGGTCCCTGCCTTAAAATATGCCAAACCTCAGAAAAATTCCAACAGTGGCAAATACATCTTCCTTGCTGCCCGCACAGCTTGCATACCCTCACTGGAAGGCCAACGCAGAGCAAATGGCTGTGATCACTTTCAAATAAATAACTTTTGGGAACAAAAAATCTCAAAATTCCTGAACAAATTTCTCAGCATAATCTGATACTCTGAGAAGGTGGGGGTTTTCTATTGAAATACCGTACTCTTAGGGTCATATCCTGGACACATCCTGGTTTTGAGTGTCTAATCATCAGCAGTGATACATAAATACACCTGTCTACCTATTCTACCTGTAATTCATTACATATATTTAAGCAGAGTATGTGTGCACACATGCAAGCAATTTCTCAAAATAAGACTCTTAATAATATTTTGCATTCCCTCCAAGATCATGCAGATATACAATGGTTATACCTCTATAGCTAAGGAAAGGTTTATACATAGATGCATATGCCTATGAGTAAAGACATCAAAAGTGGAGCTCACAAGATATACAAACTAGTAAAATGTGAGTGCTGTGATCCAGCTCACTAAACTGTTGTTAGTGGCATTAAGGTTGAACATTTCTGAAGAGTTAAAGTATAGCAAAAGAGCCGCTGGTCCTCCATTAGTTTTGGATTGCTCCAGCCTGTGAGAGATGCGCTTTTCTGCTTATTCAGGGTAAGGGGGGTTGTTATCCTTCGTGGTTCTTGCTCCCATCAGATAGCTGGGTTAGCCTTCAGGCCCTTGAGTCTGCAAAATGACCCACAGCAGCTCAGGCAGTTCCCACCAGCCAGAGCTCTTCTGCTTTCGTCTGCAAAACTCATGAGCTGTGAATACCACTGTCACACATATCACTGTTCCTTGGCTATCCCCAGACTTGCTATTCAAGTCCACAGGTGCCTCCTGGCCTGCACACACATTGATGCCCAGGTACCCTGGGCCACTGCTAAGGACTGAGGAACTACCTGCAAGAAGGGCTGGTGATGGTGAGAGTGTGTTGCCCCAAGCCTCGTGCTTGAAAGATTGCTTTTAGAGGAAACCCTTTCTGGATCAAGGTGAGGACTGAAATCCTTTCTTATCCTTTCTTATTCCTCCCACGTTCTTTTGGCCACTGTAATTGCATGCAGCAGACTGGACATAAAAAAAGATGTTCTTTTTGCCCCCACTCCCACCTCAGATTTGATGCATTTCTTCATGGCTGCCTTCCTACCTTGAGAAGAGTTGTGGTTAATCTCACAGCAGTTTTTGGGTGTTGCTATAATTGTATTTGAAATGTGATGCTAACCTTGTAAGTAGATGCAACACAGTTGATGACACCTCACAAAACTGGTATGACCTACAGGCATCAGTGCTGTTACCTCTGTTCAACAGCTACAAAGGTCAAAGCTACAAGGGAAGCTGCAAAGATTTGTGTAAAGGACACTGAGACACTGGGATTAGACTTCAGGGATTCCTTCTTTACACCCTTATTGTTAATTGTTGGACCCAGCCCTACTCTCCAGAGTGGCTTTTCCATGCTTCATAAACACACAAATATTTCAATTGATCAGCCACTAATTTGTCCCCCAAGATTTGGCACAAGTCAAGCCAGCGTGACTTGGGGATTGAGGTGAATTGATTCCTCTTTGTCAGCAGTATTTACAAAACTGACTTTAGTTTCGAGGCACACACCTAGTAACAGTGAAGTCAAAATGTGGTCACGGCTAGGAAAAAAGTGTTTGACATTTTGCTGCCGTAAGTTCTTCTATTTTAGTTATATTATAGCTTAGTTTGTTTTTTCAAATTCTCTTTATGTTAATATAAAAAGGAATTCAAGCTGAAATAGTTACCATCTGCCTGAAAGAGGACAGGAAAACATGGTTACAAAAGAATGCCTAGTGTGGAGCAAAATACAGTCCTGCTAATGGTAAGGTTTCTGTCATTAACATTAAAGATTAAAGATATACAGGAAAATATATTGCATAGCTTATCACATTTTTAATGAAGGGTTCAGTGTTGTAGCAGGCAAGAGCCACGAAGAAAAATGTACCTCTTGGATTTTATTTGCTCTCTTGGGAAACTACCCTATCATGATTGTAGCCCACAGCATCAGCCAAATGAACACCAGGCAGTAAGTCAGTAGTCCCCAAAAGGTTAACAGAGCTTCTTCCTAATGTTACAGCAATGATTAAAAAAATTAGCTCACATTAACCTTTCACCTTTTGGTGGATGTTTCAAATCTAGTGTGGGTTGGTAATGATTGAGAATGGTTACTACAAGTCTAATGTTTTTTTGGCGGCTTATGCAATGCAAGCGGGTGGTCTCATGCTGCTTCCCAGGGAGGCATGTCAGCCCTGAATGCATAAACCCCCAAAATAACTTGCCTCAATTGGTGCTAATTGGAAACCTCCTTGGCAATTTCAGTAGAGACCCCTCTGTGGGCAGAGGCACTGAACAAGCTGCTACAGACCAGGGCTGCAGCAAAGGCCACCCTGAGGACACTCTGGCTTGGGAAGCAAGGTTTTGAAGTCCTGAATTTCTAATGCAAGCAGGTTTGCCGTTCTCTGGTCCGAGCCTCCCCAGGGACCTGTTCTAGCTTTAGCCTGTTCATTTTCCCCTTTTCTCACATTCCCCAGGTCCTCCCAAGGATGGTCCTAACTCCCCATCCCCACACACTGGTCAGACCAGACTTTCCTGTGTGGGTTTCACTGGACAAAGTGTGGGGACAAGACCTAATGCGAGATGAAGGGTCTACTCTCTTCAGCTAATGTGATTTAGGGTGGGATGACTTTTGTCCTATAATCATTGGCTATGAATGCAGCTTCAGCAAACCATTTATCCCCTACATTTTTGTAGTACATCCATCTCCAGCCCACAGCCCTTGCCCACACCCCCAAACCAGGATCCACAGCATAAGTGTATTTGTAAGATGAGAGACTGCAAGCAAGCTTTTGCCATAAGGTAATAGGCACAGTATGGTCCAAGAGCATGGAAGTCTGGACCAAAGATGCTGGACTCAGAAATACAAGGTCCAACACACTCCCTAAATTTCACTATGATGAATAAAGAAAATGTAGCACAACCCCAGGATGCCCTGACTCCCTGTGTGCCTTCAACTCGTGTACCAACTGTAAACACTTAATCAATGACACATGCACAAACACAAGCTCTCTGCAAATTCTGCTTGTTTTCTGTGGAAAATCATTTACCTGCTGTAACAAACTACTCCCTTTCCTCTTCTGTTGCATTTTGCAGCTAGAAAAAAATTATAAGGTTGTGGCCATGTGTATTTCTTGCTTCTTGGGTGAGAAAGCAAGCAATCAGCACTCAGGGGCTTTTTCTTCCTTGGGTAAATAGTTCTTGTTAAACCAGCCTAAGTAGGGTGATTTGCAGTATGGATTTTTCCCATCTAAGTTATTAGAATAAGTTCAGTCAGCACATTCAGCCCTAGTCTCTAGTGGTACATAAATTTAATGCAACACTCAACTCTCTCTCTGTGTTTTTGGTGTATACTCGAGTTTCTCTTGGCACAGAGAGAAGTGGCAGGTGGAGTGATCAGAGACTTTTTTCCGTCAAAGTGAGATTAGGGTTTTTTAGGTTCCTTTGTTCTGTAAAAGCCATGGTCTAATTCACTACACGCTCTGTAGGACTGAGAATGTCGTTTCTTTACTAATTCATATGTTTGGTTTAAAGCAGTGCACTGATCTCAGTGGAGTTTCCCTATTTTTAGTATCCTGCTAAGAAATTTTAACCAAAGAGTTTTATTGCACAAGAAGGTCAGGTTTTGAGGAATTTCTTTATTTTTGCATTGCACTATCAAGGCAAATAGTTTCCTCTTTCTTCCCCCTGATAACTTGTATCTCAGCAAGAGAAAGCAGAATACTTAGGATAGCTCAAGGCAATGGAAATCCATCAGCATCTGTTCAGGACAACACTGACTGTCTTGAGCACAGGCTGAGATGAGTATGTTAGAGTTAAAACCCTCCAGCGCATGTGAGGAAGCGTGCTTGGGAAGGAGAAACAGGAGAAGGAGAAATAAGATTTGCAATGAGCTGTCTTCTCCAGAACTGTGCTAAATAGAATTCACCTGGCAAAGAAAATTGGAGAATGCATGCAGCTTTCTGGCAGGTGCAGAGAAGGCCTCTGACATGATTTAATGGTATTTTAAAAGGCAAGCACTTTTAAAAGGCAAACAAATGGGAGTGCACTGGGATGAATTAGATGGATTAAGATTCAATGCGATAACCTAATAACCTCAGGAATAACTAATGACCTTCCCTAACAGAAACGTCTGCTGGGTAGGGAACAAGGCAAAGCTATTCACTTTAATGATTTTGTTGGCACTGAAGCCTCTCATTTGGGACGCTCAGCAAGAACAGCTTATGAAAAGTATTGGCTGAAGTCCTCAAATTTCTGCAAATTGTCTTGGTTCCTTTGGCATCAGATATGTGACCCTCTGCCCCATTGGAGCATCTGCCTCATTCTGGTAACAAGACAGAAATCAATGCAGGCCTAAATGTGAATGATATATTGATGGCTGAGATACTCTTGTTTGTAGAAATGCTTTCATAATACCAGGAACAGGTCAGCCTAGAATTTAACATCCAGAAGTGCTAGGAACAGCCCCAAATGTTCTACCTGTGAAGAAGTGACAGCAATGGTTATAACATGTGAAAGGGTGACTGTGGAGTACAGGAATTGGTCAGACCCAGCAAGACTCCCTTCCGTAGCAAGAGTGATGCTTTGCTCCTCTGACATTTGAAAGAAGAAATGAATTTTAGTGCACCCAAGAACTGTCCTTAAAATGAGCACTTTGCCTCAGCTTCTTTTCAGTCTCACAATTATTCATTGCAATAGTTCAAAAGGAAAATTCACATGATCTTGGCTGAACAAACTAAAAAATCTCCTACCAGATCAATTAACAAATTATGTAAGAGTATTGCAATTAATTTCTTTAATTGAAGTCCCTATTTCTCAGCAGTGACAGGTGATGTAGTGCCTTGAAGGACACAGATACTCTGCAGAAATGAAGAGAATGAGCTATGGACACAGGAATGAAAATCCCCTTTCTGCAGTCATTTACAGAACGAGAACACTGGGACAAGTGTCTGTAAATCTCAGCTTGACCACTTGACTTGCCAGCAAGTCAGAGGTACAGAGAATCCACCTGAAGGGTAAAGAGCTGTTAACTCTGCGATGCATTTATTGACGCTGTCAAGGGCTGTGGGTGCTCCCTGCCAAGGGACCTACAGGGAAAACACAGAGATCTGTACATTCAGACTGCATGGTGTTTATAACACTAACATGTAAGCGTGGCTTAAACCTCTCCCACAGCTTTCTATGGGATTAAAGCAGCCCTCAGGCTCTAAGTAGCAGTAGACAGCACCACTTCCAAAGGACCCAGCATATATTCCGAATTCAGGTGGGATGGGGTGAGATCAGTTTCTCTTTTCCTGTGTTCTGGTAATGTATATGCTGTGTACTAGCACTGGCTCATATTCCCTTGCACGTCTCTTTCTTTCTTATTGCAAAAAAACGTTACTGAGCAATTAAGAGCTGCACAGCCCTTATGTTCTTGATGGTGAAAGAGCATGTACATGTGCAGATGTGGGTGTGTGACCAGCTGATTGCAAACCGTGACTGTATGGCACACGCAATTTAATACAGTTGAAAGTTCAGAGCCTGACCTTCTCAAGGGCTACATAAAAATGCTTCCCTTGATCAACCTCAGCTCATGATTTCAGCTGTGGCACCTCTGCGGCACTGCCCGGGGTGTGGAAGATGTCTCTGTCCTGCCCTGGGTGACATTATGCTCCATCAGCTGTTATCAGCACCTCTAATTACTAACAGGTATGTTAGACAGCATCCAAATTGTAATCAGACTGAAATGGAGTTATAATGATATCTGATCTGGGAATTTAGTCCAAAGCTTTCCTTTTCCATGATGGTTTTCATTTCCTGTAATTTAGAGCTGGAAGCATTTATGGAATATCACATGGTTTTAGTTTACACAGGAAATCAGCTGCAGTTGCGGGAAGATACTGACTTAGGAGTTTTTGGGTTTGTTTTGTTGGGTTTTTTTTAAGAAGCAGAGATTGCTTCAGAGGAAAACATTGCAGGCTTCTACCTCTGCTGTTTGAAGCCTGCGTTCTGAAAAGTGATCTATGATTATATAGGAACAAGCAGTTTATTTCTGTTACATGATAATCACTTAATGTGAATGAAGCAATAAATGCCTTTCCTTTTTATAGTGAAGAGATAAAGCAAGTGCAGGAAAAGATGTGGAGGAGGGTGAGGGGAAGGGATGCTGGGCAGCTGCAGTGAGAAAAACCTCTGAAGCAGGAAGTCTCAATAGAGTGTGCATGAAAAGCCTGAAATGACCAAATCAGATTAAAATGGGAAAAGGTGGTTATGTTTCTTGAGTCACAACGTGCCGTTTTAATCACTCTCTGCATGACTCCTGGCAGGAGGGGGAATGGGGTGGGGGGGGTGAGGGGTTTGTGTGCATCAGGAATAAGACTGCATGATGCCGCACCACCTAGACCATAGCAAAAAAGCCTTCTCCATTCCCAGCAGTGTAAAGCTGGCTCTCCTGATGGTGCCAGGCATGTTTCTCTTTTGGGTTGGGGTGCAAGGGCTGGTATTTCAGTCTGGGGTGGCGGGGAAAGCACTTGTAAGCTTCACTCACACAGTAACACTTCTCAACAAATTACCCCTCTGAAAGCGGCAGTAGAGCAGCTCAGTGTGCTGAGGCTGGAAGGCAGGGGCAGGGCGGGCAGGCATCCCTTGGGAGGCCGGCTGCGGAATGCCAGGCAGGAGATATCAAAGAGCAAGAAAAGCAGCAGGAAGGGGGGTGGAAGCCAGCAAACTGCAATAAAAATTCATCTCTTCCCCATGGCAGCCCTGCCCACTCCATGGGTCTCTTTGGTGCCAGAGCAGAGGGAGATGGCAGGATGTGATTAGGAAAAGATGGACTGCGTAAGTCAATAGCAACTGAAGAATCACGTTGGAAATACAGTCAAAAGCAAAGAGCTGGATTTGCAGAACGGTGAGAGTGGAGGAGTGTTGGCTGCTTGCTTTCTGCACACAGAGGTACATTATGATTTTAAATGAATCCAGAACAGCTGAGGCATTTGAGGACTAAAAGCCAACACAACCATGACCATCTTAATCATCCCCTTGTAAAATGAGCAGCCATATGCGTGAAATCAGCCCATACATTTTATGGAATATCTGTTGTATGCTGGACAAGTACTTGGACTGAGGTTTATTTTCTCAGGACTTTAACTCCTGAAATATAAACCATGTAACCTTTCTCTTCATAAAACCCCAATTTAGAGAGGGGAGGGGGAATTCCCCCAAGCTTTGCACTGCATGGCATTGCCTCTCATATGTTACTGCACTTGGCAAAGTCTACTACTATACTGAATGCTATAAACAATGATTCCTCTACCATCCTGCATGAGCAGCCCTTGTCATGTTGGAGAAGGGTGTTTAAACAAAGGTGGCATGGCTTATAGTATTTGTTAGCAAGACATCAAAATATTTATGTGCATAGTATTTCTTTGCTATGCTTCTCAAAAGGCTGAGGTTAATCCAAAGGAGCCTGTTCCTTGTCTTAAACAAAATCTTGTCCCAAGATGCCTACTCCTTAATCCCCAGAAAGCAGTATTGTGTTTCCTTGCTGGTTGCTTCTCAGCTAATTGATTCAGTATCAGAGGCAGTGTTACGCTGTGTTAGGATTTCTCAGGGCGGGCGAGTTTCTCCTCAACCATACTTCTCTGGGGCTCTGATTCTGCAAGGATTTGTGCATGTGCTCAGCCATCTGTGCCGGAGAAACAACTCAGGCCTCAGCCATGTGTGTCATTGCACATATGCATAGGTCTTTGCAGGACCATAGTCTGTTTGTATTTTATGTTGTACCACATCCTGTAATATACCACAATGACACTGGCTTAATTGTCACCCGTTCTTTCAGCTCCCAGAGCAAACTGTTGGAAGCAGGGTGGTTCATGATGTGCAGAGAGCACTCATTGTGCTCATGGTCTCATCTTGGGCTTTTCTACTTGTTCCACTTTCCTCATGTTCCATTCTGTTTTTTCAGTGTTTCTGAAGATTTCATGCTCATTTTGCTCTCTCTTATACTCTCTGAGGCCCATAAAAAATCACCAGGGATAATGGCCTAGCCTGTCCTACCATGTCCCACTTGCTGATTTTATACTACCTGGTCATCATCAAGACAGCCCCAGAGGTCTGTACTAGATGGGGGGGGGAGGTGGTGTATGGGATTCAGTGCTTTGGATATGAGCACAAGAGAAAAAGAGGGAATATTTGGGTACAAAAATCTGTCTTCTTTCAGTTTTTTGGCTAAAAAGTCAGAGCTCTCCCCGCATCTCCAATTTTTCTAGTTGTGTTCTGGAGCACATAAAAATCTCTGCTTCCAGCTGCACAAGGCCATAGTATACTTTTCCACCACTGCAAAGGATTCATTGAGGTAGGCTGGGGTTTCTGGCCACTTTCCTGACCTGCCTGGGGCTGGAATAAAAGCATGTGCAGGCCCAGAGCTGGAAGAAGTTGAGTCCTCTAATGGTGTGAGAGGTCAGCCCTGCAGTACGGCCCCGAGAGGGGGAGAAGGCAACACAAGCAGCCTATGCCATCCCATGAATGGTGCTGGAAGAGGAATGTGGCCAGAGAAGATCACACTGCCTGCATGGGAGAAGAAGATGGGATTTAGCATCAGTTATTTGGAGAAAAGGTTAGTTTTGTTAGGGAAAATGTGAGCAACTGTCTACATGGGAACAGGACTCAGGGAGCAGACTGATTTAGAACAGGTACTGACTTTGTAAATCAGAAGAGGGATCATTTTACACTTGTGGGTGACGATGGAGGCCAGCCAGGAGGGTGAGGAAGCCACTGCCAGACCCTCCACTTCCAGAGAAGATCTTTCTTCTTAGGGGGAGGTCAGCAAAAAAATCTGTTGAAACAAAGACTTGCTTCTGGGCAACAAGCAGAAAATCATTTTAGCAAGAGAGGAGAGCTAACCAAGAAGATACCATGCAACTTCATGGGGATTTCTGAGAGGATGTTAAAGCCTCCAGAACATTCCTCAGTGTCCTCATGTACTTCCAGAAGCAGCTGCCTGTGTCACTGGGTGTCCCTGCCCTGCGTCATCCTGAGGCAGAGCCTGGGGGCAAAGCCTCCTGCCCAGACACAAATGGCGTACACTGGGGAATAGGATGTGGACCTGGACCGAAGATTAATATTATTTTGCTGTTGATCTCAATTTCAGTTCTTCTTCATGCAAGGGACATTTCCTGGATGCTGCAAATGAAGACAGACCCATAGGAAGTTTAATCACTACTTCTTAAAATGTCAGTTGCCCCCACGTTGCTCCCTTCCTCCCTCTCCTTTTGGGATCAAAGTTGGAGCCAGGAGTCCAGGCAGGACTGAAGCGCTTTATCTTAAACTGGTCTCCGTGCAAACAGCATCTGCTGGAACATGATGAATTTGTGCAGATGTATTTACCATCCTGAACTAGATTTTAAACAAATTGACATTTTAATATGCATTTATTCCTGCCGCATTAAAAAAACTGCTGGTATTATGCCAGAATGTGATATATAATGATGTTGTTTAGTGGCAACTCTGTCATTTGGTGTTGTTGACAGTAAAATAAATTAACATAATAAACATAATTTGTTCAAAAACATCTAAGTAGAAACAGATGGTTAAAATATTTTGGCAGGACCTGTTAGCCCAGGTTTACATGTGTGTTTAGACATCAGTTCTGTTTGCAACACATGTTACATATTTTCTTGATTCCATTTAGTATGCAAATACACACCCTCTCCCACAGTTGTATAAACAGGTCCTTTACAGCGTGAGCAATGGGGAGGGGGTGGGAAATGGGATTTTTTTCTTGCTTTTCTGTGTCAGGACCAGGTCTCCGCTATGTAAATGGGAGAGGAAAGTAGCCATAGTACTGCAAGAAACAAATAGGATGGAAGGTGGAGCATAACAACATATTTGTGTACTGACACAATGGGTCTATTACTGGCTGCTGATACCTACTTGTGTAAGGCGCCGGTTTGTTGCTGACCCTCCTGAACAGCACACCAGAACGTGCTGTCCCCATCGGGCTTCACAGCCTCCAGCTTACCTAATTCTCACCGTACTGGCCTGAACTCCAGCAGGATTAATGGTCACATCCAGCCCCATCCCTCCCTCCCTCCTGTTTGTGAGGAATGATGTGGAAAAACAAGAGAAAAAAAGGAGAAAGCAAGCTGCTTTTTTAAGAGAACCTGATCATGGCGCAAGCTGGGATTAAGTTCTTCTTTTTAACTATTTCTAAGCTGTGACTGGGCTGAAATAGGCAAGTGAATACCATGAAATTCTTGTTAATGTCAAGGTTACATGTCTGACAGTCATTTTCAAAGTATAGGGACACAGTTTAGTGGTAGACTTGGCAGTGTTACATTAATGGTTGGGCTAGATCTTAAAAGTCTTTTCCAACCTAAATGATTCTATGATTCTGTAACAGATGAAAATAATCTTTGAGCCACAAGGCAAAGGTCTTCAGTGCCCTCCTGACAGAACCTGGGATGTGCTCATACCAGACTGCTCACCAGGGTGAGCCTTGTTCAAGTGTGGACTGAAGAAAAAGGTGGTAGGGAGGCTAGTGCCAGTGCTGTGAGATCTTTTCTTTAAGTGAGTAGTAAACTATGCACACTTCAGGATTTAGTGAATACACAAACTTCAGTATGAGGTGGCCTCAAGCTGTCCCTCTACCCAACTCTGTAACCCTCTTTCTCAGATTTGCAGAGGGAGAATGGCTGTTCATATCCCTTTCTCCACTCATCCTCTCCAAAATCTTCTGCATATCCCCCCTGGAGATCTTTCCTTGCCCATCCCCTCCAAACACCAGCAAATGTCACTGCCGTTTATCTTGGATTTGCTAGCAGCTCTCCCCTCCTGCCCCACATCCCTGCCTGCCCCAGCACCTCCTGGCATCCTGGAGGGCAACACTGAGAAAAGGTCTAGGCCATCCTTCTGCCTCTGGATCAGAACAGGACAAGGGATAGAGGGGATAATGCTATTACCCCACATACTGTCCACTGTCCATACAAGTGACTTAAAGCAGTGACTTACAGCAGCCACATCTCAAGTGGCTAGTGCTTTATCCTGCAGGGAGAGCTCTGGATGCCTTGGAAGCATGGGCTGCTCTCCAGGGCAGTGTATAGGCTGTTGTTGCAGAAATACGTGGCACAAGGGAGTGTTTTCAGAGGTTCCTCAAAATGTCACTGTCCCTTCCTTGCTGTTCCTCTGTGACATATCTAATATAAAATATTTGTGAAACTTCCTTTTAATTGCTGTTTAATGGCTCCTAATATATTTCAAATAGGCATCTGCAAGTTCATTTTGACATTTATTAGAAGCCATTAGCTACCAATTTAATGGTGATTTTATGACAAATGTCTGACATCATTAAAAATGTGATGGTTGATAAATTATAATGTGATGTGCTTTTGAGCATCAAGGAATTAGACTGTTTCCAAATGTGACTGGTTTTGATGCTCTAAATTTAATTTTAGTTCTAGCTGATTTATGTTTGTGGGCTCTGACAGTGAAGAGTATCAGGATTTGGGGAATTAGTGGGGAAGCAGGTTCTGATGAGGGCAAATGGGCAAACACAGTCAGTCAAACCAGCATTGGTCTTGGTGGTTTGATTTGGGTGAAGGAAGATGGCATTTAGAATAACTTGCTTTTTTTAGAGACACTGTTTGATCTCTCCTACCAGTGTTCCAGTAAGTACTTTCTCTTGCATTAGTCTGATTATTTGTTTACCACTTTTATTATTGTCTCACAGAGTATCATTCATCCTGGACTGTCTTCCCCTTGTGCCAAAGAAATGACAAGCTTTGGTCCTGCCCAGGCAATTTACAGTACAGGCAGGCCTGGGGCTGAGCAAGCAGGGAGACAGAATTAGCATCATAAACAACAAACAGTGGTCTTTAAGAAAGCTTTTCATAGACATCATGGCAGAAGAGATTTTTAGAGATCATATAATCATACACTGGTTTGGGATTGAAGGTACCTTAAAGATCATTCTGTTCCAACCCCCTTGCCATGGGCAAGGACACCTTCGACTAGAACAGTCCGTTGAGCCTGGCCTTGAACACTGCCAGGGGTGGGGCAGTCGCAGCTTCTCTTGCCAGTGTCTCACCACCTTCACAGTGAAGATAATTGGCAAATGTTTATAGGAGTCTCCTTGCACAAGAGGGTAAATGGTAATGGAGAGAGCTCTGCAAACTAAAAAATGGGTGATAGAGGTTGCCAAGGTATCCCTAAGCTACAGGGTTGAGGCAGATCATGTATGTGATACCAGAGGAAATCTCTGTCTCAAGTTGCATGGAAATTCCACATTCACATTAACATGTGCACAAAGCAATGGAGCAAAACTGTAAGTATATCTCAGATTTCAAAGTGTGTACAAGACCTACAGATGTGGGAAAAGGTGCTTTCTCACAGAAGGCCCCTGGCTTTAAGGAGAACAAATTGCTAAGGTCACTGTGTATGCCTAGGTGGAAAACAAGGCTCCTTGGAGACAAAGGTACAAGTCAAAGGATGTGGTATCAGGAATGCAAGGTCACCTGGACCTCCAGAGGCAATAAAGAATCTGGATGCAGTGGAGGAAAGGATGCCTTTGCAATTTGTGGCATCTGGCATGAAAGAGCTGAAGGAGGAGGACACAGACCTGCAGCCAGTTCAGGCAGGAGGGCCCATGAGGACTTTCCCTGTGTTGTGGACGCAACCTCCAAGCCTGGGCTGTGAGCCTTTCTCGGCTACCTTACAGCAAAGTACACAACGTACTTGCATTTTAATGGCTCTTACACAGACCTGGAGTCAAAACCAGTGTCTTCAGTGAAACTGTGCATCTCTTGAACTCTAATACTGAAGCATGTTGCTTCCAGAAAGCAAGATTTTTATTAAACAAGATGCCCTCTTCTGTAGGTTGCAAGCATAAACTGGAAGAGCTCCATGAAAACTTTGGAAACCTGTTTTGCCTTTTTTTTCATGGTTCAAAAGCTCTGCTAAACAAAGATTTTTCCAGATCCTACCAGGAGGTGTTCCCTAAACCTCTCGAGTCCATTTTGCCCCGTGAACCTTTTCCTCTTGTGTTTTTCAAGGTTTTTCTTTTTCCTTAGGTAAATGCCATTTTACCATTGCACAGTTAAGGGTGGGAGTACTTGAGGCAGGCCATGCTGGCTTGAGAAAACTTTGCATTTCTACTACTGTGGTGCATCTGAGGGTCTTCAGGTTTGGTGAAGCTGAACTTTGCTCGTCTTGAATAAGGACTTACTTCTGTCGGAACCATTGTATACTTTATGAAGGTGGAACTGCACAGCACATTCATCATGACACATATATGTCCAGATACTGTGCACAAACTGCCTGTATATACACAAGAGGTCTAAGA
This sequence comes from Pezoporus occidentalis, assembly GCF_034315485.1. Taxonomy (NCBI): domain Eukaryota; kingdom Metazoa; phylum Chordata; class Aves; order Psittaciformes; family Psittacidae; genus Pezoporus; species Pezoporus occidentalis. Next base: position 753,889 of record NW_026913800.1, on the reverse strand, counting down.
GCACCTTTGGGAGCAGTCACTTACAAATGCAGAAACCTGCCTTGCATTTGGGCTGACCTGGGGAGTTCAAGGTAGCTGGTACACATTAAACTTGCACTTTTGAACATCCTGCCAAAGTTCCCCCAGCCCAGTAGATAAACCCCCAAGTGTTAAATGGCTCATTCCAGTACACAGAGAAAACAGAAGCAGACCCACGCTGAGCCTGACTTCTCTGACACTGAGCCCTGGTACCCTGTGGCTGGCTGAAGCCCAGCCCCATGCTGCCAGCTTGCTGGCCTGCCTCCTGCTTCCCCAGGCATAGAGCACCTCACGGCCCTCCAAAGGCTCCTGCGTCTCTTCCTTACCTTGTATGGAGCTCCTCTGCACAATGAAAATTGTTTTGGTTGTGCTTCTCTGGCCTTTCTCTCCCTCTCTCCCTCTGACTTTACAGAGAGAGAGAGGGAGAGAGGTGCTGGCCAAAGCTGAACGCACCATTCCAGCAGAGGAAATACCATTATACTGGCATCATGAATGAGAAGGATCTTAGTGCTGCATTTAAAGAAAAGCAGGAGCTTGTGTACATCTGGGTTCTGTTCTCAGTTGTGGTCCGGGTTTTCTCTGAGTTTGCCCTACTTACTCAGAGTCTCTATGCCTCAGCCTCTTTTCCTGTGAAAACAGGGCTGTAATATTTTCCCCTGCATCTTAAAAGTATTGGGGTTGTGAAAGACTTGGATACTTGAGTGCAGATGTAATTAAAAATGCAAGATAGGGCGGATTAATTATACCCCAGGCCTCTGGTAACAGAAGCCAAATGTCTTGTTCTGTGGTTTTATAAGGAAGAAATATGTGTTTGGACCACGCTGTGTCATCAGGCTCTGCTCCCCAGTGCTGATGTGTGGGGTAAACAGGGCTGAAGGCTGGGACAGCTGTGGTGGGAAGAGAAGGGATGGGAGCTCCCCCCAGACCTGCCTTGGGGTTGCTGGTGTGATGCAACCCCAGTTTACTAAAGCACAAGGGCCCAGCTGTGCAAGCTGTGGAATATATCTAGAGTTGCTGAGTGAACAGGGTGCTGACTCCAGCCTGGCTTCATAACCACCTCGGCATCAAACAGCCCTGTTTTGGTGTATGGGGCAGGTTTGGTGTATATAACCATGCTTGGCCGTCATGCTCTCTCCATATATGTATGTGTGTGCATAACAGCAACATGCATGCTCTCCTTGGCGAATGTGCCTGGTGCTAAAAGATGAACCCAACCCCAGATTCTTCATGCTGGTGTTAACCTCTGTCTTGCTGGCAACCAATGCAGCTCCAGCCCTGTTTGTTTCTTGGTTTTAAGTGAAGGAAAAAAACCCCAACCCTGTTTGGTTTGTTCCTGTAATAGGAACAGCTGATCTGGATTGGCTTTTATCCAAGTCTTTGTGTGATTATACAGCCCCAGCCCCATGGTATGTACCCAAAGCCATTAAGAAAAGATGAGACATTTTAAAATACAGTTGGGCTTTAAAAAGCACTGCTTAAATAGTAAAAAATACTGAACTTCTGCCAGAGACTTTGCTATTTGGGTGAAAATTGAAATCCCTCTGCAAGATTTGTTACATTATTAAGCACCTACAAGTACCCCTAGTTAAATAATTAAAACACCCCCGAGTTTTACTGGTCCTCTGCTAGTGAGTTGTCAAGTGAAAATAAAACAAAATATGCCAGTGTATCAGCAGGGAAGCAGAGATCCTGCAGAAAGGGAAAAGCCCGCAAGAAGATTGATGGCCGTGGTGCATCTCTCCCTTGTAGAAACATGACAGCGTAGAGAAAACAGAGGATAGGGGAGCTCACTTGTGGTGTGCCTAAGAATTGGCCAAGTAGAAAGCCCTTATTTTCTCTGGATAATTTTTTCCTAAGTGAGCAAATGCCTGCTATAGAAATGTCAAACATTTTCCAAGCAAGGTTCCAGGTAGGGAGTGTTGACTTGCATATCTGAAAAATCACTTAAACTGCAAATTTCATGAGCAGATGCCTGTTTTTTTAAGCTGTTTGACATTATTGAAGATGCAGGTGGCACATTGGCACTACTGATTCAGCTCTGGGCAGCGACGGGCATTGCCTGGGAGACCCAGTATCTCATCACTCTTCCCAAAACTCTGGTCACGCTCAATGATGAAAGCCAGGCTAAGATGAACTATAAATCTCAAAATACATATTTTTAGTAAAAATTACGTGTGAAGTCCAATTTAAAATATTGTAATAATATTGATGTTACTGATGTGTATGTCATTTTTCATGCGTAACAGGAAACACACACCAGATCTTTCATGTCAGCTTAGGCCAAACCTAGTAGACTGTGAAACTCTAGAGAAGAAAGGGATTTTAAAATTGCAGTTTTGCCTCCAACCTCCTGTTTTCTTGCTGCTTCAAGATTTCCCCAGGTGCCTTCTCATTTTCATCAGCTCCCAGCAGCCAGAACCTTGTGATCTGATATGTTTTTATAGCATATTGAGTTCAAATGACCAGTAGTCAATGACCAAAACATGCCTGGTCAAGGCTGCCTTTCAGGGTCTTGTCTTTATGCCCTGCCTGACCCTGCAACATGCCCAGCAACTCAGCTTCCCCTTCACTGGCCCTCTGCTGCATGTGGCTCTTAGAATCATAAAACGGCTTGGGTTGGAAGGAACCTTTGAAGCCCATCCAGTTCCAACTCCATGTCATGGGCAAGGACACCTTCCACTAGACCAGGCTGCTCAAAGCCCCATCCAACCTGGCTTTGAACATTGCCAGGGATGGGCACAGCTTCTATGGGCAACCCGTGCCAGTGTCTCACTACTCCCATTGTAAAAAAAATTTCATCCTTATGTCCAGTCTAAGCCTACTCTGTTTCCTCTTAAAATAATTGCCCCTTATCATAGAATCAACCAGGTTCAAAAAGACCTTTAAGATCACCAATTCCAACCGTTTCCCCTCTTCTCTGATAGCAGCAGCTTTTTTTAGCTGCCTCTCCATAATAATGAGGAAGAGATTGTGTCAGAACACATGGTCCAGAGGAGCATTGATTTTCTTCCTGTGGGACCCTGGAGCACCTACCAGCAAGGCTGCACTTCTGCCCCTCCTAACCAGCACTGCTCTAGACTGGTGGTTTGAAAGCTGATGTTACTCCTTACACTTGAAACACCTCATAGTGTCTCTAAAACAGGCCGTGCGGAGGGATGTTGGGTTTCTTTGGCTTTTGGTTTTCTGTTGGCTTTTTTTAAGCCTGAGTGCTTTCTGTCCCCAGCATAAATATTTGCAGGGCAACAGTGGCTGTGGTGGGACCATGCCTGTTTCTGACTGATCCTGGATGAGATACCTGCTTGCCCTCTGCTGCCTGCACAGGACACTGCTGCTTGGCCCTCCAGTGAAGATGGCCCAAATGGGATAAATGAGTGTGTATGTTCTGGGCCAGCTTCATGCCAGGTAGCAGCTAAAGGACTGTGACTGAGGTATTTTCCTTTGTGTCAGGCCTTAGGGCCATTGGAGCTGGAAGGGACTGCTAGAGGAAGAATGCCAGAAGAAAGCTCTGGAAAGCACAGTAAGGTCCCATAGGTTTAATATGAACCCTCTCAAACTGTGTGAATTTGGCAGGTGGAGTTTCCAAGTTCATCTGGCCGAGACCCCAAGGAATCAAAGAGAAAGAAATCTCCTTTTCACTTGGTTCCAGGTGGAGCAAGATAACTTGTTCTGGCAGCTTTTCAGTGTTGCAGAAATGTGTAATGATGTACACCGAAGTGCGTGCCCCTACCCTCTGAGGCAGTGTTCAGCATCTGCGACAAACTTGCACAGCATAAGCCATGCCCAAAACAAGAGGATGCTTTTCAAAAGAAGCTGACAAGTTCTCACCATTGCCTTCAGCAGCTGCAGTTCAGCCAGCTCATTTAATAAGGGGCTCCAGTGTATGTCCTGCTTCCAAAAAACCAGATTCCCCTTTACTATTCAGAAGGCAACAATCAACCTAAGTGGGGAGGAAAGTTTGCAAATATGACTTTTTCCTTCAAACAGGGAGTTATGCTGCTTTCTTGCTCAGCTGGCACTGTTTGACATGTACCTGTGAGTATTTAACATGGTAATTAAATGCCTTGTGCCACACAGGTCCTGGCCCCTTTTAGCATTTACTTGAAAATTCCCCAAGCAGCTGGCGCTGGAACAGCACTGCTGCCCGGTGATGTCTTGTGCTGTGACCAAACCACAGGGCAATGTGCACCGAGATGTGGCTGCTGCGAGGTCCCCTTGGCTTCCCTAAGAAATGTCCAGTGCAGCAGAAAATGAGAGCTGAAGTAGAAGCATCAAGTCTTTGCTTTTCTTTGGGGAAAACCCAGGAAAAAAAAAATTCCTCAGTAAAATCATGTATTCATACAAGTTCATGTATGGGATGTTTTGCAGTGCTGAGAATCACCTATGCTTTCATACATGATAAAATATTACAGTGATTTAGTACAAGAGAAACCTTTCAGTTACATTTAATGAGCTTCCATTATATCAGTTTATTAGAAGAGAGACAGTCCTCATTAAAATAATATAGATATATTTGGGGATATAAGAGTCTCATCTATGGAAAAGGCATGTATTTGTCTGAATGTGAAAATACAAAGATCCTTTAAAATGTGAGGAAGGTGACAGACAGCAATAGTTCAGGGTTTAGCTCTGGTCAATGTTTATTTTCAGATTCTGCATGATTTCTGTAAGCAGTCTTGTCTTCCCATTAAGAAATATGTTAAATAAGGCTTAGAAGCAACTAGATAAAAGAATAACTGAGTTTGTAGTAACTGCTAACTCAATTCTGCAGTCTGGAAATAAGGGATGGAAGGGTTTTGTCCCAGGGAAGCAGAGTGACAGATTTGTGCTTGCTTTCAGATCACCTCAGGCTTCTCTTAGAATGATTTATGTTTCACTTTACTCTGTATTTATTAAACACTTCTGTGTGATGCATTATAAAAGCTTGAAATACAGCAGCAAAATCCATTTTCCTCATGTACTGCCCATCACCAGCACCATGAAAGCCTTGACAGAGCCCATCAGTGCAGCACAGGTGAGTGTCAGACACACGTTTCTTTCCTGAGTCACACAAGAAGGGAAAACTTATTGAAATGTTTGTGTGTTTGTTTTGGACTGGACAGCCTGACAACTCCGCTTAATGACGTAAGTGGAGTTTAACATAATTTAAAGCTACTCCGATCGCTAATCTCGTCATAAAGAAAGTTGTGGGCTTTTTCTGCTTCCTCAGCTCCCACCGACTTCATTGTCCATTGATGTCAACAGGAATGAGTGCCCTGGGTGTGCAGTGGTGAGCCTGACATTTTAATGAGCCACAGTACAGGATCTGAGCAGCACTGAATACCCCAGCCTCTATAGATTACACAGATTTAGGGGAGTGGGAGAAAAAGACAGACAGAGAGGGGGGAATAAATCTTTTCTGTGTCCTTTACACTGACTGGAGTGGAGAGAGCCATGAGCAGATGACAGGATTGCATCCAAGTCTTGAGTTTTTCCTTTAAAATGCTTGTAAAAGCCTGACTTAATATGAATTTCATTTCCAGCAAGAAGGTAGTGTGGGATGAAAACACCTCACCACTGCCGGCATGCTGCCAGTGAGGCAGGTGATAGCTGGCTGCAGCTGACTATCTCTTTTTATGTCCTCTTGGCCATCCTCAATAAAACCCACACAAAGCAGGATGTTGCACCTCCTTCATTGTCCAAGCAGGGGAAGCTCCAGGTTATGATGAGCAATGACCTTCACCAGCATGAGAAAAGAGTCTTGTCACCTACTTTTGTACTCAACTTGCTTCTGATGGGAATTTTAAGCAAGGCAATGAATGTGAGTTTTTCTTTTCTGCAGAACAGCAAGTCTCACAGCAAAATACCTGAAGGTAAAGGAGCTACCTCATCTACTTCTCATGTGCTGAATTGCTCCAGCAGCACATGGCCTTGTTTTCTTTCCACATCCAAAGCAGTTTTGTATATGCCAAGGAGAATTCTGCCCCTTGCTCTGGGAAACTCTACCACTTTCTCTTACTTTGTACCTGCGTCCTTGCATAAAACACATATTTTCCTGCCTGTAAATTCATCCCATTTCATCTAATCTTATACCAAATGAGCCACCCTTGGTGTTTATAGCTTTCAAATACTTGCAGAGGGTGATCATATCCTCCTCCTCCTTTAGTCATCATTTGGAAAAGTTGTTTACATAGAATTCTTTCAGGCTTTCCTCATCCAGCCATTCCCTCCCACCTCTCATGTGGTGGTGCTCTTTGAAAGCCCTCCAGCCTGTCTGCACCACCCCTGGTCTGAGGTGTACAGTAACGATTGCAGCAGCCCCAATGCAGCTCTGGCAAAGCCCTGCTGCAACACCAGTACATCCTTACTCTGCAGTGCTATACCTCAGTGGGCAGCAACAAATCACATAGGCTTGTCCTGTCCCATATTGCAGCAATGGCTGCTAACTGACACACCTGCCTTCCAGGTTTTTCTGTCCTATTCACTAGCAGTGTTCCCAATTATTTCCCCTAAATGTCTCAACTTCAGTTTTCCCAGGCGCAGTCTGATTTGGTTATTTCCTGCTCGTATTTCTAACCTCTCCTGCTCATTCCATGTTACTGCTACATCCTCCCTCATTTGCTTTTGACTGCTTGGGCCAAATTACAGAGAAAGTAGAGATGAGCCAGGATGTGTATCCAGGTTCTCTGCCAGCCATTTTGCAATACCCAGGTCATTGGATCCCACCTCTTGCAAGTCACAGCAACAAACTGTGAGTTAGCAAATGGCTTTTCTGTTTCCAGCCTACCTGATCACACAGGCAAGATTGGTAGCAGTTGCCAGCTGACCCACTCAGTCACAGCGTGGTCTCCACCTCCTACAGCAACCTGCGAGGTCCTCAGAGGAGATAATCAGGTATTATTTCCCAGCAGTTATTTGAGGTTAGACACAAAAATGAACGTGTCCTGATTTTCAAGTGCTCATATTTTCCATTGGTGATTTTGGCCATCATGCTACCCGAAGAATGGAGCTCTGCATGTCATTTGACTGACAGCAGAAAGGTTCATCACCTCTGAATTTCACCTTTGAAATTGCTCTTGTGTAGGTGAATGAATTTCAGCAATTTTGGAATTGTTTATACGTGTGTGTGCATTTGTGCACATGTGTGTTCTGGTTCTGGAGGCAGAAGAGCAGGCAGAGGGACATTAGTACTCTCTAAGAGCAGAGGGACTGCAAGGGCAATGACAAGGGTCACTGGAAGTCTGTGGCCTTACTTAGGAGTGGGATAGCCTGTGCTTTAGCCAACAAGCTGTGCATATTTTCCCTCTTCAGAAATAGCCTGAATCACCTTACACCTACATAAGCTGCTTTCCAGCAGGTGATCTGCTTTCCTGAATCCAACAATTTAATCAATCCAAGCTTTATATCTGTTTTAGTTATTTGTGTAAAGTTACTCCTGTTTCACGAACACTTTCAGCAGCTGTTTGTGGCCTTTCATCATTGCACCTCTCACTTCTTCAGGGCTTTTTCCCACTTGACGACTGAGGCATCATATCTGCTGATGCAAAGTGAGCGTTCCTAACTTCACTGCCTTCAGCTTTTGAGAAATGACCCTTTAGCAGGAAGCAGTTTACATTTCACTGACTGCAAATGATTTGGTAAACTGATATTTACTAAGTCAGACTCAACCTGTGGAACATTCCTGGTACCCAGCTGCCCAATACCTGGGCAGGCAGAGCCAGCTCCATGGAGCAGCTGATGTGGTATGGCTCCCAGAGTCTTAATACCCAGCACTGAAGCACCTGGTAGATGACACAGGAGCCACTGGCCCAGGCTCCCCCTGCATGAGCTGCCCCAGCAGGCTGACACAGGATGGTCAGGAAGATGACCTGAAAGGTAAAGGCTCTGCAGCCCCTCAGGCCAGGCATCAACCCCAAATCTCTCCCTAGTTCCATTTCCAGTCTTACGCAGTAAATACAAGCTAGTGCTCCCACCACCAGCCTAACAGCAGCCAGCTCTGGTGTGCCTTGTGCACAGGTTACTAGTGGGGACCCATGTGCCTTGAGAGTCTCTCAGGGAATTGATGAGGAACGTGAGGAGTCCTGCTGCAATGGCAGGGGATAAAGGCAGATCTCCAGTGCAAAGCCCTGGGTTACTGGAAAACTTCAGGACCTCTAGACTGCAACAGTGGGAATTCTCTCTCTTCACATCATAGTGGAGCCATACATCCTGGACTCCTTTACAGTCAGTGGTGAGAGGGAAAAGCCCTTTGGATACAACTCACCTAACTTAATATACTGACCTCCTTTTGTATGAAATGACTCCAATCCTAGAATCCAACAGCTAAACCATGTAGAGCTCTGTTGACTATAGATCTGAGTGGTGGTAAGTGCTTCCCCAAAACCTCTTCTTAGGCCCTATGTGGAGACATGAGGCAGATTCAGGTGCAAGATGCTCTGCAAGTCTGAAGGCTGAAAATGTGAAAAAGGAAGAGAGGGCAGGCAGGGCATCAGAGTGATCACAGTGACAAAGCTGTTTACATGCACTCCCTTAGCTTACCTATTCTGGGCCATCTCCATATTGTAGGCAGGAACAGCAGAGGAACTACTGGGGCTTCACCTTTAGTAAATACTACAAAAAATGATGGAAAGAGACCCTGAATGATGTAGCTGTCCTATCCCTCAAGTTGTCTGTGCCTACCCAGCACCAGAACTGGGGGGAAACAGCCCAGAGACACCCTGGTTGGTGTGCTAGGAGCCAGTGCAGCTCCCCTGATGTCAGTGTGGTGCTGTGCCCAAGCTAACAAACCCAGGGCTATTAGCTTAGGTGCAATGCCAGGCAAATGTGTCAGTACTGCTATCAGACCCACTGCTATGCCTGTGTGACACCAGGATGCACTTCACTGTTACCAGCAATCTGTGCATGGGCAGTCCTGAGCTGCTGCCTGATTTGGAGCATACAGGGCTCATAACCCTCTAGTTGCTTCAGGCCAAATGCTCAAGGCCCACCTTCCTCCCCCTTCTATATATGCATTAATAAAACCCATGAAAAAGTCATAGGAAGTGAGAGAGAATAAAGTCCAAGCCTGGGTTTGGTCATCCATTTGGATCTATGCCTTGGAAATGAGCAAACTGCCGACAACCAGCTGGCACGAGTAGTTTACCCTCACTCTATTAGTTCCCAGATCCAGGAAAAATGTCCTTCACTTCTCTCTTGATGTTAGAGACTGGCTGTCTCCTCCTAGGCATTAAAATGTGTCTTACAGTTTGAAGTTGTTGTGATCTCAAAATGCTTTCAAGAGGCATGATGTATGTAGGTGACAACGCACACTGTCACTACTGTAACAGGGCAAATGCTGCCGGTTAGTCCATTTAGTCCTTCCTAACAGTATTTCCATTGCAAGGTAAAAACCACTTGAGTATTCAGCACAGAAAGCGCTCAAAAATAATAGTTTTGTGTGTGTGCAGAGTGGGGGAAAACCACAGTCTGCAAACTGCCACACTGTGCTCTGGCTGAATATGTCAGCAGCAGAATAAAAGCCCCTCTCCAACTCTTCCGTCCCCAAGCACCCAAATAAGGGTGTATGTATTCAGCACAAGCACTGCTCTAAACCCAAGCCCCAAACGCTAGCAGGTGCTTCTTCCTCTCTTTTCATCATCTGAGCGTAGCCAATGTGTCCTGCCAGTTTCAAAGGCAAGCAAACACAATGGTGACAGGGGGGTGAAGCAGCTGGGTGGATGGCTGGGAGGGGGCACAGAGGGGGCCCTCCTTGGCAAGGTGAGCGGTGCCCGCCGCGCTGGCAGGCAGCCCTGCCAGCTCTCTTTGTGTGTCTCTGGGAGGAAAAGGGGGAAGGAAGAGGCAACAGCAAGCGAGCAAATTCAAAGTGAAGCGGCTGGGGCTAGCGAGGCATGGCTGATCTGTGCCAGCTGTGAGAGCTACTGCTCCCTAGTCAATGTGTCGATTATTTTGCTGGAGGAGGGAAGAAAGAGCCACTAGATGTGTGTGTAATTGTGGCCGACGGGGCTGGAAGACGGTTGTGTGGATCAGACTCACCCAAACCCACTGACACGAAGCCACCACAAATTCCCTAGTGCCTGGCATTTGGGGTGTGCTCCATGCACAGTCACAGCCTGGCAATCCCAAAAGGCTGAGGCCCGAGGGAGAAGGAAGGAGCGGTCATGCTCCCAGAGCAGGGAATGCCACAAACCCAAGCCTGCGTCTGGCAGGGAGTCATTCCCTGAGCTGCCACAGGGAACGGGGCCCCAGCACCAGCCTGGGAAAATGTTCAGTCCCAGAACTGCCCCTGCTGAAGCGCTAGCCAGCATGGAGGGCAGTCTTCTGCCCTCTCCTCTGTCCCATGGGCCACGATCCCTTAGGGGCCTTTCCTGTCTCACTGCCAGAGGATGGTTTTGCCTCCTTAATGCGCTTCTGGATGGAGTGTGGCTCATGTCAGCCACAGCTACTGTCCCCAGTCTGGGATCAGACACCTGCATGGGGAGAAGCTTGGGTCAGGGCAGCTCCTAACACTCCCGTTGGGATGTCAGGGGGAAACGTGGCTGGTAAAGGCATCTGATGAAGGGCTTGTACAACACATTAATGGCCTTTCATAGTGGAACACAGTGAACACATGGTAGGCGGTGGTCTGGCCGTGGGACTCCTGTGTAACTCCACCAGCCTGTGTGTATGAGACAGGCACTGAAGCCCAGCACCAGCAGCGATGAGCAAGCAGGGGAAAAAGATCCTCTGGGAACGTGGCAGCAGCCAGCAACCCCGGTATAATTCTGTGGGCGCTCCCTCAAGTGCCCGATTTCTCCCATGTTGATGCGAGGCTGCCCACGGAGCCCTTCGCCTGCTTTGCATCGCTGCCACAGGCAGAGTTTAACGTCCCCGATCACAACAAACTCATAGGAAGCCGCGAAGTGAAACGCTACAGGTTTCGCTGGGACAAGCGGTAACTAGATCGGCCCGCCCTGCCGCCAAGGCAGCCGCCAGCAGCGAGGCGGGCGGGCCCCTGCATCGGCCCCGCCCGGGTCTCCAGGCCGCTCCAGGCCGCGGCCGCTCTGCGGGCAGCGGGAGTCACACGGGCAGCGCAGGCGGCGGCGACACCTGCCGGCGGCGGGACTCCTCCGCCGTGGCGCGGTTGGCGGAGGAGGAGCGGTAGCGGCTCGCACCCGGCCGCCGGACGAGGCGAGGCGAGGCGAGGCGTCTGCACCCAGGCCTGCCGCCCAGCTCCGGCCGGGCCCGGGACACACACCTTGGCCGAGGCATGTGAGAAGCGGCCTGAGGGCAGCGGGTCCGCGGCGCTCTCCTGCTGCATGTCCTGCAGGCGCTGTGTCCTGTGGTCACAGCGCTTGCCCAGCTATTAATCATAGAACCAGCTATGTTGGGAAAGATCTTTAAGATCATCGAGTCCAACCGTTAACCTAACACTGCCAAGACCACACTAAACCATGTCACGAAGGGCCTCATCTACATGTTTTGTGAGCTCTTCCAGGGACAGTGATTCTAACACTTCCCTGGGAAAGCCTGTTTCGATGCTTTACAAGCCTTGCAGTGAAGATTTTTTTCCTAATATCCAATCTAAACCTCCACTGGCACAGCTTGAGTCTGTTTCCTCTTGTCCTATCCCTTGTTACTTGGGAGAAGAGACTGACCCCCACCTCACTACAACCTCCTTTTAGGTAGTTGTAGAGATTGATAAGGTTCCTCTGAGTCTTCTCCAGAGTAAACAACCACAGTTCCCTCAGCCATTCTGCATAAAACTGTGGGGAGGTGCAGGCTGGCAGCACTGGGAACACTGACCTCCTGCAGTGAGCAGCACTCAGTCCAACCCAGGGACCAGTAGCTCTCATGTCCCCTGCCTCACCTCTGTACCCAAGGGGCTTTAAAGGGCACCCGGTGAAGTCATCCAAGGCAATGAAACAACCTGCAGCCAGCACAGAGGAAGGACATGAGCCTTTATGGGGACAATGTTCTCAAGACAAGTAAGAGGCACAAGGCAGCCCAGTATGAGCAGGCTGTCCATTCCAGGCAGCAGAGGTGGTAACAGGGCAGGAACCCGCCTTACCTACATTACCCATGAGGAACAGAAAGCACAGCATTCATCAGCCATGTTCTGTGCGGTGCACTCGCCAGTCATTTGCCCTCACATGGTCCTATGTCTGTGACTCACATGACATGGTGTGAACCTTGAACAAGGACAAGCTCCTGTGAAATTCAAATAATGCTGGCAGCCTTCAGCCACTTCTTAATATAAGAAGAAAAGACATTTTAATCACTCTGTGCTGGCATTTTTCCAATGTTTTTTCCTTGTCTCTTCCCCTCCAGGATGGCTCAGTCATTATCCCACCTACCAGGAGCACCTTCTCATTGCGAACATCCTCTGCCTGCCTTCACTGGGCTCTGCTGGCCCCCCATGCATGGCACAGTCCCTTCTTAAATGCTGCTTTAAGTGTTTTCTAACTTTTCTTACTGAGTTTGGTTGAGAAAGGGGAAGGTTCAGTGTACATCTGTCAGGAAGATGCAAACCTGTAAGTGATGCCTCAGGATCGGAGCAAATAGGCCACATGTGCAAGGTGTTTCCAGAAGCTCCACTTTCACACTTGTTTGAGTCTGATAAGGGTCAATCTCATGCTGGAGATAAAACCTGGAAGCAAATCTGCTGCTACCAGACTACTGCCTGTCCTGTGCCATCAGAAATGAGGCAGCTGTGGTAAGATCCTCAGCCACATACTCATCAAGCACTTGGTCTTATGGTCTATGAACATCAACAAGTGAGGTGTGTTGGATAAGATGGTATCTAATTTGTCAAACCAATACGGACTCCTCATAAACCTCACTTTATAGAGTCTTTGCAGATATTTTAAGGACAAACTTTAGATCTTCTTCTGTGTTATTCTCTCTGTTCAAACTGGTGCCAAAACCAGTGGTGGTTCCAGAGGATCTCGTCTTCACAGGTCGTTCCTGAAGGGCTCCAACTTGTCCCTCTGTTGCTCAAATTCTGGGTTCCCAAAGTTCATTCTTGTTGCTGCTCTGCGTAATTTTGGCTGGTCCTTTTGTCCTTCACTTTACTTCCAGCCTTGAGTGCTGCATCTGCCTCCGCAAATTTTGTCTGCCAGTCTTTGCTCATCCAGCAGTCATGTTTGGCAGAACACATGGCTCTGTTTAAATCAAAAGGCACTGTAGAAATTAAGCCTGTTTTGCTGGAAATTTTGATACTAAAGTAAACCAGAGGCCTCTGAATAAAGTCAAAACCTCAGACTTTTCTGGCAGTTTTTCCCTTGTGAAGTATCCCTTGTGAAGTATGCCATGTTCCTTAGTATTTATCCCACTGATGTGGTGTGGTATGGTGCAGCACGGTTCTGCTTCTGGTCTGCAGCCAAATTTTGGAAGTATTTTCTGAAATAGAGAATTGTCTTTCCCAAGTCACTAATAAACCACTTGGAAAGAATTTGGGATGGGTGGGGAATACCTTCCCACCACTCAGTAGGGCACCAGCAATCATATTCCTGAAATATAAATGTTAGAATTGTTTAATAAAACCCCACACAGCTAAATTGTAAGACTTCAGTGAAGTGAAGGTAGCAGTCAGAGTTGGAAAAGGAAAAAAGCATTAGAACTAGCTGAGACTTTACTTGGAAACTACTTGCGTAAATGAGTTAAGTTCAAAAAAAGCTATAGAAGTGAAGTAGATGATAGCCTGGGTCCCTATAAGTAAACCAAGCCAAATCAATTACTTTTCTGTCTATAAGTCATGAGCAATTTATGAAGCATAGAGTGAATGAACAGAGGCACTTATAATAAAGTGTTACCACTTCAACAACATTATTATATACAGCATCCAATTTCTGGAGCTGGGAGGCAGGCGCCTTTCTTTGCAGGCAGTCACCAAGAGTAGTGATCCTATCAAGGCTGCTATGTGTTTACTGGCTACGTAAAGACAATTAATAGCCCCACAAAGAAACAGTTACCACTTCATACAGAGTATTTCTAAATTAAAGTGATTAAGTAGCAGAGTGCTGCTATCACAGCACAAGTGGCTCAGCAATTGCAACTGGAAAATGAATGTACAGCTGAAGTGCAAAATTGAAGCTGAACCACTATCAGCTAATATTGGAAACCGGACACTGCAAGTTACTTTCTCCTGCCTCCCCTTGCTTTTCCAGCAGGTGCATGTGCTCTAGGTCTTTTCTCTGGTTCGGTAACTTGGTGAGTACTTGGTCAGGTGCCTGCAGAGGAGGGAGCAGAAGTTTGGGGTGGTTAGGTAATGTTTGTAGCCGTGGTGTAAGCAGGTGGGAGAGATACCTCTTCAAGACCCCTTCCAGCTTGGTTAGATTGGTAAAGCACAAGCGTAGAGATGCCTGACTGCAAGGGTCACAGTCCAAGGCCTGGACTGTGTGCAGGCAGATGTGTAACAGAACCGGGAACCTCAGTATGCATGTTCAGTAGCTCTTACCATGAATCTCTACAAGTGACTCTACTTTCTACTTGAAGACACAAATGAAAGTTTTCTTCAAGTACCCTGGTTTCTTTATTGTGATGAGAGAACAGAAAATAAAGCTGTTTCTTCTGCATAAATATTGTATCTTTTAGCAACAGGGTGTAAAAAATTTGTCCAGAGTCTGGTCCTTGCTGCGTAATATATTCCTGTGCTAATCTGAGGGGCTAGACTGAGCAAGAGTGATCAACAAAGCTTTGTACAAGTGGCACTGTGCTTTCTGCTTTGTCAGTGCATCAGGACTGCATGTGGACCTCAAGTCATGAGGCTACCCTTACAACTGCTGAAACAGGATGGGGCTGTCTTTGCCTCTAGGGCTGCACATCCTTAGAGAGAGCACAAGATTTGGCATGAAAGTGCTTGGAGATTCAGCCCCTAATGTTGATCTCGTGTGCCTGCTGCGTTGGTGCTTGTGCACATTGTACCCATTCCCCAAGGAATAAAAGGCAGGAAGCACCCAAAGGCAAAGTAGCTGAGATGCAGGAAACATGGTGGTGTACACACAGTGTATGGCACTCTCTTTTTCCTCTGAAATATGCTGCATGTCAGGAGAAGCACAAGCCAGAGATAAAAGATTTGCTTTGCTTTAGCTTCAGTTCATGCAGTTTTATGGGCTGGCTAGGGTTGCTTCTTCAGTGATTCTCCAGCTGTAGGTGTAGTCCTTGCATGACTGGCTCTCAGTCCACACTTCTCTTGGCCATCACAGAGCACAAAGAACGTGGAGGAGGGCTGTCCTCCCCATGAGATAGGGCTGCCAGCTGCATGCCTGGTGAAATACTGACACTTGGCTCCATACTTCCCCCATCCACCTGCAAGTCTCACAAAACCAAACTGGAAAATCCTACACAAAACATTACTGATACAGAGTAGGTCCTGGGGCTGCCAAACCCACAGTTTAAGACCACCTGTGAGTCACAGAGCAAGTGGGTTACCTTATGCCTTTGCTAAACCGAGACACACTGATTTTGGAGAGGATTCCTTCACAGGTAGGGCAGGGGCTGGCCAGCATAACTCCTGGAATTGTCCTCCTGTCTGCTGCTGCTCCGTCCTCTTCCTGAGATTTGGCATACTTACTGCTTGGGTATTTGAGCCATGCCTCTGTCCATGGAGAGTTACATTATTCACCTCCAAGTTCAGAAGTCAGCACCCAGAAAAATACTGCTAGCAGGAAGCCAGCACACCACACATGCTACGGCTTAACATGAAGGGAAAATATTATTCAACTATTTCAGCTGGGTTTTAAATATTATTATAGGACCAGGATAGTTGGATTAGATAGAGAAAAACTAACAGTATGACAACAGTACCATAGTCACAGGTTTTAACAAAACTTAGCCAAAGAGCCAGCATGAGTGAGGAAACTGTACTGACTCTCCAGACTGTTCTTTGTGCAGTTTTAGCTACTAACTCACCAGGATAGCAGCAGGAAGAAGAGTTACTCACATTTAGTTGTTCTTCCAGGGGCTCATCTTCCTGCATGGTTCAAATGACAGAAAAAACCCCACAGAATTAGCATTAACCTTACAGGGCATATAAATACAAGACCAGAGGAGGAAGAACCAACCTGGTGTTTCAAGCACTGTACCCCAACTTTTTTTATCCCCTTCAAAGATCAGTTTGCACATCCAGTCTCAGGAGGAAGGTTAAAGGTGTTCATCTACCCATGCTGGCCCATGTGTCCCCAGAGGCAGTTCTGACTGGCTGAGCACCATCCTTACTCTGTGCCCAAAAGGGCCAGACAACGCCTTTAACCCTGTGGGCTCTGCAGAACCTGGGCTGCACTGTGGCAGCCTGCTGCTTGCCCCCATCACAAAAAAAGCACCTTCAGGCTTACAGAGAAACTCAGAATCAGCTTTCACCAGTTGTGTGCATGTGGGTCAACAACTCCTGCTCAGCCAAAAACCTGTTTGCAATACTGGTGGAACATTGGTGGACAGAAAACAGCTCTCCCAAACTGTTAAAGTTTAGTATTGTTTTTTTTCTCCCCTTACCTACTTACCTTCCTTCCATTTTCTCTCCTCTTCTGGCTGAAGCATACAGGCTGCAGATTTTTTGGACATAATGTTTTATTTGCTGTTTTAGCACAGTAATGTATCCACCTTTCCAGCCCATTTCACCGCTAACAAATCCTTACATGTGCAGGAATGCTTGTGTAATCAAAGAGCAGTATTTTTAAGAGTTAGTATTGAATGGTTTAAAACCATAGCAGATAAAAATCACGGCTCAGGGCCTGGCAGCTGTGACACTGACAGAAAATGCAGAATGCTGTGTTCAAGGTACTGCCTTTTTCACATGCAGGGTACCTGTACCACATACTTTGCCTCTGAATTCATCCTACACATTAAGTGTGTTCTTGGGGGTCTATTTGAAGCAAGAAAACAGCACTAGACAACCCATGCAAACAAATAAACAACCCCCTACCCAGACAAAACCTGTTTCAGCTGTATTTTCCATACCAGGGCTGCAGAAACAGTTCAAGAAGGTTTTAATGGCTCTTTCCAATTTCCAACCATAACTGGTATCCCCACAGCAGAGAGGGAAGGTAGCACAAAATTAAAGCATAACCCACAGCTCTGACTGGGGCCTTGCACTGGCTTGCTTTCTGTTGTCAGCTTCACATTTCAGGAAAGCATTTTGGTAAATAACAAGTATATTAAGGACAATAAAATACTCTATTTTCTGCAAAACCCTGAAGCTTCCCTAGGCACTGTTGTTTCAGTGAAGTACTGAAGGAGGAAGTTGGGTTCTATGTCCTGGTTCCTCAAATGGGACATGAGATACCAAATCGTGTAACAATTACAGGAACTCTGAGAGCTGACAGCTCTGGAGGATGTTTCACTGCCTGCAGGTCCCTGTGCTGGCGTGTCATTTAGTTGAAAGTCTAAAGGCTTTAAGGAGTGTATGTTGCCCTTCAGCAGCACTTAGAGGACTGACGGTGTTTTCAAAATCAAAAGCAAATGACAGAGGAAAAACCAAGGTCAATCATGCTATGCAAATCAGCTCTCTGTTGGAGAGAGAAATCAAAACAGAGGAACCTGCTACCTCCACGGTACAGACTGAACATGAATAAACAAAACTTAATTCCTGCTTGATTTTATCACCAGAGAGGGGGAAGAGGAAAATATGTGGGTGCAAAAAAACCTAGATGAATACAGCAGTGACTTTGGAAACCTCTCAGTGCTTGAAATAGAAACTTGTTGCTATAAAGCCCTGCATTTTCCAAGCAATGATGTATCCCATGCAGAAGACGTAGCTGAGGACCTCTGATGAACATATAAACACCCTTTTTTGCTGGAGGCTATATATGAAGCATCTTGGCTTTGAATACTGTTGCTACCCTTTTCTTGGGTTATTTCGTTTCAGTTCATGATAGAAACCATTACAAAGGAAATACACCAGTGCTGAAAAGTGACCTGTAGTATCTATGGTCAGGTGAATAGCACTTAAGTATTTCTAGGCTTTGCATTTATTTACTTGAATGCTAGCTTATAACTTACCAACCCATCATCAAAACAAGATTAATTTTAACGACAGAGCAATATTTACTGCAGATCTTGGTGAAATCTACACCCCACACATTCGAAGATCTTAACTCATTGCCCTGGGCCTAGGAGAACAACTAGAGCAACAACTTTTTATGGAGGCAGGAGGAGCTCTGAACAGCTGCAGGGCAGAATTAAGCTTATACTGGCAGGAATGAAAATGTGAAATCCATTGGTTGCCAGAGGGGAACCACATGAGTAGTTAACAGAAATGCCAAATGCCTGAAACCATTTCAAACAATAGCAAATTTCTACTTGATTCCATGTTCTAATTAGCTGAATGAAAACAATTTTGAGTCTGGTGCTTGCTGAAAGAATGGACACGATGCCATACTCATTTTCAGTTCAAGTTTACTCCCAATTGCACAAAGGTTGAAAAGATTTTTTCAGAGTTTGAAAACCAGCACAATAATTTTGGTTTCATGTATAAAACAGGGAAACCCAAAGGATGCAGGGGTTGAGTGACTGTTCCAACATTCAGCATTAAAGTGTTGCATGACCTGATTTTATCTCATACATTGATTACTTTCTACATTATCTGCTTCTCAAATTATAACTCTGTACAACACCTGCAGATAGCAAAGATTAAAATATTTTGATAAAATACCACCTTATGGAAGGTTCCAATGACTCAGTACAGGTTACAGTACAAAATAGTGACAAGTCAGAGCATTGCTAAGAGTTTATTCAGAAGCTTTTACTTTTGGTTCTTATATCACAAAAGACATGTTTAATGTTTACAACACGGATTAGAAACTGAGATGTTTTTATTTCTACTATTAGAAAAGTAACGTAGGAGACCATTCTAAGCCATCTTCAAAATGCAGACCAATCTTTTTTTTTTGGTATATAAACTGTACACAAAAAAAAAGGCACTATACATTTTTGGATAATAAAGTATAAAGGTTGATTCACATAGTTTCTCAAGAAATCCATGCTATAAATACAAACGCTTTGTTCAGTTTAGCACCTGAAGCAGCACTGAGGACAATTCATTAGCTATTGCAAAGAGAATTTTCAGAATTTTTTCAGAATGCGTAGGAGATACATATTGGTGGTATAGCTAATTTAGTACAAGCAACTGCCATCCAGCTACTCTTCTGTAGTTTTGACATGAAAGTCTTGGAAGTGAATATATATTGCATTGTTAAATACATACTTGTTCTATGTGTTTATATAAATATAAATTCTTTGTAATCCACAAACTAACAAAATAACACTTTACAAAGAGAACTTCTTCAAAACCAAAAATGGCAAGTATTGTATATAGCCAAAGGATACCTGCAGCAGTAGCTCAAGAAACTACTGTTTAAGTGCATAGGAGAGTAGAGCTTAACCACATTACCTTTAACAGTCAAAATTGAATTCCATTTCCAAAGAGTTCTCTTGGCCTTTTATAATATTACACACCTCCAGATAGGTAGTCACTAATAGCTTCAGGTTATTTCTATTTATTCTGTTAATGTGGGGTACAATTCTTCTAAAGGGCATAGAAGGTGAAAACAGACATCCCTTTAGTATTCACTCCAACAAACACAACTTAGAAAAGTCCTTTTGCCTTCTTCAGATTAACCTGCTTCCAAGACGGCAGTGCATTGTACTCTTCTCTTGTCATCTCTAATGCAACCTACGTTTAAAATGAGAGGACATACCATTAGTAAAACCACTTATAAGCAGCAAAACTGTCAAACAACTTCATAGCATGGTTAGATACACATGCACAGAGTAACAGTGCACCTATTCTCTCCTTACCTCAAAGTCCTCATCTGAAAGATAAATTTCAAGTTTCAGTGGGTCAACTCCCTCAGGTAGAGGCCTAGCTAAGAGATCTGCTAATGGATACACCGTTTTACACAGCTTGGCCAGCACATCCTCCACAAGGATTATCTGATTAGAAACATCTGCATCCTATAGGGAGAAAAGGAAAAAGAGAACAGGATCACAATGCCGAAACCATCTGCTCCCATTGCAGTCTGCAGATGGCATGGGATCAGCCTGCACTGCCTGGCCCAAGGAGCACAAAGCTATACTTCTAGTTCTGCACACAGCCCTTTCCTACAACAATTTCACAGCTAAAAGAAGGCCTGTGATTAGCAGGACACCCTGTACTCCTAGAATCTTGGTTTAAGGTTGAATTCTGTGTTTAGTCATGAAGCAAGAGTTTTCCACTACAGATGGCTGCAGAAGACTTACAAAACAGGAAATGTCATTTGCCTTGAGATGCCCCTTGACTGAAGGCTTTTAAACAGTCTCATGTAATTCAGCTGTGATTATGCTTCCCAGGTGGGGCAGTCAATGCTGGAGCTCTTGCAGCCAGTTGATCCTTTGTGAGGCATTTTGCTCTCCTGCACTTTGAGCCTGAAGGGCAGACCAGAACTGCAGGTTGCTGTGTGCTTCACATGATTGAAACAGTTGTTCTGCTAAATTCTAGCACATCTTTTTCTTTTTCTAAGAGATGATTCAGATAACATTGCCTTCCCATTTCTAACAAAAAAGAATGAGAAGTTACATGAAAAAACAACTGGGAATGCCTCTGATACCCAGTCAATATTTAGCCACATCTTTATTTTATTTCCTGTGCAGACTCCTGAACTGTACTTTTTAAGCTCATCCTCTGGATTTTGGGGCTTGACAGCACAACCAACCGATGTTACTGACAACAAGGGACACAATTACTAGCAGTAGCAAACAGTCTGTGCAATGAAAAGATTTACCATTTCTGTGATCTCTGCGATGTCTTCCCTGTGTTCCCAACTTGGAAACATATTAGTGAAGGTCAGAGGCTCTAGGCCAGCATGAATTAGATAGGATTTGGGGGGCTTCTTTACATTTTTCCCTAAAACCAGTCAAAATAAAAAAAGAGAAATTACAAATAGTGCTATATTTTGCAATGTCACCCGCTATCCAAAGCTACCTTGTAAGCATGTTTAATTGATTCTTTTCTGAAAAGTGGAATTAATCTAAGGCAGGATGAATAAGTTTCACCATTATGCTTTTTTAAATGCAGTATGACACCTTTTAACATGGTTTTTGGTATTCTTAATTCTGCCTTTTATTGTATCTGATTTGACAAGATCAAACCATGTATGCTGAAAATCCCCCCCCCCCCCCCAGTTACTTCCTAACCGAATGTTCTTTATTATCTTACAGAAATAGAGTTAGAATAGAGTAAGCAGAGTGTGATGGTCTGAAATTAGCCAAATTCAGGTAAATAAAACCTTCTGTTATGCTCAGCAGAAGTGTCCTGCCAACAGCAAATAAAGCTTAAGCTTGGAGGGTTAAGTGAGAATGTTTAAACTATTCTTAAACTGGGATAACTGAGGTGTAACACAGTAATTTTGGTATTACAAATTCGAAGCAATGAAATCTGAGAGTTAACAGAGATAGTACACTAGCTGGATGGCAGTTACTGATGATTTTCAAAGTCCTGCTTCTTTAAAACATGTAGTAGTGTGCACACTACACAGGATATGCACATAAACCTGCCTGGGAATGATGCTGTATCAGATTAAGTAGTTACAGTCATTATGCCAAGTACTGGTAGAAAAAAGGCCCTACTGTTTGAATGATTTAATTCCCCAAGGATTAAAAAGCACTGATGAACTCCGAATATTATTGGAAAGAGGTAGACAGGCAGTCAGGGGCTGGGAGGAGCTATCATTCAAAAAATATTGTACCTTCATCTTACTTAGATTCAAACAACTCAGTCTAATCAAATTGTTCTTCCAGATAGGCAGTGGAAAAGCTGAAGAGGTTATAAAGTCCAGGTGAAACTAACAGCGAAACATGATACCACCTCACTTCTAAGGGCTGTAGCTGCCCTAAAAACTAATTCTTGCAGAATTCTGTTGTTCCCTACGTTCAATCTCAGAGCATCTTTCATGTGCTAAGATTTTCTCTGAAGTGTGTAATTCTGCTACAGAAGATCCTGTTTTTTCACTGTATTCTCTACCTGCACTTGATGCTCGTGGGCTGTCAGGCAGGAGGGTCCAAAAGAACACAACCCCCTCCTCCCTGTTGCTGAAGAGCACCCCAGAATATTCATGTAATAACCTGTGCTGAATGCAAATGGAGAGCCTGGCTGGACATCGCTGTTCCACTAGGTCTGCAAAACCTGAACATTACTGGTTTGGATTTACATCAGAAGTTGGGAGCAAACTGGTAACAGTGAATATGTTCACAACAAACTGAATAGTAGAGTTGAAAGCTCTGTGGAGTAGTCTAACAAACGTATTAAAATGTGAGTGTGTTAACTGTACAATTTAGGAAGGAGATTTATCATTTGAATATTTGATTTTAAGCCTTCTCTCCCACATATTTTCACTGTGGTTTATTTCTTCATTCTACTAGGAATAATTCAAGAACCACTTAAAAACTTTACATTTAAAAACCGTGTGAATCTGCTCTCGTTGCACTGCTCCACTCTCAGTAATTCAGCCAAGAAATAAAAGGAAAGTGGCATTTGCTAATGTTCCGGTACAGGCAAGATGAATTTGTATGTAAAGTGGAGAAATATTTTTATTGCATGAACTCTGCCCTCAGCACAAGCTGATCTCCTCACTGAGAATTACTGAAGGCCAGACCAGATTCTTCCCTCCCTTAGCAGTCTGCAGCTCAGCTCTCCAGACTGCTGATTTAGCGGATAAAACCACAGAAACACTTTCAAGGTATTTTGACAAGTTAAATAAGATTTATGCTCAAGGAGAACTGATAGGTATATTCATGAGATATCCAGAGCTGCCAGTCTGTCCCTTTCATACCATCATGTAGTTAAACATTGCAATCCAGGAAAAGAAAACAAAAAACAACGAATAAGCCCGTAAAGGTGGGGGGTGGAAAGAGATGAGGAAAGAAACGGAGAGAGAAAAATAAGAAAAAAGCATTTTAATGCTTCTGTTCACTTAACTATATTCTGGTAGTCAAAGCAATTTCAGCAGCATTGGTATCTCCTGAAATTCAATTTCTCCACCTTGATAAGTAGCCACACATAAGAGCTAGTCAGCCCTGACAGCTTGATGCAATGACATTTTGACAGTGGTTGACAGAATTCCAGATCATGAAAATGACAGATCACCAGGACAGCATAGTTGGAACAGTAAAAAACTGCTAAAGTCTGTTTTAGCATAGAAATAGTACATGTAGAATCAGTCTTTAACAGTAGCAAATTTGCTCTGTATCTATGCAACCACACAGCCCAAAGCTCTTGAGAACTACCCCATCACAAAAAGGAAAAATGCCACAACTGCTGCAAAGTCATGGCCAGAAGTAGAAGAGTAAGTACCCAACAAAAAAGTTTGTCCTATGAACATATGCTAAACTTCAGACCCCCGAGGAGTCACTGAAGTGCTTTCCACTGTGCATCAAACTCAGATGCAGCAACTTCAATCCAGTGCAGAAGGTATTAATCCTTTTTCCCATCATTGAACTCAATGAAGTTCCAGAAATCTGGAAAAGTATCCAAATCTCAGCATGTGTATCTTATTCCATCTCTGCTGGGGCCAGAAAACATGATTTTCATTACCAGATTACAGCACTGTATCAGGAACACTGGAGAGAACAGGATCTTAGTTCCATCTCTCTCACTAGCCTGCTGAGCATCTCTGGGTACTACATCGCATGGATGCTGTGCTGACATTCACTTCTGCTGTGAAGCACATTGTATGAAATGATTTCAAAGAAATGCATCTTCTCACTCCTTCTGATTTACGAAAACTGGGGGTGGTGGAGAACAAGTAACTAGCCTCTTCTTCAAGGAATTCACCAGTAACTGCCAAAGACTTTCAATTACTGCCCTGTCTTCAGCGCCCCGTTCCTAAACAAATGCTGCTGTTTGGTAGGGCAGTGCCAGGGACAACAGAGGATGAACCATGTAGAGCAATAATACAGTCCAATAAAGATCACGTTTCACTGACTTCAGTCCTAGTTTTCAGCTGTCTCTTGTCAAGTGTTACTACCTCCTCTCAGTGACACAAGACAACTGGGTAGAAACACAACATTTGCTCCCACTCCTATTCCACCTCCAGATTGAGAAGGAGACACTGGCTTATCCTTGTAGTGGTGGGATCCAGTACGGATATGGCTTTACCTCTTCAAATATACAAATATCTATGGAAGAAGATGACAGTTACCACCAGCTGTGTCACAAATTATAAAGTTTATTTGCTACGGAAGAAATCTGTGGCATCATGAGGTCTCAAAGTCTATAAGTGATCAGGATTTTCTTGCAAGAGGACGTAGTTTGCACCAATTAAGCCCTAGTGACTTATTCACAGTGGGAAACTGCTCTGAATTAACAGAACATTGGCTTTACTTATGCCTTCTCTCCTGGATGGTAACCCCTACACCTTCCTTTATTCATTCTCTATCAGAAGATGCAAGGTCTGTTCCTAGCCTCACATAACCTTAGATGAAGTAGAGGAAAGCATTACAGTGTCTCAAAGAAACTCTACTAGTGCAGGAAATAATCTAGTCTGTGTACTCGCAACATGATGATCAACTAAAGCCTGAATCTGAGTGGCAATAACTCTGTCTTGTAGAAATGAGCTCAGAGACTTAGCTCTGTCCTCCAGCATTTCCAACGGCCATCTGTTTCCGTGTAAGACTTGTTCTTGATCTTCAAAGTCTTTCCACTTCCTTCACTAAATCAAAACCCAGTTACATCAGCAAGCAGTATCTTCATTCAGTCCTTTGATACACAGAAGGTTATGAATTCTAAGAGAAGCTAGACAGAAAGCATTCAGGTTTAAGAAGCTGTGTTCTCAGAATTCACTTTTAGGGATCTGATGCCTGAAGTATTCTCCCACAGTGGGGACACAGAAAAGAAATAAATTCTTTCCTCTGAGAACTGAGTCACAGCAGAGTATCTTGGCAATTTGGGAACAATGCCATTACTAAACAAACTGTTTGCTAAGAAGGAATGGAGAATGTATCCTCAAATACACTGATGTTTATCAATAACGTTGGGGGAGCACCTGTGTACCTTTCAGCAGGGAACAGTAATGCTTGGAAAAGTAGGACACACTCAGACAGCCAGGCACGGTGATCTTTTACCTTTGCAGTATCGGAGCACTGTCTCCATGGCGCATTTCCTGTCTGTAGCCCACCTAATGCGAGCTGATCCAGCAATTTTGTTTTCTACAGGCCACCAGCCTTGCCACAGGTACACTTCATGGTGATTGTCAACAAGGAACAGTGCTGTACAGCCAAAAAATAACACATTCACCATCAGCCACTTACTAGTTCTTAGAATCCTCTGTACAACCCTAGTCTTGCATGCTTGCCAGGATCAGGACAGGATCACTTCAAAGCTTACCAATCCCTTTTGTTATTCATCCAGCTGAACCTCAGCTGAACTCAGAGTCTCTGATATAAACAATGTATTTTATTGCAAACTTTTTGGACACATGTACATTTGATTAGTTCTCAGCATCTTTATAATGGAAAAATTACTGCTATTACTAACTGCTGTGTAAGTATCACATGCACACATCTTCCTGAGACAAATCATATTATCAGTAATTACAGTTACTGACTCACTGCCCAGTGCAGGAAACATTTATCTGCTTACCCGTTACTTAAATATTTTAAAGCACATACCTGGCTGTGGAGCAGTGTAAAGATCCTCCTGCAAGAATGGCATGGAATTGATGACAGCGGGGTCTCTTGAAGGGTAAACATACTCAGTGGCTGAAAATTCTCCAGATGAACTACTGAGGCTGAACAGGCGGGGGGTGAAATTAAACTTTCCAGGATCTTTAAAGTAAAAAAATTAAGAAGACTTTCAATACAAAATACCAGAGATGAATGTAAATGACATTTTTATAAAAGTTGGCTTTAGAATGACTGCAATTTTTCCTGGTTTTGAAAAATCAAGAAAGATGACCAGATGTGCTGGAGGACTAGCAATAGCTATGAAGAACTTGAGCTAAAAGGCTGGCTGCCATCAGATTGAACCTGATCCTGGCTAGTTACTACCAGCCATTTCATAACTGGCTGTTTTGCAGCTTAGAGTGAAGCAAGCCGATCTCAGAGTTTAGTTTTCAGATGATGCATTTTCCGCTTGGTAAATCAATTCTCCTGCTACCTTTGCTGGCAGTTTCAAAGCAGACTGGACAAGAACTGTGTGCAGAACTGCCTCCTAAGTCCTTTCAGAAGAGAAGCAAAATGCATTGGTGTTAGCTGTTGATCTGTGCAGCATGAATACAGAGGGGATTTAGAAGGGGGAGAGAATAAAATGAAACACTTGGTTTTCCAGCACTTCCCTTCCACAACAGTATTACTTAAGTCAGTAGAGTTTTGGAAGCATCTCTCTGAAGGGATCATCTCAACTACCAAGATGTTCTTCAAAAGCTTTACATTAAGCTCACATATAATCTTTACATACAATCTCACAATATTGGAAAATGTGAGTGCCAAATCCTGGAATGCAGATCTACCTTGCAACATGCAATCATAAGCCTTTCGGTCTCTCCTTCCTAATGCATCCCAGAATCCCAAGGGCTCTGATCCTTCATCACATTCATGAATCGTCACCTTGCTACTGCTGTGCAGCCCTGCCTCCAGCGGACACCTGCAAAACACAGAGAGAGTGAACCCAGCTTTCTTGCCCCCAACAAAAACCTGCTGGCCACTCACATTATTAGAACCCAAAAGCACTCTACAGGCTTGTTGCACACTTCATGTCAACATAGGCCTTTTGAAAATTATGACAAAATTATCAATACACAAGATATGGAGTTTCAGGAACTATTTCTCTACCATTTCTGATCACATTCCCAGTGGAGGAGATGCTCACGTGAGCTGTAGGTAGGGATTCTCACTGCCTGTTTTTGTAACTACTGCTGTCCTCCTCACATGCGTTCCTAAATTAATTTCCTCTTCCTTATACCCAAGGCTTGATTCTAATCCTCCTACCAACTAGGAGTTAGTTTGTTTTTCAGATATTGAGAACCTCCCTTCAAATGGGAAGAGATTACAATTTTTTTTTGCAACTGTAACTAGAACTGTAGGAAGAATAGGTGCATTTGACCTTAGGTGAAAATGATTACAGAACATGTTTTCCCCACTGCACTAAGTCAACTACCCATCATTCCTCCTCCTTACCAAGCATGCACATGTTGCAGATGTACTCAGAGGACAGCTTTATTTAATTCAACTTTTCTTTGAGACAGACTATTTTAAGTCAATTGGTAGCCTGTATAAACATCTCCAAGATATAGGTCAGAAACTCACTGTTCTTTTATCTTATTGGCTGCTGTTCTTCCTACATCCTTGGTGTGAGATTGTGCTTTGCAGCCATGCCACAGGTAGATAAGAGCTTTATTTATATTGAGGACAATCATGGATGTCCGGGAACGCAGGCTGCTGCAGTGACATGCTACTTCAAGTAAGTTTCCTTCATTGGGAACTTCTCCTCGCACGCAATATAGCCTCCAGTCACCTGGAGCAGACAGGAACAGTGCAGCAGTATTACACAGTCACATGGGATTGAAAATCAAGACCTCTGCTCAGGAGCAGCTATTCCCATACTGATGAATTTCACATATTACATGCCTGTATTACCACAGAATCAACTAGCTAAGCATCAGGTTTGTCTAATACTACTTAAGAAACCCTGTTGCAGAAAAGATGCCTTCTGAAACCTTGATACGAGAGTACAAGTATCAACAGTTGAAGAGTTTAGCACAGAAGAGCCTGCTCTGTTTCATTCAGGGAAAAAAGGTAAACGAATATGGTAGCTCTCTTGTTCGGCTCCTCCTTCCTTGTGTACCTTAGGCACAGGAGGCCACACTCTGATACGAACTGGTACATCAACTTTTACAAGGGCATGTAGTGATAGGACAAGGGAGAATGGCTTTAAGATGAAAAAGGGGAGATTTAGATTAGATATTAAGAAGAAATTCTTCACTGTGAGGGTGGTGAGGCACTGGCACAGGCTGCCAAGAGAATTTGTGGCTGCCTTGGAAGTGCTGAAGTCCAGGTTGGATGGAGCTTTGAGCAACCTGGTCTAGTGGAAAGTGTCCCTGCCCATGGCACAGGGATTGGAACGAGATGATCCTTAAGACCCATTCCAACCCAAACCATTCTCTGATTCTATGATCTCCAAGCTACACTTGTACTGAAATTCTATCTCAACTACAGCATTCAAGAAATACATATTGCAAAAAGTAATGAATGAGTAACATAAGCTTAGAGTTCTCCTTAGAGCAGGAGAACTGCTCATGAAAACACTCTTTTTCCCAGACTATGTAGAAAAGAACGTATTTTAAAGCAAACAGGCACTTTGCTTAATTAAAAAATAACTAGAACAATTTATATGCGTTTCTATACAATAAGGTCAGCTTTCTCTAGAGTGACAAAATCTATTCTAGGTTCAAAGAAGAAACAAACTACCTTGAAACAAAGCATTGCAAAGCTGTCTCATGGGTTTCATGGCATTCATTTCTACAGAGTATGGTAGTCGAGACCGAATTCAAAGCCCTTCACAATAGGTAAAAAAGGATTTTGGGGCAGAACCTCTTAACTAACAGTAAATTACTTTGTGCATTTTCTTCTTCCTCTTCCCTTCTTCCAGCATGCACAATCATCCCTCCCTGGAAGCACTGCAGGAAGCATGGCGGTTCTTTCCCTTGAAGCACTTGTACCTGGAAATTGAAAGCACCACTCATTAAAAAAATGAAGCAAGTATACAGACTCAGGAAAATGAATCTCTGTGAACTAGTAAAAATTATACAATTATGGCCACCCACAAGGATGGCTTTCCTTCTACTTTACAACTGCTGGCTGTTGTTTAATTTACCATATATATCAGCATGCAATGGGTTTCATATGTGAGCTGTATATTGAAAGAAACCTCTAGCTGGAATTCTACAATCAAGAGGATAAGGAATACCAAATAAATATTGATTTAAATTAGTTTAAACTAATCATCATTTGAATTTTTACAGGATTGAGCCATCTAGTTTGATGTTCTTTGAAACTATTACAGAGATAATGTAGGAACTGAAATTGGTTCTCAATTCAATGAAAAACTTTTTTATGAGAACATGCATGTTCTTTGCTCATTAAACATTGCATTTTGATTATGAAACTGATATAGCCAATTGCTAATATAAATACAGAGTAAATAAATTGAAAATTTCAAATGTATTTTCATGCCTTGGCATGGCTGAAAGTGCTTCTCCTGCTTTTAGCACTAGGAAAACAGTCCTGTTTCTGAATATGTACTTGAAGTGAAGGCACAGATTTGTGCTGTGCTTCACCCACTCCTGGAGAGAGAGCAGATATTCTCCTTCAGCCGTTCTCAGAAATACAATCTTTAGAAGTGGGATTTGGGAACAACAATCCATAAAGGAGCTTACGTGTTTCTGGAAGCTGGAATAAAGCCCAAAGTAATTTTGAGGTTTGGCTATTTGTACTGAAAAGAACACCTTTACACAAAGAGGAGACAAAAAAAATGATAATCTGCATTTTCCAGTAGTGACTACTTAGGCAGGCAAGTCTTACCAGATCTGCCACCTAGGTCTGCAGAAAGCTCACCTGTGCTCCTCTCTCTTCATCAAGTTCCACTGTCATCAATGCTGATGTCCCTTTCTCACTCACTGTGGAGTGCCTTCCTTGCCAAAAGAAATACACGCATTTCTCTTTTCCAACAGCTCTTACTTGTTGATCTCCTTTTTGCCTGCTTCCAACTGCAAAACAGAAAGCACATGCTGAAAAAAGTACTCTGGCTATAGGTTTGGAAAGCACATGGTTTAATCTGATCTAAGCAGATCAGATTAAATTCTGGACTATCCTGTCCAGAACAGGAAAGATAAAATGTCCAATTGGAAGAGCATTAGGTCTCCAAGCCAGTACATCCCCATGCAAAGTTGGCCTTGTCTCATCAGGTGGATGTAAGCCCACAGTCAGAGAAGCCTGTGTAGGCCAGAGAAAGAGATGTAGAAAGAATTGGTACTATCTGGAGAAAAATAACTGTCATCACTTGAGCCAATTTGCATGTGAAATGGTATGTCCACTCATGTTACCAGAAGACTGCATTATGGCTCATTTTCCACATTACACTCTGTTCTTTGGCAGCAGGAGAGTAGCTGGCTGATGAGTGATACTGGAAACAGCAACAGTTGAGAAACCTACAGGCCTAAAAGTAAAACCTTTCTTGGTAAAGTGATATTAGAAAGGAAAACTGCAGAACAAAAGAACACCAAAGCAGTATTTTGCAGTCATAAAAAAGTTGGGTAAGCTTTATTTATTTATTTTTTAGAATTAACTTGGTATTTCACATTGGTCTGGATAGTGGGTTAGCAGTGAATGGTTTCTTTTGTTTTAAAGGATCGTCAGTTAGTTGTTATGAGAAGCAAATAATGTTTCAGCAAATGAAGTTCAAAAATACAACCTGTTACGGAATATTATATTCTTTGCAGTGAATACTGAATAAACAGATATCATGAAATCAAAGGTTTAAAAAAAAAACAAGAGCTTTAAAACAGATTTAAAAAAGAAATATAAAAACTTATGCCTTGATTTCAGCGGTGCTGAGCAGCATCCAACTGAAATACTTAGGAGAAAGCATCCTGGTTTTTCAAGTTGAGAATACCCAAGCCACCAGTCGCTTCTAAAATTTACAGTTTTCACTCTTATCTGTACATTCAGCCCATAAAAGTACTGCCTCCTACACAGAAATTTATTCTGCTTTGGAGTGATGGAATATATTTTCATCCATTTGGATTAGGAGTCTGTTTAAAGTTCAGTATTAGTTTTACCCACATCTCCCAGGATTTACAAGCTTTTGTATTTTTCTTGGACTGGGAAGTACATGAACTCAACAATCCTGAATAAGACCTTCCTACATGTTTTGGCTAAAAGCCTGAATTTGTATAGCTGTTATACTGCTTTCAACCAATTTTAATATTTTCCTATTTGGAACAATTCTTTTTAGACTATTTTACTTATCATAAAAGCCACCTATTCTTTGTTTAGTGCCAGAAGGGAGAGTTACAATACTTTTACCTGCTGCTTTCAGGCTCTTTGTCAGAACGCTGCTAAAGTTTTCCATCTGAGACTGAATCCCATAGCAAAGGGCTTCCAGAAACAGCAAAAAGTACAGCACAGGCTATGAGTTGGCAAGGACTCTTCCTGTCATTGTTACTGTTCCCCATTACCCAGCAAAGGCTTTCCTTGTTGCTAAGCCTATCTCTCTTGCAAGATATTCAGACACTGTCATTAGTCCAGCTGCCTAGTTATTTTGGTGTTAAACTGTGGGCACAATTCTGGCTTAATGAGCTGTCCTGTGACCACGTACACCACCACTGTTAGGTAAAAGCAGAGATGGACAGTATTACAATTTGATGTATGAAAAATAACTACAGCTTCTTTTTTTCCTTTCTTTTTTTTTTTTAGTGCTTTCTTTTAAACAATATAAAATAAGAAGCTGTACTTCTTAATGGCCTAGGAAGGCTAAATTAGCATTCCTAACCTTTAAAACAGTTTTACGTCTGAGGAAGTCTAGATTTGGATCTCACCCCTAACAGCAGCAGTTTTAACTGAACTTCTCCATGTTTCAGCAGGATGAAATGGAATTGTTCACTAACCTGTAGTGCTCACCATGTACTTCCACTTCACCACGTATGTGTCTCCCTCATGGAACTGCCCTATGCTTTGCTTAGGCAGTCTACTATAATCGAATTCCAGGATGTGCCAGACATCCACAGATGCAGTGATAATTTCAAACTGCCTCCCATCTTCTCCTTCCACAAGTCCATAGCCCCGGCCAATATTCATTCCATCCAAGACTGTGCCTACAGTTGTTTGAGGCACAGCCACCATTAGCATGACATCATACGGTTTAGAGTCAGATCTGGATTCTTCCTGTCATAAAACACAAGAGATTTCTTTGAGCACAGCTTTTTTCTTCTTACCCCACAGTTCCAGCCAGTTTGACTCCTGCATATTTCAGTATTTTAATATCTTGTCATCACTCGATGCCTTGTCAAAGCCACCTTGGCAGTATTCACCCAGCTGCTTGGCACTAATATAAAGCAACTCTGTGGGTTCACGGTAGGTGATGATGTTCTGACCATCAAAGGTCAAAGCTCACAAGATAAAGAAAGTGCTCTAGATCGCAGAAAACAAGCTTCCCTGGCTTCCATCCCAGCTAGGTCATCTAGTTTGAAATACCTATCATGCTTATTATATGCACCTTCTGGTGAAGGGATTCACTAGAATTCTTCTCATTGAGTTTCTTCAGCTCTGTCCAATCAAGAAATTTTTCTTTGAACAATATTGTCTCATTATGTTCTGTGAGTCTGCCAAACACAGCCCAGTCTGGGCGTCCTTGCCCCTTTCTGTGTAAGCGAATAAAAGAAATAGAATCAAATTAAACACTGTGAAATAAGGGCAAGAAAACAAAGTTTCTGCAATGAGACTGAACTTGAGTTTCAATACCTTGGTATGAGGGGATTACATTCCCCTGGGTCCAGAGGATTTATATCACAATTGGAGTAGTCAAAGGTGCCATTCCACAAGTGTTTTGCCAGCTGGAATGCCACTTTTCTTTGTGCTAAAGTAACTTCCTTTCCATGCCATACATATACTTCACTGCCAAAATCAAACACCAACACCTAAAAACCAAACCAGAAAAAAAAATAAAATCAAACCATCAATCTACCATTAGGTTAGGTGATACCCTGATCCTCCAGTCTCCTAGTGCTGCAAGCTGGCAGTATGTTGAATACAAGCTCCTCCAAATATCTGAGCCTCTGCAGTGACACTAACAACTACCATTGCAACACAAGTAAGGCCAGATGAGTGGTCTGCACTGTGGTATCTAATTGTTGAGGAATGGAAGCAACTTTATAGAGAATACTATGAGGTGTATCTTCATGTGGTAGCTAAGTCAGTAGCTGATTAGAGATCTCTTATTACTAAAAACCTGATTCTGTTGCATGACTGATTGCTGTCCAGTCACATTAGCTTTCACTGACATTTAGACCTTTGCTTTTTTCTGCAGCGAGAGAAGGCTGACAGAACATACAGACTGTGTAACTTGCTCAGCAAACAGGCAGCTCCTTGAACACTTTCAAGAAAATGCATTGTGTCTTTATTTTGGAAATCTGCTCTCATTCCTACTTAGATGGGTGAAATTGTTGTTTGAAACTGAAAAGTCTGCTTAAGACAGAAATAAAAGCAGGGGCTTATTTTGTTTTGCTTTTCCAAAGTGCTACCTGTTTTGTACTTCATGACTTTGGAGTGAGGCACTGTTGATGAAAAGATTTACACTTCCTAAAATAAAATTTGACTTTAAAGATAACATGATCTAATTTCTTGAGACCTGCAGCACACTCTACACAGCAAAGTGTTCAGAAGCTTTTCAGAAACACAGAGAACCCAATTTTTAGTGAGCCTCTCCATGAGCATTTGCAGTTAATGAACGTCGCTGTAAGCTTTATGTTCCTGCACTTACCACAGGAGCTGTAAGTGGCACAATACCTCTTTTGGTTGTAGCAGGGTACATTTTGGCACCTTTCCCCAGTAGTCATCCTCAGGAATAAGTTTATCTTCTACGAGGCGATAAATGCAATTTGTTTCTATTATTGCAGCTTCATACATTTCATCTTCTTCAGGACTTCCAGCAGCTTAAGGGAAAGAGTGTCAGAAGTAATAAAAAAAACATTAACATCCAACTGCCTTTAGTAAAGAGAACAGACTCAACTATTTTACTGTGATAAAACATCATCAGATACTGTAACTGTAAGAATGCTTACACTGATAATTTGTCTGTCCACCAAGGAGTTTCCAGAAGTCTTTGGCTGCATGGGTATGGGTATTTATTCCTTCTTCTATAGTCTGTATATAAGAAGCTCTACAGCCAAGTTCCCTCTTTGTCTGAATTAAAGTTGCAAGTTCTGAAGCCTAAGAGATTAACAGTTATCTGAATAGGATTGCTTAAGTCTTTTGAATACTTGTGCATGTCTTGTTCAGGGAGAAGGCAAAAGTAGATAGGAAATAACAGAGCAAATAGTAGAAAAATTGTTATTATTTGTTGCACTAAATAAACAGATGCTAGAAAAAATGCTACAGAAATACATTCATTCTTTCATTTGCCTTAAAACAAGACTTGCTCTTAATGAGCATGGGAACACAAAGGACATCCTGCAATTCTGACTATTTTTGTTTGAGTCCAAATCTGTTTCCTGAGGATATCCTCTTTTCTCTTGAAGCTTCATAACCTACACACTCCTACGTCAGCTTTCATTCAGTGCACAGGCTAAAACATATTTACGGGAATCCTGCGTATCTACCTGTCACTGGCTATCAGTTATATGCCACTTTTTGAGACAACTGGCATCAAGGCTCAATTACATCAGACATATACGACAACAGTTCTAAAAATAAGTAATAGAAAAACCACCTAGTACTAACCTTTGCTTTTTCTATGACATTTGCAAACTCTCCTACCCACAAGAAACATAAATGTGGAGTTAACAACAGGAAACAGTCTCCGCTGTTCAGTGATGAGGCCCTTGGTTCAACTAATCTCGTTTGAACATGCCTTCTTCCTAAAGAGAAAACAAAGCTAATTATATTCCTTCGGCTACTGGTATCAAATGCCAAGATCTAATTTGTTTTGACTGAAATACAAACAATCCCATCACATTTAGAAAAAATATAGGGAAACTGTCCATATATGACTGTTAAAGAAGAATAAAAAATCTACTGCTGTGGAAAAAGAGTTTACTCACAGGAAACAAAACATTGTTGCCTCCTATCAACTAATACATCTATTATTTCCTGCTCTTGCTTTAACAACTTTGTGTCCTGGAAAGAAGTGAATTAAGTAAATGGCAGACAGCAGCCAAGTTCCAGAATCCTTTACATTTGCTTAAGTGAAGCTATGGCACAGTTTCTGTGGGTGGTAAAAAGTTGTAAGAATTTTACTTTGCTAAAAAAGTAGCTATTATTTCACAGAATCAGATACATTACTAAGTGCTGTAAGGAGAAGTGGAGCAACAACGTTGTCATGCCACTTCCAAGTTATACTGAGAACTAGAAGAATGAGAAAGTTCAAGTATTTCCATTGGAGTGGCCAGAATTCCTGAAATATTCAGTTTTCTTCTTGGAAAACACACACCAGTGAACACAATGCGGACCTATCTGTAAGGTTTTGCATTTGTCACACAGTTCTCACTTACTCTGTTAGGTTTTAGACATCAGTCTTGAGCTAGTGATCTAGAAGAAGTTAAGCATCCAACTGCGGTAGCAACTCCCATATGTTACAATCAGCCGAGCATGTATTGAGAGTAAAAGAAGTTCTATCATACCTTTAATTTGCAGCAGCATTAGCTTCTTGTATGGCACAGCACTGTTGTTAGAGTTTTGCTCTGTAAGATTAACGCTCCGCAGGCTAATGTTGCTGAAGTTCTCTTTGCTTGCCAAGCCAGCAAGTGCTACCTCTGAGAAATTTGAGTTTGTTGACACTTGTGCACAAAATGAAGGTGGGAGAAAAAAAAAGAACAACATTACTAAAAAATTGGTTGTTGCATCCAAAAAAAAAATTATATACTTCCCCCCATTATTTCCAGTTTTTCTCCTTCTCAATAACAACAGCAAAACCA
The DNA here is from genome assembly GCF_034315485.1 of Pezoporus occidentalis. Classification (NCBI taxonomy): domain Eukaryota; kingdom Metazoa; phylum Chordata; class Aves; order Psittaciformes; family Psittacidae; genus Pezoporus; species Pezoporus occidentalis. Next base: position 718,265 of record NW_026913800.1, on the reverse strand, counting down.
GGTTGAACTCAGATAAACTGCTAGCCCAAAAGCTTTTTTAGAGTTTAGCAGCACCTGAGCTTCTAGATATCATCCAAGAGTAAACTGTCAGTGTCAGAATTATGTCATTTGGCAGAAATACCAACTTTGCCAGGAAGCGTGTCTTATCCAGTGTTTTGTGAAGTGCTGTGTAGATCTTTAATGCCTTATAATTGATTCATGATAAAAGACAACACAGTAGCCAAGGCTAATTAACTAAAATTCCCTTCAAATTTGTCTCTGCCAGTGTGATGCGATAGCCATTTACATTTGAAAGTCTTAGTCATGTTTTACTGTAAACTTAAAGCCTAAATTCTTGGCTCCTTTTGCTTATTTCTCTATCAAATACTTTATGAATCTGTAACTCTGGGAAATGCTTCTCATCAAATGGCAACAAAAGTATTACACATATAATTAGTGTTTTCATCAATGCAGACAATGTTTAAAGATGATGTCTCTTTATTCAAGTGTAATAAGTAAAACCTGCATCTGAAATAGTAAAAGTGGCTTGACAAACCTTTGAATAAGTTTTACAATAATGTCTTTTGCTGTCTGTTGTTAGGACAAAGCAATGTCACAAGTAAAACACGAAGCCCTGGCACAGAGCACTTTATGGAAATTAACCTTCTGGGGTCAAGAAGGCTAATTCCAGTTTCTGAGAGAAAACCAGGACCCAAAATTGAGGCCAGTGTACTTGAACAAAAGTTTATCTGTTCTTCCCAGCTCTCCTCCTCAGCATAAAATAATGTTAGAGCTGCTTGCCTTAACCTCCTGTCCTTGCCCTGCAGGCACAATGGCACTCTCTCTGCACAAGGTGACTGTGCCAAAAACAAATAATTAAACCTATGCACAGGAGGTGGCTGTAGGTAGCTTTCCCTGGGAAAGTCACACATGCCCTTCTCTCCAGCCTCCTAGGCAGTCTACATTCAACCTTATACCTCAATCAATTTATTGCGTCTCATTCCGTTTCTTCAGCTGTGGTTTTAGTGTTGGTATTTTTTGTTTTGTTTTAAATTAAAATAGCAAGACAGTATCTTATACAAATCATCCTGGTAGCTTACTTTTTTCTACTTTCATTCGCTTCGATTCCATGAAGGCAACATTCAGTCTTTGCTCAGTATATTCATGAAGAATATCTTCTCTTGCTGCCAGCATTTTCAGAGGGTTTCTTGAGGACTGGACTCTGCGTGTAGGCCTAACTGCCCGTTTGTGCTCTGCTACAGAAGATATTAACCTGAAAAACAAGCAGTGCTTATAACCATTGGTTCATTTTCTGGGTAAGAATCACCTAATGACAAGAGATTTGCTTTAATTCTGTGTGTGACATTTATTAGGAAATTAGGATCAGTTCCTTGATTCATGCAAAAGAATGCTTTCAGAAATGTGTAGCGAACCAGACATGCTGAGTACTAAAGATAGCTACAAGATGACTTTTAGCTGAAGATTTTGACCACTGTCCTGTGTCTGCATTCAAAACAATGGAAAAATGAACAAACAAACAAACAAAGTGGTTCTTACTTTGGTGCATAAGGATCAAAGATGGCATCAAAGTCCTCATCAAGGTCCAAAGGCACTGAGGAAGAAGGGAAATCCACATGGCGATAAAATTTGGAAAAAGTTTCATCATCATCCAGCTTCATCACCTCTTTCACAGATCTTCCTGTGACTGTCAGCACTGTCTCCTGCATCCCAGCAACTGCAGGAAAAACACACCTCACACAATAAATAATCATACTAAGTTTCTAACTCTAGAAAAGGTAAACATGGCTTGTTTGATGACTGTGGGGGTGAAAGCTTTTTTGGGTGGTGATGATGTCTTTTTTTTGTACCTTTTGTTTGTTTTAAATTGATGGAATTTGAAGGACAGATGGTAAAAAAGTCAGCTGGAAAAGAACGTTAAAAATGAAGTGTAACAGCTACTCATATCATAGAATCATAGAATAGCTAGGGTTGGAAAGGTCCTCAAGATTATCTAGTTCCAACCCCCCTGCCATGGGCAGGGACACCTCCCACTAAACCATGTCACCCAAGGCTCTGTCCAACCGCGCACACTGAAGCCGGCTCATGTTCAGTTTCTCATCAACCAACACCCCCAAGTCCTTCTCCACAGGGCTGCTCTGAATCTCTTCTCTGCCCAACCCGTAGCTGCGCCTGGGATTGCTCCAACCCAGGTGTAGGACCTTGCACTTGGCATGGTTAAACTTCATCAGGTTGGCATCAGCCCACCTCACAAGCGTGTCAAGGTCCCTCTGGATGGCATTCCTTCCCTCCAGGGTATCAACCGAACCACACAGCTTGCTGTCATCGGCAAACTTGCTGAGGGTGCACTCAATCCCACTGTCCATGTCACCGACAAAGATGTTGAACCAAGACCGGTCCCAACACTGATCCCTGAGGGACACCACTCGTTACTGGTCTCCAGCTGGACATTGAGCCACTGACCACAACTCTTTGTGTGCGGCCGTCCAGCCAGTTCTTCATCCACCGAGTGGTCCATCCATCAAACTGATGTCTCTCCAATTTAGAGACAAGGATGTCATGTGGGACAGTGTTGAACGCTTTGCACAAGTCCAGGTAGATGACATCAACTGCTCTGCCCCTGCCCATCAGTTCTGTAGCCCCATCATAGAAGGCCCCCAGATTGGTCAGGCAGGATTTCCCCGTAGTGAAGCCATGTTTTGGCTGTCACCAGGCACCTTCTTGTTTTTTTATGTGCCTTAGCATGCCTTCCAGGAGAATCTGCTCCAATATTTTGCCAGGCACAGAGGTGAGACTGACTGGTCTGTAATTCCCCGGGTCATCCATTTTCCCCTTCTTGAAAATGGGGGTTATATTTCCCTTTTTCCAGTCACTGGGAATTTCACCTGACTGCCATGATTTCTCAAATATGATGGACAGTGGCTTAGCTACTTCATTCACCAGCTCCTTTGGGACCTGCGGATGGATTTCATCAGGTCCCATGGATGTGTGTATGTTCAGGTTCTTAAGATGGTCTCGAACCAGATCCTATGCTACAGTGGGCCTACGGTCTTCATTCTCACAGTCCCTGCATCTGCCTTCCAAGACTTGGGTGGTGTGGTCAGAGCCTTTGCCAGTGAAGACTGAGGCAAAGAAGTCATTAAGAACCTCAGCCTTCTCCAAATCCAGGGTAGCCAGTTCTCCTGATAGCTTTCGGAGAGGGCCCACAGTGTCCCTAGTCTGTTCTTTATTTGCAATATAATTATAGAATCCCTTCCTGTTACCTTTCACATCCCTTGCCAAATTTAATTCTAACTGTGCCTCAGCTTTCCTAACCTGGTCCCTAGCTTCCTGGACAACATCCCTGTATTCTTTCCAGGTTGGCTGTCCTTGCTTCCACCTTTTATAAGCCTCTTCTTTCCTTTGCATTTTCCTCAGCAGCTCCTTATCCATCCAAGGAGGTCTCCTGGCCCTCCTGCTGCACTTCTTTCTAGCTGGGACACAACACTCCTGAGCTTGTAGCAGGTGATCCTTGAATATCAACCAACAGTCTTGGGCTGCCTGCCCTCTAGGGCTATATCCCATGGAAACCTTACTAAGCAGGTTCCTGAAGAGGCCAAAGTCTGCTCTCTAAATATGCAATAATCTGTATCACAGAATGATTGGGAAATATGGCTGAATCGAAAGTTAGGCACTATCAAAACCAGGTTGTTTTGATAGGATGATACAAGCATTTTATGGTTTTCTATATTCCATACTGCCTCCAACCACATATTTCCTTCCTTTGGAAATATCTACTAGAACTATAAGTGGAAAATTCACTACTTCAGACTAGCGAACATGGCACAATCATCATCCTATGTTAGTGCCACTTCTGCTGAAATAGAATACATTTTTTAATGGGATTTGACATTTTATAAATTACAAATGGATTTTTGTCTTACAAATGGGGGACATACATATGATATGGAAACACCATAGAACTCTAGATAGCTTCATAGGTAGTCAGCAAGCTGTATGAGGAAGCTATATGAGCTGCTACAGAGAGTCAGCTTTCAAAAACGCAGTTAGTTGAATGAACTGTGCTTGGAAGCAGCTTAGTGTCTTATCCTGATTTTAATAAGATTAAACTACATTTAAAGCTGTTTCACTGTTTATGGCAATATGGTTCAGACTCTGTGGTTCTAAGAAATTTTGCTCTTAGAAAGAATGTGCACATTGTGTGTAGGAAAAGAAGAAAGTTATTTGGCATTTGTGATTTATTCTATTGTACATTCAAAATACAATAGCATAAGGCTTTTTTGTTGAAATTTAGCAAAGACTGAATCATAAATATAAACTATATTCAGTTCCTGTTGCCAGGTATTTTAAGTAAGAGGTACTTTATAAGTGATTTACTTAAGTTGGAGAGTGGACACATTGCCACCTTTGGTAACTCTACTAACCTTTGTTATTTAGCCTTCCCAAGAACGACTCCAACTTGTCAAGCTTCATATCGGATTCCAATTGCATATCAGGCCTGGCTTCAATTTCTAAGCAAACCAGAGAGTAAAACTTGTTAATTGAAGGGAAGTAAAGTAAGCCTGAAGACATTTCAGCCATTTTTATTCCTCACCTTCCAAGGGCTTTGTAACTGGAGTGGTAGACTTCTGCCGGTTACTGAAAGGGGATGCTACTGGTGTTAGTGCACTTGGAGAAGCTAGGCCTGCATAAGAACACAGAACACAGGAAATACGGTCCTAGGTCAGGCCACGTTTCCAACAATGATCACAAGGGGAGCTATTCAGGGAAAGCGCTGGCCACTTTGTACAGTCCCTAATCCTTCCATGGCCTCCACTATATCCCTGCTGTATTAGGGATGGCAGTGTGACTGCCCTGCTTTCTTCTTAAATCAACAGCAGCCTCACAAATTGTCCCAGTCACAAGAACAAAACTTTGTTTCCAAGTGTCTGTGCACACACTAACGCAAGATGCATACTTCCTCTTGAATTCAGCCATTTTGCTTGTTTTCAAGGGAGCAGCAGTTCACTTGGTCTACATTTTGGACTCCAGTTCTACCACAAGCCACATTTTAAAACACGCAACTGTTTTGAACAAAAAGGTATGGTTAGCAGGGAAACAACCAAGAATTTGCTTGGCACCTTCACCCCCCTGCCACCTTTTTAATTTAAACCCACTTCTATTAATATATATAGCTGGATGCATCTGACCTGTGAACGCTGTCCTTGGATGAAATGGTAATTCTTGGGCCCTGCTATGTTTTAAGAACACATGGAAAAGTAAGTGGAAATCATCATCCCCATCACAGCAAGCACTGCTCCCTCCTTCTGTTGTATTCTCTCCATTCTTTTCAGCAAAAAATCATAAAAAAGTCATTCTGGACCCAGTGGATAAAATAAGATAACTTTTGTTTACTTCTTTTAATGTGAGTCTATGTTGCACCAGTAAGAGAAATGCCACTCTATAGGTTTCACGGTTTTTATTAGGTAGAAAAGTATATCAAAGCAAAGAATTGCATCTATTACCTCTTCTTGCGTGGGCACTCAGTAAATGGGAAAATTGACATTTAAACTTTCCTCTAATAATCTATTTTCCACTTAGCATATCTTACTAATTACTGAGCTACATAAATTTAAGCCTTCAGTTATTCTGATCAGATTAAACCATTATTGTGCTGGGAGAGTATATACTATCCACATTTCAGCTACCTTCACTGCAAGTCCTAGCAAGTCATAATTGGCAAATGCTAAGAGATTTAGAATATAATCAAGTACCTTTACCGCAAACAAATTTTTTTTCTCCATTACTCAAGAGACTCAAAATTCCATCAGGTTTTAAGTCAACCGCTAAAGCCTTCATCAAGGCGTATTTGAGAGGACACAGCTCTTAAGCAGCTCTTCCAGGACTTAATCCACAAGACCATATTGAGAATTACTTCAGATGTTACTAAAGGACCACCTTTCAATTAGGACTGAAAAATTTTCAGCCATAAGTAGCAATTAAAATACAGCATCTGTGCACACGTACATAACAAAGATTTAATTTTGTATTGATTTCTCATCATCTCTTAGATTAAAAAAAATCATCATGATAATTTATTCTTTTAGGGAACAAAACCAGCACACATCTGAATAAAATCCCACTTGGGCTACTTTTATTGATGCCACTGTTACTGGATTAACTTCCTTCTCCACATGAATGATCGTGGCACCTAAAGTGATCCTTTCAAGGTATTTTTCTTTTCCCATTAACAAAAACAAAAGCCAACAGAATGTGGCTTGAACTGCAAATGGAGTTATTCCCTATTGTAATACTGCCCTCAACAAACAGTGATTTTTTTATTTTTGTGGTTGTCATTTAACTTAAGGTTCACTGTTGTTGTGTTTAATAACCAAGTTCTTGTAACAAAATTTAGTCTCCATTAACCACAGGAGATCATTTTAGATGACTTCTTCCCAAAGCTATCATCTTCCCAGGCACATAGCACGAACAGCTAAGTTTCTACCAGAGTTCAGAGACTCCTGTCCACTTCAGAAGAATGACTGCATCTGGAAACAGTGACCGAGTCCAAGAGATCCCCAAAATGTCAACATTGCTCCCTTGTTATTTTTACTCCCTGGTTCTATGCAGAAATCTGTTCAGTGACTTCTTCAGCCAAGCACAACACTTCAAGTTGTTGTCCAAAACAGCATCCATAAAAATAACATGTGTTTGCTAAATATTCCCAGTGAACCTAGGAGTCGGGGAAGTGCCAGCAACAGCAACAACCAGATTTCATAACTTTTCTCTAGACAGTGCACCTGGGTTTTAAATTAATTAAAGAATAAATTTCTTATTTATTACAGAATAAATAAGAAAGAATAATCCAATTGTATACTTTGAGTTGTATCAGAAGGAAAAAAGAAACACATGACTCTTCAAGTAATTGACTACCACTGGTCAGGCGGAGCCCAGTAATAACTGGGTGGCAGTGCAACAGGATAGACCAAAATGGATTAAATACCAACAGCCAAAAGAAGCTAGAGCGAACAGCCTCATGACATGATATTCAGTTGAAGATAAATAGTTCTCCTCCTCTTGCTAAACATGGATACTGTTTCTGCATAGCTCAAGCTTAACTTTATTTTGACTAGACAGATAAGCAGTGGCTTATTTATATTGGGATCATTTCATCACTGACCTTTTTTTACCATTCGGCCAGCTACAGTGAACTGTGTGGAGTCATTGGCTGCTCCTTTACCCTTAGACTTCCAGGCTTCTTCTCGAGCGGTAATCAGGTGTTTCCTTTCTTCAATGGTCATTTGGCTCTCCTGGTTATCTACCATTCTCTGCTTTTTGGGGGGAAGAGAGAAAGAGATGTTAAAAAAATAGGTAAACTGACCAGGATTCAGCAAAAGACTGTCTGAGCATTTCAACTGCCAGCTGCAGAGGGAAAAGAACAGGAGAAAGAAAACTAGTAAAGTAAAATCAGACACAGCTTAGTGACCCTGATCCTGAGAAGCTTCATTGTCTTGCTGCCCCATTACACTTTGAAGCTAAGATTTTGATCTCTGCTCTTTGACATTTCTTGAAACTACAAGGCAAATGGCATCCCTCTAAGCAAAGGAAACCATTTACTCTGTACATAATTTTCTAGACTTTGCTCTTTTGAAGCATGACTTGCTACACTAGTGACATCACTAAACTGACTTTCAGCAAATGTTCTAAAGTACACAAATCTGTAGGTAGCACAGGGAATAACAATGAAGAAGTGTAACTTCAGCTGGTGCTTTCTGAATCAGTCTCTTATGATAACTCAATTCTCCAGGCAGGATTAGCAACCTTATCTCTCCAGGGCTGCTCATTTTTGTTCGTATGTCAGCTTGTTCTGCTGAGTGCTTTTCCAATGACTGTGATCAATACCCCTGCCTCCTCCTTTTTTTTTAAAAGGACATTCTGAGCTTTTCTTGCTTGCTTTGGAGGGTAACAGCCAACAGCCTGAGTGATCAGAAGCAACTAGGAGCATTGACTATCTTCGTGCCTTCCTACCTAACACAAAAGATTGATGACAATACATTATATAGGAAAGAAACTGAATTTACATATTTTGCTTAAGCCAGGTCAGGCCAAAGAAATACTGCTTCAGTGCACTTATCTTAAAAAAGTAGCAACATTTCAGGGATTATACTGCATAGAAATCGAGCATAAAAGTATTTTTAGTGCACGACTGTCAACTCTAGAATTACTTCCAAGTTGTGTGCTATTTGTCATTTTGCTTCACAACCTAGCTGCTAGAATTGAAATACCACATGAAAATCTAATGCTTTAGCACAGCTCTAGCTCATGCAACCACAGAGGGGAAACTAAAAAGTACACTAAAGCTCATGAACACAAAGTAAACACTCTTCTCTCTTCAAGATACAAAGAAGAGCTCTAAATCCAGATATTTATTATTTTCTTAAAATAATAAATCAGGCTAAATAAACCAGTCACTTTTTAGAAAAACAATTCTGACTGCGGGGGACACACTGAAATAGAGATTTCTAGCTTTCATCATTTACCAAGAGCAGTATCCACCAGTAAGTGGATAAAAGTAACACAGTAAGTGTAAGTAACACAGTAAGTGTAAAGATAATCCAAGAAGTGACTTGTACAAGTATTAGGACATGAGAGCCCTCCGTTCCTTTCTCTAGTTCCATGTATCTCTGCAGCCTTCTGTAGTAATGCTTGCCCTCAGTTCATTAGGAAAGATAGCTGGATAGCCAGACACTGTGACTACAAGTTATGGTAATCAAGATAAAAACCTCTGTTTTTCCCTAGAACTCCAAAATGTTCCATGGAAATAACAAGATGCAAGTCTATTCAATATCGCTTCCTCATCTGTAAAAGCCTCTGAATGCTTTGAAGAAAAACACTGGAAATAATCTCTGTTTGCTTCACCCAGTCTCTACCCATTCCAGTGTCAGCACAGCCACCTCTGGGATGAACAACTGGTAGAAAAAGCCCACAGCAACATACTAAAGGAGATGTGGGCAGGAAATTAATAAATACCTAATGAAACCACAAGTGAAATTTCATACACAAAACAAATACATTTAACTTAGTGAGGATGCTGACTTCCGTTACAGTATGAGGGGAAGCGATGGAGAGGCAGGAAGAAGTAGAATCATATGGATCCTTCCTTTTTTTTCTTTTTTTTAAGTGACAGGGTGCTTGATTTTGAATTGTGTCTCCAGCAAATACTTGAAGCTTCAGAGTCTGCAGAGCTACTGGAAATTCTGAAGACACAGACCTGTAAGAAGTGTGTGCGTTCATCGCTACACATGTAAATTGTGAGAAACATCATAAATTATTCTGGAGCTGTGCCAAAGGATAAAGGAGATCAGCTGTCTAACAGCAGAAACAAACTTTTTTTAATGGAAGATTTCAAGCTGTTCCACTGGGCAAAACATCTTTGGAGTTCCCCAAAAAATTAAATCAGACTGGATGTGTAAATTACAAAACTCAGAGCAATTCCATATTAGATCTCTTCCTAATGCATGATGACTCCCAGCTTCGTCTGTTAATGAACACATGAACTAAAAAAAAAAAAAAAAAAAGAACAAAAAATAAACTGAATAGACACCAAGCAATCCCTAACCCATTTAATTTGCCATTACAGTCCTGGTGAAAAAACAAAGGTATATGTGACGATTAGAGGAAAGAGTAATTTTCTATAGTTGGAGAACTAATATAAGCCAAAACTGTCACTAGACATAAGTTGTTCGAAGCACACTCTAACTGGAAGAAAATATGGCAAGAAAGGTAAAGCTCGACAAGATTTTAAGTGCAAATTTTACTTTCAAGTGAAAAAATATGAAAGAAGATTAAATCTCCCATTTGTAACTCTGACATTTTGATAATGGGACCCAAAGAGCCCAATAAAAAAGTCTAAACAAGAATTAATGTGTCAAGAACAACAAAATAAAAAAAGCTTAGGAAGACAACAGGTCCAATGCAATTTTTTCATTCAACATAAAAGCTGGTTACATTCAATGAAACATTCTAGTCTATCATGAAAAATACATCCATATGTTCATTTATATCTCATTTCAGACAAATAATAAGTTCATAAAATGAAGTGAAGGAAAAGGATGAGAAGAACTGGTATCCAACATCATGAAATAACTGGAATGGGAGATGCCCCAAAAACAAGCAATGAATTTAAAAAAAAGCTTTTAAAAATGGAAAACTGTATAGGATTGATTAAAAACTCAGATGGAGACAATATTGAGAAGTAAAATTGAAGCATACAGGTACAGGTCACACAAGCAATGTGTTGTTACAGCAGTTACACTTCCATGAGCGCCTGGAAGACAATCAGTGAAGAATCAAAGCACAGGAGCATAATTAATGCTATTCCACATGGCATTATGGAAAACAGGTTTAATCAAAATGGTAAGTTTGATGAGCTCAAGTATGATTAAATATGTTAACACAGTTATCTCTGATTTCTTTAATATATTTGACTTAATCACAGATGATATTCTGAGGGGTTTTTTTGAGCAATATAAAAATATCAGTGCAGCTCACAGGCTGCAAGCTAGTTAACTGACTGAAAAATTATTTTTAAACAGAGAAAAGCCATGCAGTGAACCGATTCACCCCAACTTTGAACAAAATGTTTACTTGCACATGTTAAAAGGATATGGTTCTGCTCAGAAAACCCTCAGGATGAGACCAACAGACAGAAGAGTGATGAAAAAATGATCACATAGCCTGGAAACAGGGTGGTGAGGGGGAAGGTTATCAGAAAAATCTAATAAACTAGGCTTTTAAGAGAAATGTTATTTGAAAAGGGGAAAAAATGCAAAAAGACTGAAACTGATGAGAAAAATTCCCATGGAACCAAAGTTGCTCTGAGCAGATAATCTGTACTGCAATAGCTCACCCATCTCCAGCCTCTACACTTCTATTCACAATGCTGACAAGGTTTCAAGGAAAGAGATACAATATTTTTTCAAGATTTGAAAAAAAATCGACCTCAGATTAAATCAGACGAGTATGCATTTTTACTGAAGAGAGGGTCAAGAGTTAAGCTTTACCCAGCAAGAATAATTCCAAATGAAAAAATACTTAATATTGCAGTGAATTATTTTCTGTATGTTGACAGCCTGGAACAAAGACTGCGTGTTCAAGTCTGAGAAGGAGTTTTAGACCTGATGCAAGAACAATTAGAACCAGGGATTACTTTTCTCCCCACCAGATGGTTAAATTGGATGATGAAACTGGTCTTTTCTGTGACACATTTCTTGAGGGTATGCACAGGCATTCCACTGTGTTTGTAGCATCAGTTCATGCTACAGAAAGGCTCACATCCCAGCAATGCTCCATTTCATACCATACATTTTTTCAGTCCAAGCAGTGTCCCGTTTAACTTGCAAGAACACAGCTGAGAGTGGTCTGTAAGCATGCGGGTTTGTTGTTTGGGGTTTGTTTTGGTTTTCTAATGCAAGAAATAAGAGAATTTATGGTTTTCTATGTCAGAGATTGACTGCCCCACATGGGGAAGTCAAACCAAGAATGAATATAAAAAATATATTTTGCAAAAAGGGAATCCATTTAAAACCAATGTTATAAATTATATAAAAGAATAATCCTAGAAGTACCTATTTGCTTTTTCAAACAAGTAACTTCTCTAGTTTAGGCTCCTAAGACAAAAAAAAAAAAAAAGGCACAAAGAGAATCCAACAGTTATACAACTATGGAATAGTTTCTGCATTATTTTCTTCTCCAATTTTATACGGGTCTTGTTATATGGAGAAAACTCAAACGCAAATGGGTTCAAAATTGGTTTGAGCAAAATAGGATATACCCAACTTGTGTTTATTGCAAACAAAAAAATGACTGTGCCAGAAGAATCCCAAACAAATCTGTACGCACCTTGGCACTGTGCTAGAAGGAAGCAGCTTTCTAAGAGAGCAGGATGTAGCTCACCATCGGGTTTTCCACTTTTAAAACAGATGGGATGAACAGCCCATTGGAGGGCCTCCTCTCACTAGTGGAGGGATACTATGTTATTAAGTTAAACTACATATTTACCTTCTAGATACATACAGCTGGTGAATCCTGTCACAACAGAATTAATAGGTTATCTGAAGTAAATAATACAGCTATCTTAAATCCAGAGCTTACAGAGAAGTAATGCTTTTCAGTTGCTAGCCCCAAATTTAATTTTTAATTAAAAAAAAAGAAAAAACAACCCCCAAAAATCGGAGTAAATGATCGTGCTCAAAGCCAGCTATGAAAATGAATGTGGAAACAGTAAATATCAGTACTTGAAACTTCTATCGTAGTTTGAATAGCCTCTGCCGTAATCATCATCCTCTGTTTTAGCAGTGAGTATCAATCCCTTGAATTCACTGCTATTATGCATGCTGGTCAGAATGTTCCCCACATGCAACATACACTGTATTCTGCATGGGAATAAAGAACCCAATGGATTCCTTATAGTCCTAGAACCACAGATGTGAGCTGGAAGCCAAGGGACAAGGAGCTGGAATAAACCAGGATTAGATTTGCATAGACCTTTCAGTGAACTCTCCCTGTTTTGTCATGTTTTTCTTCCAACTTCTTTCTTTGCCCACTCCTGCCTTAGCTGTTTTTACCTCCGATCATGTGAAACAGGTTCTGTTTGCTCAGATCAAGATCTGGTATTCTGCTTCTGCTCAAAGGCAACTCTGTTATGTAGCTCTAGCAAAAAAAAAGTTTCTATTTCTCATTATCTATTAGTTCTTCATAAGTTCTTCAAATTGTTTATGATGGAATTGCAGAGGTATGGACATGATTTTAAGGAACACTTGAAGCTTCTCTAACATCCTGAACAGCAGCAAGAACTCTATTCTGAAGCAAACTCAAAGTTTACTGTTGCCACATGTCGCTTTGGGAATGTGCATCTTAGATACTAATGTAATTTTCTTAGTCCTCCCTCCAATAATTAAATAGGAAGTTTATATAGCATTTCACCTTCCATCTCCAAGGATGACGTTCATCAGAAATCAGAGAGCTTGATTCTTTCAAACTAGTACTACACACCTTTAAGGAAGAAAGAGAGAGAAGCAGGAAGATGGGACAGTCAAAGAATAGAAGCAGGATGAGCAAAGGCAAAAATCGTTTAGACAGGGACTAGGGAAAATCACTATAGGAAAGTCACCTCTTAAGAAAAGTAGTCAATAAATTAGATGATTTTATGCCTTACATTGTATATGCACGATACTTATAGAGAAGTCAGGGGTACATGGCATTTTGTGCTAGAATAAATGCTGTGCAGTTACATATTGCTTTTATTAAAAACGTGCAAGTTTTTTTTTGCATTTTATAATGAATGCAATAATGCCTCCTTTATTTACTTCCTCATCTATATAGTCCAACAGATACAGAATTTTGAGAAAAGCAACCATAATAGAAACAGTAGCAGAATGGATATGAAGAAGACTTCAGAGCACAGGGGCTTAATACTATGTTTCTTTAACAGAGCGTTTACTAAGCTGGTTAATCACTTAAGAGGATTATTAATTTCTCATGTAAAAAAAAAACCCAACAAAACCTGTCAAAATGTGCTTACTTGAAATTGTTGAGCATTTAATTTGTGCAGACTTTTCCTCACCTGATTAATAGGTAGAAAAGGATGAAATTTATGGAGAGCAGGTGTAACGGGAGAGTAAGTAGAAGCATATACAGGTTCCTATGACAAGGACAGAAGCAAAGCAAAGGAATTAGAATAGTACTGTACTGTCAGAAGAGGACTGGACTATCAGAAATGGAGATGGGGCATAACCCATCTTCTCCTAATTTCTTAAGATGAAGTAAATCTGAATCTTTTAATCTTCTGGAAATGTTTCTCCTATTGGAAAGCCAGAGAATAGAAACAACACAACAGCATGTTTACCAAAGCCATTCCATGCAGGAATTAAACAAGTTAGTAACAGTATCACTACAACTCAACACAGAACAAAACAGCACAGCCAGAAAAATGCACTTTTCGTATGCTGAAAAAAATTATGTCCCTGCTTTCATGCACCATTAAATTGATGAACCATGTCGACCACAACGTGAATAATTCTGCTATAAATTTAATCAGATCTTGCTCAGTAACAAGCCATCTATTCTCTGGATGAACAGAAAGAATGCTTACTAAAAATGGGATACTCAAAAGCCATCTGGAGGGAATTGCTTAGCCCACAGCACTCAGCGAAGGTGGGTTCACCATTCTGAAGCCTACAAATAACCCTGCTTCAGAGCTGGGCTTACCCAAAGCTGATTAGACATGGCTTTATCAGTTGTAATTCTTCTTCCTTTCTATAGTTTAAAGCAAATGTGGAACACATTTGTTCCACATTGCATTCTCTTCACAATATGGGTAAATGCAGCTCATTAGAGTGGCTCAAAATGAATCCTAGCCAGTATTTTCAGCTTTGATTAGAACTGGATATGAGCACTTGGTGGATGCCACATATGAAATAGGTGAAACTTTTTATCCATCCAAATTACCACAGCAAGAGACTGATATTTTCCCTAAAGGTCACTTATTAAGGGCTTACCCCCTTTTAAGACTTTCATATACTTCCTCTCTGAGTAGTTTCGAATTGAATGTTTAGCCTTAGCCTTTAACACCACTGCTGACCTGCAGTTCGAACTTGCTGTAAGAATTAAGTGCATTTCAAATGTCATTCACTGCTTTAACATTGACTGCAATGCAGCTGGTAATCATATTTATCAGGGACTCTGTTAAAAGTGTCTGACTATAAACCAGGCATTTTCATTCCAGTAAATTTTACAATTTTAATACTAAGGTGGGATTTTAAAGTTAGTTAATTTTTCTACCCATGAAAGAAACCCCTAAAACTGGAAGTCTTCCATCCAACCTAAGATGATAAATAGAGGTATACTAAATCAAAAATATTTTTCCAAATAAAAGGGATTTTTTTCCCCAATGACATTCCTCAGTGTACGGTTGTTCCCCTTGTGTTAGAGCTATTCTTTGAATTGTCCAAGTATGTTTTACCATACACATGATAATTTAATAAGTTTCACAGCTTCCAACAAATTATCCTCCTATGTGCAGCAATCATCAAAACAGATGCTGGACCTCAAAGCAGATCTCAACTTCCCCCCTTCTGTATTTCCTCGAGTTAATTCCTTAGGCCATATTTTTTTCTCATTTGAGGTTGCTCCCTCAAGCTTTTCCATGAATTTTGTGGGGTTTCTACACTTTAGCCTACATATAAATGACTATAACACATTTGAAGAAATATCTCACCATGTAGACAACTGTGCAAAAGCATTTTGAGTAGAAGTGATCAAAGAACACTATTCAAAATAACTATTTTATTAAGAGTATGAATCTTTCAACTTCTGCTGTTTATTAGAAATCTAAATGTACTCTAATAACTTCTATTTTAACAGCTATGCTTGAAGAATCAAATCTCCAGAATAAGTTAGATAACATACACACACAAGAAAACCTAAATAAGTGTCTGACAACATTAATAGGAGTGACATAATGAAACTAAAAACTTCAGGCATCATTTTGAACCAGCAGGGCATGACAGAAGTTTACATACCCTTGCTGTCAATTCATGACTGCCATGTGTGGAAATTGTATTTTAACTAGCTCAAAACACAGTAATCAGTACAATTCCTGCATTTTTATAGCAATCCAGCAACAGAAAGTACTAAGACTCTAAAGTACATTGTAGTCTCAAAGCTCTTCTACAAACAGAGACTTCAGTGGCACACTGCTTCACGGTCCTCAAAGGATGATAACCGTCACATTGCTTAATTATCAAGAATAGTATTTCCAGATGTAAGGGCAGCTGACACAGTGTGTTACAAGAACTGTGGTTAAATTAGTGAAGCTTTACATTATTTTTATCATGTATCACATAATGAATCAGCATCACAAATATTAACACAGTGTAGGGAGTTGTGTATCTAACAAGACTGACTTTTTTTTCTTACACATCCAAGATTTCACCCATTGGCAGACAGGCAAATCCTTTGTTTTAGGCTCTAAATAGCCAAGAGCTAACATGAACCAACAGAGTGGGTGACCCAGTGTCACAGGAACTCCCACTGCTAGCATTCTTACTTCAAGCTTGTACTGTTCAAGCTCGCTTACTTGCTTTAAAAGCCTAACTTGTGCTACACTGAGTGAAGTCTAAGCACACATGGTAATACAGCAGGAGGGATATGAGTGCTGGGGAATGAGAAGAGAGAACAAAGGTTTTGTCTCTGCCTAAATCTTGGCAGCTGCTTAAAGGTTTTTCTGAACTCCATTGTCTTTAGCTGGAGTACATTTGTTATCTGATCTCAACAGTTGTCATTTCGTAGACAAGCCTGTTAAAAATGCGACCACAATTTTGCTTTCCTTGCTGAAACTATTTTTGCTTTAGGACATCTTTCAAACTTGCAACTGGATTTTTGAGCAAGTTCACAGGGCAAAACCAAAACAAACCCTTAAATCCAAACTGCAAAATTCAGCTTTCTTGTTTTTCTGCCAGTTAACACAGAACCATTAAGCCACATGTTCAATAACTACATCCTCAATTTAACCTCAGTAATGACAGACTAACAACTCCTTACTTGTAATATACTGATGGACGAGAGACTCTTTGTTATTGTTTGCCTATAGTATTTAATAGAAGCATCATTTTAACAGCTAAATAACTGCATCCAAAGATTTCTGTCCCCACTGGTAAAATTTATAACACAAATTTTGTCTTCACTTGTCCTCTGTGAAAATACTCCTTCAAATTTAAAGGCTTTTGAAATGGCCTATTTTATCTGACACTGTCATTTTCAAAATACTAGACTCAGAAGGGAAGCAAGTCTACATTAGTCCTGTAGTTTAAACCAGCAGTCCATTTTGAAGCAAACCTCCCTGTCATCCTCACTCCTCGTACTTCGGTTCACACGGCAGAATGCAGAGATTTCTAGATCAAACTAAGCCCTGAAACGCACTCCTGGATTCCCATGTAATCCACAGCGGCTGCTAACAGCAGTCAGGCCACAGGAGCAGACTAAATGTAGCCTGAGGCAAAACTATATTGAAGCAAAACAAGCAAATATGGCATGGTAGCAGCTCCTTATCAGTAATCCTTCTGCTTTACAGATCCACTCTTGCTGCTGGGCAACATAACTTACACATGCATAGACATAGCCAGAGTGTGCTAGTGATGTGGACTTTCGTTTCCTCTACACTTTTCTATCTATCTATCCATCTCCTACTATTCACTAACGCTGACAAGACAGGTAAAATCCTTGTCCAGATGGTTTTGGCTATCTGCAAACGCCAAAGATTGTGCAAGATAACCAGCAGCCAAATGGCTCATGAATGCTTTGGTAGCTGCATTTCTTCAATGTTTCTAGGATCCAAAATTACTGCTAAAACAAAGGTATATGCACAGATAACACAGATTTAGGAATCTGAAATTTTTCAAGCTCACCTATACTAAAGATAACACCTGAAATTAAAGTCTTAAGCCAATTTCACTGAGGTGTAAAGGCTTAAATCATTATACCTGTAAGTATTCTAGAAGTCTTACAAGCCCACTTAACGTATTCATAATCTGTTGATGTAAAACCACTGCAACCAATATTGCATGTCCCAAGACAGTGAAGACATTCTCTTTTAAAGAGCTCTCATGTTGGGAGAACTGTTTTTTAACCAAGCCTAACAACAAGAGGAATAGCAAGAGCTAGTAGCTAATGTTAGGCATGCCCATCTAATTGGATGCATCTTCAAAAAGCTGAAGCGCTTCAAGATGTTTCTTCCAAACAAGGATAGAGTTACCTTCTTCAACAGCTGCTCAACTTCTTGCATCTGTGTGTTACGATCAGTGACAGGCACTTTTGCATACTCCTGCTTTTTGCTGAGCCTGCTCTTCCAATCTTCTTCACCACTCTTCTTCAATAATGCCAACCTAGAATAAAAGCCATGCCAGCAGTTAGCTTTAAACACTGTATTTGTTATCCTCAAAAGATACCCTTTCACTAATGCTACATTCAAGAGAATTTGAAATTCAGTTTTCAAACATTAACTAGTTATTTACATTTCATAAACATAATACAAAGCTCACAACTGAACACCAAGTCTTTACTGAACATGTTGAATCATCTGTCAAAATACAGACATCTAGATCTGAGACACACACCCCAGTTAATTTGTGTAGTCAGTGGAAATTGCCAATACAGTCAAGGGCGGAAAAGATACAATGCAGATCATCCTGAATATATATATATATATATATATATATATATATATATATATAATTAGGTTAATCACTATTTTTTTTCCCCTCCCTTCTGTCAATAAGACACAGAGAGTGGCTAGCTCAGTTATGGATGCTTACACTGTAGATGTCCAAAGTTAGTAAGATGAATCCTACTTTTGGTCTTTTATTGCACTCATTAAAAAAAGATTTAAAAAATTATTTTCATTAAAAGCCAAGAAGAAAGAGGTCTATACAACAGGCACCCACAAATTAGATCTCATCAGGCTACTGCTACTGCTTTCACTACAACTCCAGTGACTGAGGTTACTACCAGACTCCTAAGGATCACTTAGTATCTCCGTGCTTAGCTCAGGCATTGCTGTGATGCAAATCAATACTGCCAATGTAGCAGCAACTTGGTGCTAACTACACTGCCGCCCTGAAACCTATCTGCAAGATTAAAATAATTTAAAGGATGTCCACTAAGTAATTTTTTTGAATTGTTTTACTACATTACTTTCTTTGATCTAGGGCATTTCAGTAAGGATTATACAAAACCTTTAACCCTATTATATTCAAAGAGGTTCAGCAGTTAAACCTATTTTGATGACAAGATGCCTTTATAGAGATGTGATTACTGTTACCCTCACAGTAAAAGTCTTGTCTTGAAACTGAGGAGAAGGAAAGGGTAGGACTGAATAGGTGTAGCCAGAAGTCAAGTTTCAGGCAGCTCCTTCCTGCAAAAATCAAGGGGTGCAACCACACTACTGGCCTATTCAAGGACAACCAATTGGTCCTGAGGCAGTCATTTGAGAAGAATTGAAAATGCAGAAAATGGTAAACCCACAGAATACAATGACAGTAAGAATGTTAGTATTTGAGAAAGCAGTTATTTCCTTTCTTCCTGCCCAGGTAGGCAGCGCTGGCAGACTTCACATTGCCTGATTGCTTCATACCTCATAGCATGGGATGAATAGGGTTGAGAAGAGCTCACAATAAGGAGCTGAGACCATGGTCACTGTTTCCAAAGTGTATGCAAGATTTCACTGCCCAGAACTAATCTTCTGGAGTGCATCTATGCATGTGTGAAACTGTGGAGGAGATCAAGATGGGACTGAATTGCTACTGTGCAGTTGAATTATCTTCAGTATGATGTTCTCTTAGGTCAGCTTTGCTTAGAAGTGATCTGCAGTAACTGAAGCTGAAAAGCATTTTGGTCAGCTTTGGCCTAAATTGTTTAGGTTTTTTTAAATGCCTAGAGCTGCTCAGCATATCAGGCAGAAAATGGCCAACATGAGATAAGCAACTACAAAAAGGAAGCTGACTGTTAAAAGAGTGCAGAAATCTAGCCTGCATAAGAAATTCTTGCTCTGGCATCCATACATCAAAAAAAGGTTGAAAATTCAGTTTAGGTTTGGTTCCTTCTGAGAGGGAATGAACAATGGTTAAGAGGTCTGACAGAAATTAGAATTATCTGTAGGTTGTTTTAAATGGTGATCATGACATGCAGCTGACTTCTGAAGTGGAGCTAACCGGATGGCCGCCTAGCAACTTTGGTCTCCATAAACACACAAAGACAGGTAGCTGCACATAACTGATGTGCCATTTGAAGTCTTCCAAGACATTTCTCTTCCTGAAGGGAAGACAATTCAAAAAAAGGTTTCCACCACTCAATCAGTGGATTAGCCCTGGCTGCCTAAGACAAAACACAGCCAAAACTACTCAAATATATGAGCCTTTGCTCCCTCTCACCTCCAAGCTGTGTGTTTGCAGAAGAAGAGAGTGTCTTGTCTTCCTTGAAAAATCATGATTTTCATTCTTCCATGTAATATTGGTAATTCTGAAAATGCCAGGCATACACTCACTCCACAAGGATAATATTAGTTCAGTGAAGTAAGTCTTTGTGGAAAATCACTTCTGTCGAGACCAGCAGGCATGCATCCTGCCCAAATATCATTACATCTGTGGAAAAGCTGTTCTTCCATAAGGTGAAAGAATGTCTGACACAGCCAGAAAGATCCACTGGATGGGAAGATGAAGTTAGTGAATGTAAACGGGGTGAAAAAAAAATAAAAATCCAAAGTCTAATAGTTAATTTTTAGCAGAAATGTTCTTTGAGGTTTATGAATACTTGGCACCAGCTATAGCCAAGCAAAAGAAAATGACTGGTTGTAGGTTTTTGTTTTTTTTTTTTAATTCTGGGCCAAGAAGTAGACTACTGTGGTATTTTGGAAGGCTAAAACATTTTGGTACCAGCCCTGCCATTAACAGACATTTGTGGAATCAGAATCTACAAATTTCTGACAAGGCAGAAGGTATTTTCTTCTGTCAGCTTTGAGACTGGTTAGACAGTCTTGGAGGCCTAACGGAAGTGATTCCAGACTGACAGTCTTTAACATCAGTTACCCAAGAGATCAACTCAACCAAAACTTTAAATTTAGGACTGAAACAGCTGCTAATACTTGGATCTTCCCTCCCACCTCTTTTTCCCCACAAGAATCAGGGAAGACTCGTCATTTACCACCTATAAACCAGAAGTTATTGCTCTTAATCCTTATCTACCTAGACATTTGAAATATTTACTGAAGGGGAAAAGAACACAAGTTAATAATGAAGGTTGCTTTAAACAAACCAATAGTAGACTGAGAAAGGTAAGTACATCCTTCAGAAAAGGGACTGAGACTGCACAGCTGTTGTAGATGTCCCTGCACCCTCTTCTTCATGTTAAGAGGATAACAGGGACTGGAGATGCTCTATCAATAAAGAGGACTCGCATACATCCTAGAAATATATTAATTTAAGAAGCAAGATTTGGAATCATGTTTAAAAAATAAAAAAAAAAAAATAAAATGGTTAGGAGTTCTGAATATCACACTCACCTCACCAAGTGAGGGAATACTTTTACACAGTCAAAGTTTAATCAGGCAGCTATTTTTATTTATTGGTTCTGCCTTCACTGTAAAAAACGTGAAGTAAAAATATGCCTATTTTTCAACTTGAAGCAAATAATCGTAACTTTAGTTACTGGACTGCTACCAGATCCTTTTACAGTTTGGGACTCAGCTTATACTCTTAAAGTTTTAATGAGTTTTAATGAGCCCAAATTAGAATGACTTTTACAAGTAACACAGCAGCTATTGGAGCTCCAGCCATGAACTCCTACTGTCTGCACACGTGCGGACAGTGACATTTTGTTTCAGATCAGAATGATCTTGGGTTGGAAAAATATTTCTAATACTCCCACAAACCCATCCAACTTATCACCTTTCTAAAATCCCTACAGTAAGTTCTCAGAAGTCAAAATGGCAACCATGTATTTCTGAAGTAGAGAAGGAAACATCACAGTCTATCCCTCACTCCCTGTTCTCAACTAATTTAAAAGAGACTCCCATAGACCAATGACAAACAGGTTATTTAAAAAAGATCACATTATACTTGTTATAACTGGAATCAGAACCTTGCGAAGTATATTGAGCACATCAAGTATAAATGTAACTACAACACGTATTTTTATACATGTGTTTTTATAAATGTAACTAGAACATGTATTTTTACAGCTTTCATTTTCTGAACTACTTGTTGCTTATTCAGATGGCTCCTTCAAAATCAGATTAACATGTTCCCTTGAACAATAATTCTTGTTCCACCATCTGCTATATAAGCATGTCAGGCAGATTAACTTCATGTTTCTGCTGTTAGCATTTGACATATAATGAAGCCTAATAATCACCGCTTAGCTTTTTCAGAAACAGGTTTAAAGCTGCTTTTTATACCACCAGCCTAATTACTGTATTTAGAGATAATTTAAAAAAAGTGAAATTCCAGTACCTTTCCTTAATTGACATCGTTTTGCTAGAGTTATCAAGGACATCCTCAGCTGTTTGTGCTTTGTTCTCTCCAACAGAAAACATCTCACAGGAATTCTTATACAATTTGCCTTCCAATTGTTCGGAGAGCTCCTGCAGTCTACAAGATGCCACAGCTGCAGTTTGTGAAACTGTTCTTATTGCTGATGTGCTGGTGAGTTCAGAAGTAGGCTCAGCATGGTCTGCCCATTCAAAAGAGAAGTGCTGAATTAGACTTAGTGCTACTCTCAGTCATATTTCACATTACTAACATTGAAGCCGCAAATCTGGTTTCTAACATTCACATTACATGCTATCCTAACAGAGGAATAAAAAACCCTCTGGCTGAGCTAGAGTACAAAGATGAATTGTGCAATATTATCTGCTGCATAGACTGGCCATTCATGACTGAAATTCACATGAAGCTACACAATATGTTCAACACACAATTCTGAACTTCATATGGATGAGGGACAAACTGCTGCTACTGTCATCACACCAACAGGAAAACAAATGGACAGATGAAAGAGGGGGGGGAAAGGACTAGTAGAAGAGAAGCAGACAGAAATAAAAATATTGGTAAAGCAGTTGAATACATAAGTAGCACAGTAAGAGGACATTCAATAGATTAATAAAGGTATTATTTTGTAGGAGGGTGTTGGGGCTTTTTAAACCAGAGAAAATAATTGTTTTCAGGAAAGATAAATGCACCATTACAGTTATCCTTAAGGAAACATGACTGCTCCTGTTTTATCCCAGTTTCTGTCTCCCCTGAAATCACCAAAAGGTTAATTGGATAGAATGGATACTGCTGTTGAGTAATACAGGCAGAATCATAGCTTCCTCCCTATGCTTGTTTGAAGACCACTAAATTAAAAATAACTTCAAAAGATGAAAACAAAAATGTTTCTAGCACTACAGGGTACTGTGGTCTTGTACCCCATCATAATAAAAGAGAAGACGAATACAACATCCTTCTTAAATTCAAGAGAATAGAAGGCTTTATGCAATGGCCAAAATAACTGATTCTTTCCAAAGCATTTTATTTATAGACGGGTGAGTTTACATATTAAGTCTGAATTATGCTGTGCATATAGAAATGAAATTGTTCTGAGAATTACTTATATTGAAGAGAAAATTATACTGGTTTTGCAAAATTAGTTATGTGAAAACTATCAACTAGTAGCTATATACGTATGCATGCAATTAATACACACCTATATATGCACAAGAAGGCAATAGTTAAGTGCAGACATTTGACCCAGAGCAGCAAGTTTGATTTGTTCAATATTTTGGAGGGCAAGGGCAAAGGCAAAAGAGGAAAGGCTAAACCTTAATTTCAATGTATAACAAAACTTCTTTCAAAATCAGAAAATATGAGTAAAATTGAGCTATCTTTAAAGGCTGAAGAATTAAAATAATAACAAAGAGAAACTGTTTTTGTAAAACTTAAGTTTTCACAGTTATTTCTCTACTTTTAAGCAGTACTAAAAGAATGAAACATAACCAGTCATAATAATGTATTACATGATGATGTTTAAAAGGAGAGAAACACCACTGTTTGCTGAATGAGACCACACCAATAGCAAGTATACACTACACCTCTTTGCCAAGTCTTGCTTTCCATAACACTTCCCAAATCCATCTTTTCTTCAAAAGACTGGCCTTCTTTGACGTCCCATTTACCTTGCATGCCAGTATCCACTTCCTTCTGTTCAAGAGGCTGAAAAAGCGCTTGAGAACTGAACAGTTCTAAGCTGCCCTTCCTCAGGAAGCTGTATGGTGTCTCTTTATGGTAGTCGCCTGTTTTTTCAGGAACAGGATGTGTGGTTTCTTCCTCAAAGGAGCTGTACTTTGTTATTTCATTAGCTTCATGTGCTATAAATCTCTTTCTTTCTTCTTCATGCTTCTTTGATGCTCTTTTGCTTTCTAGCGCTTCCATTGTGGGCTGCCATTGTTCTGACTTCTGTGTGTATTTTCCTGAAGAGTCTGAGTTTTCTGCTGAAGAGTGGAATCTCAAATCAGCTCTAGTGGCAGCACTCACACTTCCATCACTAGCTGGCTTTGTTTGCAGGTCTCCAGCAAACGATGCAGAAAGGGCAGATGCCATTGTTGAAATCGATGTTGCAACTGCAGTTGACAGGGCAGTAATTTTTCCACTTTCATTCTGTACCTATGGACACACACATACACACACACACGAACTTAAAAGCTCAGAATTCAATTCCTGAAAACAGTCCAATCGTGTCAGTTCTTCAGAGGTGTGCTGCTGTATGAATGTAGTGCTCAATAAATATAGACTAGAAACAGGTAAGGAGAGCAACAATGCCCCCATAATTTGCCTTACAGATGGATTATTCCACTCAGGGAAGAAACAACTGCATGTGAACAGCAACATCTTTAGTAATAATGGGTGTATGTGTAGCATGCAACATGATGTTGTGACAGGGCTCCATGAAAAGGCTCATACTTGCATGGTACTGCAGAGCACTGGGGAAGGAAATGAGTAGTTCAGGTTCCAGACTCTGGATGACATGCCATGTGCCCTGGCTAATCAACTCTGCATCTCAGCAGGACTAATTGGCTTTGGCACAGCTCTGCTCTGACACAGTTATGCAGCTTCCAGCTCTGGAGCTAGCTCAGCGCTAGAGAGGCTACTCTGTCCTGTCCTACATAGGGCAGACATTCCTGATGCTTCTGCCACATAAATCACGTTCACAAGAGACTGTTAGTGTGACTTTTTCAAATATAACATTGGCAGTCATGTATACCTCTAAGCAAAGTATCTGAATCTACGAAGCATATTAAAAACCCCTCCAAATTTGCTTTGCAAGCCTCCACAGTGAAACAATTACCTTTTCTGCTCTTCTAACATAATAATTTTTTAGTTTTCCTACAGACAGTTAAGAGGAAAAATTTTTCTGAAATACAGGGCTTTGCTTAATGTCTTCTCCAAAGGAGCCAAAAAACTATGAAAGAGATCAACAAACATGCCTTCGTACGCATCAGGAGAGGGTTCTGTTTGGCTTTTTTGTTGTTTTCTTAAACTGCTGGGCTGGTGAACAGCATGCAAAAGGAACAGATAAAAACATGCCACTAAGAGGAAAACAACTGAAAACTCAAAATGCACATGCAAATTCCATAAAGCATGGACACCACAGTCATTCATTAAACAAATTGGAAAGCAGAGCAAAGACTACTGCACTAGCTCAAGGATTCCAAAGCAAGATTAAGAAAGTAGTTACCAGTTTACTCTTGTTCCACTGCATCTATCAGAATTAGAAATTTAGAGGAGATCAGCAAAGGGATTTCAGCTTTAATTAGAAAACATTTACATTTGCAACCACCTATGTTGGGAACATAACCTCTAGCTATCTATTATGATATTTTTCTTTTGTTCCTTCCTAGAAAAACTGTAACTGCACCTCAAAACATCCCAAGACTCCAACAATTCACTATACAATGTTTTTTTGAAAATGCATTCCCATTGAAGTTGTTTCGGAGTCAACTCTGGTTTCTTTGGCTAGGTTCAGAAAGGGATAATAAAAGATGCTTCCTCTGTGTTTCCTTGCTTGAAAAGCAAGTTTGTCTGTAAAAGTCTGACAAACTAATGTGACTGTCACTTCCTTCCCGTCTGCTCCAAGCCCATTTCTGTTGATCACCTTCCTGGCTGTCAAACAAGTTAGTGACAGAGTCATTAAAGAGGACAGGCTGTGACAGTGGTTGGCATTTGGAAAAAGCATGAAAAGAGCACCATGTAAGGTGTGGAAATCCTGCTAAATAAATTTGCCAAATATTTACTACCACTTCATGCCTAAGTAAAGTAGGCATAAAAGGTAGACTATATTTCTGTACAGCTTTGCACCAATATGGTTAGAGAAAGCCTACCTTCTCAGTATTAAGTTCTAATATGGAAAAAGTATAAGCACAAATGAAGCATATAAAAAAAAACAAACAGTAGGAACTTTCTAACACACATATTGATCCAAATCCCTAGAAATATAACATGCATAGGACTTGTGCTTCCCTGTTAGAGTGATTTCTTTTAAAGTTCAAACACTAAGGGACTGATGTTTCTCCTATTGTGAACATCAGCTCTGAAAGACCACTGCTGGGCCATCTTATGCTCACACTCCAGTTAAGAGACATCGCTTTGTAGTTCCAATTATATGAAGGATTCCAGAACAGAATTTCAAACATATTCTACTTTGTGGAAAAATAATACAAATAAAAATATATGTCCCCCTTCCAGAGGAAAATGACAGAATATGTCCTGAATAATAATGGAAACATATAGTGCTTTCAGGAAAGAGTCTGAGAGTTGCACATGACAAAGTTCCAAAATTCCCTGAAAATACCTCTGAAGCACAACAATATGTGTAACCATTTTTACCCTTTTGGTCAGGAGTCTACTTTTTAGAAGACATGTAATACTCTACCAGAAAAGACAGACCTTTGAAAGGTACAACATGTGCTAATCTGGAAGATCCTATACTCTTGAATTACTTAAAGAACACACACAAATGAAATCAGACATTTTAGACGATGTTGCTCCTCAGTGTCAGAAGACTGCTTCCTGACAAGCTTTTTCCTGCAAATATGTCATAACCCCAGTGTATAGCTCAGAGCAAAGAGAAAGCCAGCTGTTACAACATCTTACACTGAAGCTGTTTTCACCAATGAAAAGAAACAAACGAAAGAGAGCTAAGATTGCACTTACCTGCTCAACTTCCCCAAGAGTGACTGGCTGAGTCTGGTAACGAGCATTCATTCTCCTGTGCCTAATATCTCCTCGACTCCTTGTGGGGATGGCCCTCGATACTGGTTGAGACAGTTTGTTAAACAAAGCCATCTTTTCTGCCAGACTTAAGGTGGAAGAATCTGGTTCCTCAGATTGATCTTGCCCCATCGCCTCTTTGGCTGCTCTTATCTCCTCTTTAGCTAAAATTTTTTGGTGTGCTGATGCCTGCAAGCTGAAGAAACAGGACTGGAAATGAGTCTGGAAAAAGCTGTTCTGAGGTTTTAAAATCTCAACCTAATAGAAGCAGAACTGCACATGAAGCACAACAGCCAATGTAATATAGCAGCCTAAGTGGTTATGCAGTGGTTCAACATTGGCATGATGAATTCTAATTCAACTGCTGAAGATTCAAAAAGGGTTAAATTTTCATACACAACTTCATTGGATTAGGACACAACAATTTTTTTAAAAGGGGAACTCAAGATTGAAGACAGTCTTTTGAGACCAATCTCTTCATAGAGAATACAGAGAGATAATGAAGATGCGTTCTGTAGAACAAACATGGGTTCTACAGTGCCATTTACGTAAAATTTGATTTTATTAGAAATAATTTCTGTATCATATACGGTAAAAACATTTAAAACACAAATTTAAGTTCCAAGTTAGTGCTGCTTTTGGGTTACAATAAACTGTTATGCGTCTTGTAATTTGAAATTGACCAGAATTCAGACTGTCTTTTGTTTTGAGTTTTCTGGGGTAACTCAACAACAAAAATAGTTGTGAAACATACTCCATTAATTTTGAATATTGTTTGACCAATGCTGAAGGCAGACACATTCATTCATAAAAGCCGCAACTGCATTTGTCTCTACAATAATATATTTTAGTCACCTCTACCATAATATATTTTATTCACCTTCTGCCACATTTATGGAATTAGTAGTATTCTCTTTCAGAATAGGCAAACAGTATTCTGCAACTTTACCTATAGGTGGTGCAATTTCTTATCTTTAATTTTGCAAGCTAAAAAAAAATATTTGTAGAGACAGACAAAGTGGACATGTACTCCTTGTGAAATCAAGCACCCAGCTTCGATATTTTCAATTTAAGATGACATTACTGTATAAAAAAAAAGGACAAGACCAAAGAGGGTTCTGCTAGGTTTGCTCACATGCAAATTAATTTCTTTCATAAAGAAAAATATGCTTCTAGAACAGGTAAGTGTGGTTAGAAAGGTTCTGAAAACAGATTCTTGACATAAAAATAAGCTGCATTGGTTTACCATGCAAACATAAATGAAGTTGACAAATGTTTTAAATATTCCTGAAATGAGTATTGACGTGACACATTGAAAAGGCATTCAAGACTTTAAAGATGCATCTGCTATTGAGGAATCTTGTGCTCCATGTAACATGCATATTTATGCCCCCCAGTACCTGATGGGTTGTACAGTGCTCTTAACTACAGTGGGACTAGGTACTCTTGTCACTACTGTGTGGGTATTCATAGAACGTGAAGCAGGGGTAGATTCACTTTAAAGAATTGCCAAGGAGGGAATATTCACAAGGAGAGAGAAGAAAAAAGCATTAAGAAAAGCAATGCATTAAGTGTTAACTACAGAAAAGACCAAAACCAAACCAAACCAAAACAGAAAAAAAACCAAAGAGCAATGATTTTTAATTAACTGAGTTATCTGCTGCGGCCTTTACAAAAGTAACTTCAAGTATGTTGAAAGAACTAAAAAGCTAGAGGAGCTAACAGACTGTCTCTTGAAGTTACCCATTACCCATAACATAAGCTATATTTTAGTAGATCGTTAGGTGAATATTAATTCACTTTCTTTTTTGTGTGTTCCCCAAACCTGACTTTTGTTTCTTTAGGAAAATTTCAAGATGTATGACCAGAGTGCAAAAAATGAATTTCCAAAAAGTAATTTGAGATTTCAGAGTGTAAAATGTTTTCCCCAATACAAATAAATTCCATAAGAACTTGTGCAGATTTCCCTCAGCGCAAAGTATCTTTTTCATTTGAGTTACAAACCAGGGTTATGATTAATCCCCTTTACCTAATCTATAGGTTCATAAGCTTTCTGCCAAATTATAGTTCATGCAAGTTATGCTTTTATAGTCCCTCTACTTCTAAAAAGGAATTTCAATATAGTTTCCCCTGTGGTTCTCAAGGAAGTTAGACTTTAACAATAAATGATTTCCTTGCTACAAAGTTGTAAATACCACATATATGGGAACTTATTCCCAGATTTGAAAGCAGGAACCAAAGTTATAGCCAACATATGTAACAAGACTTACGTAGCTGCAATGACCACTTCCTCACTGGTAATTGGTTGTGTGTGTGATCTATCCTGCAAACGCCGCAGTCTTCTTTCTACTGCTGAACTTCTCGTAGGTGGTTTAGGAATATTTTTCATTTCAAATGACTTTTCCATTTCCTAAGAGGACATACATCATAACTAAAACCACGGCTGAATGTTCTAAACCAGTACTTTCTTTACAGCTTTCTTGCACGCAAAGAATAAATTTCCCAAATGACCATCTTTGAATTAGAAGTAGGATGTAATTGCACAGAAGGTGTCATGGGCTTAAACCAAACTACACATCTCGCTAAATGATGTTCTTTAAGAAGGCTTTGGAGCAACAGGTCTACTGTGTAGGTAGGTAAGATGAAGTAAAAAGATGTTATGTAGCTTGGACTTGGTTAACTTCATTGCACTTAATTCTCATGCAGTTTGGGATCTTTAGCATCTTGTATATGAAATGATTAACTCAGCCTTCTATTAAGAAAATGTAATACTTACTCTAAAAAGCAGCCTTTTTGCGGCTACACTTAGTTTGGCTCGGTCATCCATTTTTTCTTCATCTACTCAAAGGAAAAAATAAGTGAGGCTGAATGTAATTAATCAAGCTCATATTAAACACAAATTGTTTTGTTTTTTTTAAATGATTTCTGAATTCCTCAAAAATTACATTTGAGTAAGATAAGAAGGACCACTAGCAAGTAAGCTGTTTGTTACTCTCTTTTAACGGAAGACTTCTCAGGAAACAGGTTGTGTAAACTTTACTTGTTTTTATGTGCAATGCTTCACAGGAAAATTCTTAACATGATTTGAGAACAAAAGATTTGTTTTCATAACAGTTATTGCGCATTTGAGTTATCCAAACAACCCATTATGAATATAATCCAAACCGTTATGAATATAAGCAAACTTACTCTATCGGTCTATGTTAGACACATGGATTAAGAATATAATCGGACTGAAAGACTGTCTTAAAGGTCAGTATTAATCCTGCTGTAGAACATCTATATTCTATTATTGACCATACAAGTTGGTTCCTCCTGGAAGCTGGTCATTCTGATTGCCACCTTGTGTCCCCATTTTTCAGAGACTCATCTGGTATCCATAAGAACTGAAATCAGCATCCTCCAGATCCAAAAATGTGCATCTCAAAGCTGTAAAGAATATAAGCTTCCAAATAGCATAAGGCATTCAATTTAAATTTAGCTATTCAGGAGATTACCTACTTGATTTGTGCCAGACTTGCCAAGAGTGACAAGAGGGAAAGATAAGCAAGATGGCAGACTGAATTATATTATTTAATAACCAGCATAACTTCCTTAGCTAGAAAACCAGCTAAGGCTTTTTTTTATTTATTAGTCCTAGACCAATGATGAAAATGTGTGGTCTAATTTATTTTTTATTTATTGTCTACATCAGAAAAAAACCTCACAACCCTACACTGCAAAGCATCAAGCCATTCCCCTCTTTGCCTCCCATATGAAGTTTGGAATCCATAGACAGACTTTTAGACTTAAATGAATTTGAAATCAAGTCTGTAGTAGACATGGCCTAAGGAAAAGTGGTACTTCAAACATATTATAGGTAACAAAAGCTATTTCCAAGTGGACTTTGTTTGCATTAACAAATGTTATAAAATAGTTCTTCAGTGAAAACAAAACAAAACACATCTGCTCCCATTTCTTCCTTAGAAAGTAGTGTGGTAACATACCTTCAACAGCTGGTATTTCTGCACTCAAAATTGACCTGGTAAAAATTACCAAACAGAAAGAAGTTAGTTGGAAATAAGACATCAAAAATTAAATTCAAACTCCATCTGAAGTAGCAGGACCTCAAAAAAATCTTAAGAGTTGGAAAACTTTATCTATAGTTTCTCAAGTTTCAACAGTTTCCACTTTGACATCCTTTAATAAAGCAGAAAGGCAAGCAATTGCAGCCAAACTTAAATACAGTAAAGATAAATGATTTCCAGTTCAACTTGCAGAAGATAAAACTCTACGATTCGCTGCCAGCTCTTTTAACATAAAATACATAGCTTTGGTTGTTTACCAAAAAAAAAGTAAATGATAAAGCAGAATAGATTGAAAGGAAATTCTTTATATAAAACCAAAAGCATTTA
The DNA here is from genome assembly GCF_034315485.1 of Pezoporus occidentalis. NCBI lineage: Eukaryota > Metazoa > Chordata > Aves > Psittaciformes > Psittacidae > Pezoporus > Pezoporus occidentalis. The sequence goes on along the minus strand of NW_026913800.1, from coordinate 687,040 downwards.
TCATTAGACAGAACCAGACAGCTATAATACTTTATGATGATTCACTGCCCATCATTTTACGTGGAGGGGATTTGCAACAAATTGGTTTGGTCGGTGGTGCTTTTGTTTTTATTTTATAAGAAGCTATAACAAATACTGATTGGTTATAAAGATAAACAATCTTGCAAAATGCTTATACTAACAAATGAACAAAGTCTCTTCACAAGCTGATTCATGTCTACCTGTACCAGAATGCTACACAGAATGCTACGTACGTGCCTACCTATCTGTCTCCTTTCGTTCTGCTGATGTTATAGGTTGAGTTTTAAATCTCTCAGAAGTCTTTCTATTTTCACCAGGAGTAAAATAGCGCCTCGGCCTTCGTGGCCCTCTTTCACGGTCACCATTTGCAGACAAAGTGCTACCTGCTGCTGACATCTCAAACCGAGATTCACTTTAAGACCACATGATAGAAAGTGCATAGAAAAGAAAATAGGAGAGAGAGGTAAAGCATAGATGTAAGCATCTCAACAATTCACTACAGATCACTCTGCATGCTCCTCCGGTAACATGCGCAGATGTACACATTCCAGCTACCCCACATCACAACTTGCACTAGCAAGCAGAAGCACAGAAGCAGGATTCAAACCATCTCAGCCTCCAGTACACACTGGTGAGAGCTAAGCTGTGTGCTTTAAGTGCCGAACACGACTGCTGTTGAGTGTGTGTAATTTTTGCCAAGGACGTGCAAGTTTCACACGAAAATACGTCTGAAATGTCACCTACAGTTCTGTTTTCTTGTTGGCAGCAGCAGACTCCAGAAAGACATTACGGAGCTGGGCAACAGAGACTTTTGTGTCAACCATGCCAATCTCACCGTTTGGTGCATTTGTTTCCACACTTTCCTTACTTTTAGAAGCTTCTAGCTTAGGAGGCACAGTATAGTCAGACATCGAACGAGTCAGGACTTTATGCTTTGCTGTCGACACTTTCCAAACAGGAGCCTTTGCCTTGTCAGGCTGCGTTACAGACCCACTCTGTATGTACATAACAGCTTCACTCCTTTCTATGTTCTCAGTGGTCTTAAACTGCTGCTCAGGGGCCTGCCTCTTATTGCACTCCAGCTCTCTTTGAACTTCTGAGTTAACTTTCAGCTTGCTTGTGAAAGAGGAATTCCCCATGGGAGTATCCAGTTCTCCTCCTCCAAAGAGGCCTTCATGGTTCTTCCCTTGCTTGCGAATCTCAGATGGTAAAATTGGTCTTCTGCCTTTGGAAGCTTGTTCACCCTCCAAGAAATCTTCTTGATCAGGCTTTGCTCCACAATCAAGTGCCTCTTTCTTTTCACTCTCTGATGCAGTGGCTGCTGATGATTTTGTTAAGAGGCTAACACTGTCTGGCAGGATGTGGCTGCCAACAGAGATGTTTGATGGTTCTTCTGTTGCCATCAGCTGAGCTGTGTGAGCAATGCCAGCAGGCTGAATATAGCCATGTATCGGTTGGCGGACTGAACTGACAGGCTGATTTATAACCCTATCAAAGGCAGACGTTTCTGTCTGAAGAGGCATGTAGTGGGCTGGCACTGGATGGGATTTTCTCTGAGATACTGTGTCTGTGCCATGTTCAGGGCTTCCACGAGCACTTTCCTCTTTCACCAGTTTCTCTCTAACTTTTACTCTTTAAGAAAGAAAAAGGATTAAAGCTGTAAACAGCAATACCCAGTCTGAGAAGGATCATAAGACACCTACTGTGGGTACAGGCAGCAACATCGTATTAAAATAAAAGCATTCAACACATAGAAGAAAGCGATGGTATGATGCAACACCTTCCGCCCCCTAAATCTTAGCAATAAAATTGCTCAAAAACATTCAAGTGATTCACAGGACCTTGAACATGCATGACTCCTCAGAAGGTAACCGAGCAAGCTCTGAAAATGTACAGCATGCTCCCATGAGGTCACAACTGCGTTTGTCAAACAGCACATACCCATAGTCTCAAACAAACAAGATGATCAAAACTGCTTTTTATATTATCAAAGTGTTGGGTTCAGTCTGAAATTGCAAATTCTGCTGACAACCATATATTTAAACAGATTTTTGAAGACTTCTAAATACTATGCAGCTTAGGTCATATCAAGATACTGTTGCACTGGGGGAAGGGATGAAAAAAGAACATTGTTATCTCCACCTAGCCCTTCAGATGTTTTGCCAGAGATCTTTTTATTTCTACTTTTGTATATCATATAAGACCTAAAAATCTTACATGTAGTGTAACCTGTTTCAGTAAGTAAAAAAAAAAAAAAAAAAAACAACACAAAACCACATTGAAAATGCAAGCCCAAAGTCAAACTATGGCATGGCTGTTGCTCTTCAGAGGGCTTGCAGGGGAGAAAAGGATTAAAATCAAAACAGGCAATCTGTTTTAAAACAGATCATTACATTTTAACATGCAAAACTTACAGGAATGCTCCCCCAAAGTTACCTTACTTCAGTGTATTTTCTAGAAATGCCTCTAGATTTGCTAACATCCATGCAAAACAGAGTTGTCTTGTACCTTTAGACACTTAATGCGACTGCACTAAGGGAAGGCAAGTGCGTGCAGCCGGAGGCAGCCTTTGCTCTACGACTACAACTGCAGGTAAGCTCTCCTGCAGCTTTACAGCCATGCTGCATGTTCATACAGCTTACAGGGTAAGCACTTGTGAACTGCATAAACAGTATTAAAAATGAAAGACCTGTACTTCCTCCCTGCCCAATGGGTATAAAAAATGATTTTAATTCTGAAGAAGGAGAGAAACTCAAGTACAATAGGAGACTAGCTCTTTATTTGAAAGTAAGTAATCCAGCTCTAAGTATGTGTAATTCCATGCTTGCTACCAACAAACTTTTTGGAGTTTACATTACTAAATAAACCCCAAGATTTTGAAAAAAGGCAAATGAATAACTGAAAGAATACTTCTGGATATTCAAAGTTATCTGAAACACCAACCTTTCTAATATTTTGGTTTTCCTTACCTCTGAGTATTGGTGCACTTACCAGGAAACTCCTCACAGTTACTTAAGTACAGACAGTGTGTTCAGTCTGAAAAAGTGATTCTTTAAACTACATGTACCAAGCATTCTCCAGAACACTCACACTGATGTTAGTACTGGGTTATAAGAATTACTTTCATTGGGAACATAGAAATGATTCTTCCTGCAATGCACCTCACAGGGGGCTAACTGCATGCATTGCCAAACTGGGAGAAAGCAGCTGCTTCATTTACTTTTCAATAGAATTCTTTTTCTTTCTCTTGTACCACCTCCTTTGGAATTCAAGGAATTAATTATAGTGTATGCTAAGAGGACTGATGTGTGGTATAAAAATCTGCTGGTTTGAGGAGTAGAAAGTGGGATAAAATAAGTGATAAAAATTAGTGGAAGCCAGAATGATAGTAGCTGTGGAAGAAGCTAGGGGTGTTTGTACTTCATCAAAATACCAACTGGTTTTAAGCTACAAGAAAAGCAGATGCTTCTGAAAAGTTTCAACAGATGTTTATCCACAAAAAACAACTTTTTAACTTGCTGCTGGTACAGGAAAATTAAAGGCTGTTAAGTGTCAAATGTTAAAAGAAGACTGAGTAAAGGGAAAGAAAGGGGAGGTTTGAGTCTGATTGTTATCCACACAGCTATGTTTTATGATACCTGGAGGGCCAGCTGATAAGTGAAGGTGTGTCCCCTTCTGAATCTTTTTGAAGAAACCATTCAGGTTTTGATTTCCCTGCACTACTACAGAAAACAGAAGTTCAGGTAATTTTTGAAATCTCAACACATGCTCACATTTATCCTCCCAATCTTCCCTCCCCACCACTTTTTTTTGTTTTCTGATTACTCAGTTACAGAGAACTGTTCATAAAAACAAAAGCACAAGCACATTAATCAAATTGACAGGTATAAACTGTGAAACAAACTAGCATATTAAGTCCACAAACATCTAAAAAGTATACTGAGTGTTAAATATTCTGCAAAGGTAACTTTACCGAGTGTGTACTGTCCGGAATTTGAGAAGTGAAAGCAACTACACAATCTTATTTTTGCCATTTGCCATTGCAGGTCAATTTGAAGGGGTTTATGTAAGCAAAACCTAGAAAAGTTGCTAAAATCATTCCTTTACTTTCTGGTTTAATATGGTAAAGATCACTGGATCCAAACCAAAGTAGTAATATGAATTTAATGAAGTTAGAAATTCAGATGGCTACATCATACTTCCCAAGAAATTCTCAGGATCATCTGGAACCCCGTGTAGCCCTGTAGCTTCAGAAATGCAAACCCAGTTAGATCAAGTAAAACATGCTGTGTCACTAGAAGACAGGGGAAAGGAAAAGATTGAAAAAACAAAGTAATCCCAATTTGATCTTGTCTTGATTTTATTTTGTTTCCATTTTGGAGTTGAAAGGGAACAAGAGCACTGCAAACTTCTAAAAGCCCTGTAGGAAAGGGTGTTTCAGACTACCTACACACCTTTTCTCAAATACTTTCCTAATGCCCACCTTCACCTACAGTAGATCACATCAAATACTTTTAACCTTGTAAGCACAGACTGTCTGGCCACATTATCATTTACAAACAAACTCCCTGGAGCAGACAAGCATGCAGGCTGCTTTCCATTACCTATGGATACATCTGGAAGAACTTGCATGGCAGTAGAAATATTTGGGATAAAAAATCCCAAATTAAGCTCCAGGTCACCTACTTCAGTTTTTCTTAGCTGGTCTTTTAATGAAAATAGTTGAAAAAGTAAAATTAACTGTTCTTAAGGTAACAGTGCATTTACTGCAAAAAAGTTTAAATTTGAGAACTCACCTACAGTCGTCACCCTATCCAAATCGCTTAGAACAAAGTCAAACACCGACTGTTAGAATACTTTTTGTTTTTCCAAATGTTTTTGAATTCTGAAAGGAACTGACCAAATAGGAGGTAAACACATTTCAAAGCAGCTGACCCAGTTGCTGGAATTGCTTTGAAGCAAGCAAACTTCCTTCTCCTCTCTTAATGTGTACTTTGGCACATTTTTATAGTGGGCCCAAGCAGCAATTATTTGTACTTGACCATTCATCCTTTGAAGAGAGCAGTCAGAAGAACGCAAGCCATGTTTTGAATTTAGAGTTAATCAGCCACTTCAGCAGCCAAATGCAAACAATGTCAAATGTAGAACTTCGTTGTCTTCTCAGTGATGGATAACAGGATTAATTATTAAATCTTCTTAGGACTGAAGGCACAAAGCTTTCATATGTATTCCAAAGCAAGCTGCATTTATTTTCGAATTTGAACACTGCAAATTTTACAAAACCAACCTTGCACTCTGTATAATGTGGAACTGACTGCAAGACAGCAACCACCTGGAAAACTGGCATTAGCCCTTGTTTCACTTGTGCAAATGGCCTTATAGAAGACCACCACACGAAAACTTTAAACAGACAGCATGGAAATAGGCAATAACTTCTTTACACTCAGAAACAGGGACAAAAGTTTCTGAGAGGTTATTCATAAAAATCTGACTATCACACTATTGAGTATTGAGTATGAACTGGCACTGGAAGTTGTCGGGGCATCAAAATGAAGAGCAGGCTCTTGGAAACTTGGGCTTTAAAATACTACCTACTACCTACATGCACATCCAAACAAGACCAAATCCTAAGTTGAAATCCTTGGCTGCAGTAAGTTCTACACCACATCTTGGTGGATGCAGATGAGTTCCTTCAAAAGGAAAGGCAGACTGTAACTGTGGGAAAGTTGTTTTATGCAAATACTGATCCTAGCTTCATCCAAAAAGAATCTGAAATTCGTGATACTGCAGTCAGTAGTTTGTATTAAGTTATGACTTATTCACAGAATCATAGAATGGTTTGGGTTGGAAGTAACCTTTAAAGGTCATCTAGTCCAACCTTTCCAATTAAGAGGAACACATTCCACTAGACCAAGTTGTTCAGAGCCTTGCCCATACTGAGCTTGAATGTTTCCAGGGATGGGGAAGCCACAACCTCTCTGGGCAATCTGTTCCACTGTTTCACAAGCCTCATTATAAAAAATATTTCTTCCTTAAATCTATTCCAAATGTACACTAATTAGTTTAAAATAATTAGCCCTTGCCCTATCACTACAAGCCCTGCTTAAAAGTTTGTCCGCATCTTTCTTATATGCCCCCTTTAAGCACTGAAAGGCTGCAATGAGGTCTTCTTTGGAGCCTTCTCTTCTCCAGGCTGAACAAGGCTTTCCTCACAGTAGAGGTGCTCTATCTTCCTGATCATTTTTATGGCCTTCCTCTGGACCCTTTATTACAGGTCCACATCTTTGCTGGGCTCCAGATGGAGTCTCATGAGAATGGAGGAGCAAAATCACCTGCCTTAACCTGCTGGCCATACTTCTTCAGATGCAGCCTAAGACATAACTGGCCTTCTGGGCTGCCATTGCACATTGCTAGATATTGACCAGCTTTTCATCTACCAATACCCCTAAGTCATTCTCTGCAGGCCTGCTCTCAATCCTTATATCCCCACACTGTATTGATACCAGGGGTTTCCCCAGCTCAGGTGGAGGACGTTACACTTGGCCTTGTTGAACATCATGAGGCTTACACAGGCCCACTTCTCAAGCTTGTCCAGGTCCCTCTGAACAACAGCCTGTCCCTCAGGCACATCAACTGCACCACTCAGCTTAGTGCGATCTGCAAACCTCCTAAGGGTGCACTCATCCCACTGTGTCATTGATGAAGATACCAAACAGTGCTGCTCCCAATATGGACCTGTGAGAGACCCCACTTGTCACTGATCTCTATCTAGACATTGATCCATTGACCACCACACTCTGGTGTGTGGATGTGACCATCCAACCAACTTGTCATCTGCTGAGCAGTCCACTAATCAAATCCCTACCTCTCCACTTTAGAGAGAAGGATGTTGTGGAGGACCACACCAAATGCCTCACATAAGATCAGACAGACAACAACTGCAGCTCTTCACTTGTCCACTGGTGTAGTCACTCTATCACAGGAGGCCACTAAGGCAGGGCTGTCCTTTGTGAAGCCATGTTGGCTGTCTTGAATCACCTCCTGTCTCTTGCTTTTCTTTCCTGATTTTTTACACCTGGTGATCGAGAGCTCTTGTACTCTATGGAAACCATCCTTAAAGATCTGCCAGATCTGTTCCTGCTTCTTTTGCCCCACTGTCATTTGTTAGTATTTCACTAATGCAGAACAGAGAAGTAAAATCGACCCTACCACAAATGCGATGGAGTTTAAACTCTGGAACCATCCTAACACCAGAAACCACCTGAAAATGGATCTTACCATTTCATTATCTGGAAACAGAGAACAACTAAGTCTCAAAAAAAGAAAGATCTCGCAGGAGGGGCCTGTCTCAACCAGTGCTTACCAAACACAGGTGATCCCTTGGTGGTTCACATAGCATCAGATCTTGTAGGGACACTGAACTTTTCACAAATGAAAGAGCATGCTCCCATTAAAAACACTGTTGCCTTAATTATTGCTCCTCTGCCCAACTTCTGCAGCATCTTTTATTATCAAAAAATAAGTAATGCCAGGAGTGGCAGCTTTAAAAAAAAAAAGTTGGAATTTGTGAATGATTTGGTAATGCCTTCAGCCCGCTCCCTCTGACCTCTTCACTGGTTTAGAGTTGCATTAGAAAAAAACACATTTGCTAGCTAAACATGAGGGAGCTTTATAAGGAGGCCTGATGTCTCAACATTAAAGGCTATCTGTGAATGAGCAGAATCAGGTGTCTTTCTATAGCTAGCATGCTGTTTCACCAGGGCAGCTTCTCCTGGTTTGGAAGAGGTAACAACCTGGAAGGCATTTCATTGTTCAGTGTTTCATTGGTTTCCCCTCACAGAAACAGTGACTAGGATTGCTTTATGAGAATAAAGAAAGTAAAAACCCCTTTTCCACTGCAGCAGACATTCTTGGCTATGAGGTTTGATGGGCTATTCTCTTTGGTTTCCTAAAACTGAAAACTTTCTCCCTTCCTTCACCTTATAAAACAAAGGAAACAATCTGCCAAAGGTCCATTGCTCCAATATCCTTTCCTATCAGTAACTGGATTAGTCAACAGATTTATCTCAAACTGACCATTTGAAGATAAGGGATAATGTTTTGTAATGTCTGAGTTGAGACTGCTTCAGACACATTTTTTTTGGAGCCTAGAATAACCCAGTCAACTTAAGGGGTTTCAGTACAACTCTGGTCTCAGCTGTATCGATGACCCTGCAATGACTATTTCACCTACTGTAGTAGGAAAAATGTAAGCTTAAAACATAAACTAAATATAAGACAGTACTTCCTAAGTATGTTGACTTACTTTCCCTCTGATGGATTTACTGAATGAAAATATTCCTTTAAAACCTTTCCTTAACTGGGAGAGTCTAACAATAGCTCATATAGCCATGTATCCACGCAAAAGAAAGTGAGTGGGGTTAGAAGTCACCTGAATAATGGAAAGCTATGAAAAAAATATTAACAGACTACTACTGGTGTGCCCTATGCAATAAAGTGAAACAAAAAAGGCTAAGTACATTTGAGCAGTTTACAGGCACTGTATATAGATGACTTAATCAATCCACCCATTGGTTAACCTTTGACATGGAAGATTCCTTCATCATTCAAACTCAAAGGTATGCTTGTGAGAGGTAATAAAAAGGCAACAACAAATAAGAATTAAGTTTTGTGATTTTGATGGGAAGGATAAAAAAGTCCAGTCAACGTAGCTTGGTTTTGAATCTACTGCAAAAAATACCAAAAAGTGTGAATGGTCCAGTTTATGCCAGTTCGTTTCAGTTTCTCAGAAACAGTCAGCACTGCTCAGCCTGATGCAGGTGTGTCTACAATTAAGTTCTCATTATAATTTACATCATTTTAGTTGCAACACTTTAACTTAGGTTTTTACAATTATGATTTTCTATCTATCACCTACCTAGAAATAGAAGAATCACACCTAAAGAAAATCATACTCTCAAAAAAATGCTTAGTTGTTATGGCGGCTGAAAATAATGCACATTTTGACAGTCTGGCTTTTGCACTACAGTGTGAAATTACAATGGAAAAATTGTGAAAACAATTTTTTTTTCCTTCTGGAAGGATCTGCTTACCCTATTACTGAAGTAAATTTGTCAAATCTGAAGTAATTCAGAATCATGTGAGGGAGTCGGCTACATTTTCCAAATTCAGCATGGAATTTTAACTGTCCCTTTTGCCCCTTCACACACACAACCTCGATATTATCTGAAAGATTGACTACCACAGTTCAAAAGGGTTTTTACACTTTCACAGCAGGAAAACAAATCAACTACTATTTCAAATGACCCAAGACACTTTTCAGCTTTTGACTCCGAGAACTGCTTTATTTTGGCAGAAGCTGTCATGACGCTATTGAAATCTTCACTGAGAAACAACTTGCTTTTAAGAGGAAAACCCCACCCAAACAATTTCAGCCTATAGAGGAAAAAAGTTAAAGGCTTGCTCTAACAGGTTAAGTAAAAAAAAAACCTAACAACCACCTACTCACAAAATAAAACAAAAAACCACAACAGAATTAGAACCGTAACATCATAACAGCTTCAATTTCTAGTTTGTGTAAGTATCTTAAACATAGTTATTCCACTCCACTTGCAAGTGCCTAATTTTAGCATAAATTCTATAAATATAAGGTGAAACCAAGGACATATCTAATAATAGAAAAAGATACCCACCCCCTTGTTTCAGAAGCACACTGTGGTACAGTAAACCCAACCAATCCATCCTGAGACATCCAAAGCCACTATTCTTCAAGGGTAATAAATATGTTTGCATAAATACTGTAGACATTGCTGCAAAAGGTGATTAAGGTAAAGGAATCTACTGTATAAACAAACAAATAAAAATCATGCTTACCTTTGTCTGATGTTACTGTGCAAGGGCTGGTCATTCTGCAAATGGATTGGTGAGGCTGCCCGCTTTGGTGAAGAGAGGGACTCTCTAGGGGTTTGCTTTGGTGATATTGGCACTTCATTGTAGGAGGAAGATTCTCGGGCAGAAAGCGAAAGAGAGATGGAACTATCCAAGGTTGCTGAAGGGTCAGAAGCCTGTCTAATGGCACTGTCATCATCTGCTTTTCTATCACTCTTTTCATTTGAGAGGTCTTCTTTATCTGGAACACCATCTTTTTCGTGGCTCGTGTACTCTTTGGATTCAGAAATCACACTCTTTAACTCCTTCATTTCAGTTCTGGACAAATATGAGGAGCCACAGTCCTTGTTTTCATCATCTTGCCTTTCACTTTTCACTCCCTTTCTTTCCACACTGTCAGGATCTCTCCTTGCCCGCGTATATCTGGATGAGTAGTCAGAATCCAAATCAGTATCAAGAGATAATCCATATTTTTCTGCTAGCTGGCGCCGCCTCTCTGCCTTGTACCTAGCTATTCTTTCTGCTTTTGACTCTAGCTCCTGGACATCCATGTTTCCTGTACTATACAAGGGCTCTGTATTACCTCCTGTGGTTTCTGCTCGATATCTGGATGATCTGGGTTGTTTTTCTACAGAAGAATCTGAAGTTTCCTCCTCCTCATTTGATCTTCCTGTTGAAAGTACAGCAGATATGAGCAAATCCATCCCAAAACTCTGATTACTCTACCTACCATTCACACTGAGTAAACAAAAAGCTTCCCATTTTTTTACAAGTCAAAGTGTACTAGCGACTGCACAGACACATTACATTTTGGCACTTACGCCTCCAAAAGCATATGCAAATGATAAAGAAATGTCTATTAGTTAAATATGTTGAGTCTCATATCAAAAGACTGTTGTTCTAAAACAATATGGATAACCAACCTTGTTCAAGTAAGACAGCTGAAGAATTAAAAAGGCAAGTTAAAAAGCCCTCTGACCATGGCTTTTCCATAAAGCTCCTCTCCATGTACAGCACAAATGACAGACTAGTAAACATGAAGTAATTCAGTAATGCAAAATTGCCTTAAATTATACTACTTACCTAAGTGGGGACTGTATGGATCAGTTGCACGCATATATCTTGGTGTATCTTCCTCTAATAAACGGTGTGTGACTGAACCTGGACAGTTCTGTAGAAGCATAGGTTGTGTATCATTTTCAATTCCCTCTAAGCGTCTAGCTATTCTCTCTTTTCTGAAAAAGATGTGAAAAATGTGAAACCCAGCATCTTTGAAGATTTGAGGGGAGAGTTTCTAAGAGGAGGTAACAAAACAAGCTGTGTGTTTTGTTTTACAGGCCAAAGGCTTTTTGTTCTTTTACCTTTTCATTTCCAAAAAATCTTGGTTGTTTGGTTCAAACAGTTTTCTTAATTCTGAAACTGAGACAACAAAAGATTATGCAGTTTATAAGCTGCTAAGTTTCAGCAACTCTCAGAAACTTGTTAAAATGCTTTAGCATAAAAGGGAACAATCAAATAAGAGGTTCGAAATTGCTTTTGTCAGAGTACAAGTATTTTCCTCTATTTTCCTAGTTTATTAAGCTTGCATTGTCAAAAGTGCACTAGGCACATAGGTGTAATCATCAAGGAGTCCTCTGCTCCAGAGAGAATCTGCTGTGCTATTCTAGGAACTTTCAAGATCTTGTATAAACTGGGCAAGATACATTTTGATTAGATGGGGTCAAGCTTACATACTATTGTAGCTCATTTCAAAATCAGGTAGTATGGAATTACTGCTTACCCTATCTAAAGAGAGGTCTAGGACTGACCTATTTAAAGAGAAATACTGTCCTCTATTCCCTACTCTTCCTCCACTCCCTTATATTGAGCAAATCCCAGTAATTCACATTTGGAGTGAAAATTACTGTGTATCCTCATTATATTCCTTCATGGTTATCACTCTCTACTTTGCTAATTTTCCCTTATAGTTTTAATTGGACATAATTTCCCTCTCTCCCCGTGAACTATTTGGTGGTGTTATGTGCTAGCAGACAGCTGTCACAGCTCAAAAACCAGTAGTGAACCAACAGGAGGCATGAGAGATGAAGTAATTCATATATATATATATATATATGCACACATATGTGCACAGTTACCAGTGATGTTTGCAAGCCACATTGGAGCAGTGAGTGCTACGAAAACAAGTATGGTGTGGCTCCTTACCACTAAGAAGAGAAACCAACCCCAAGGCTATCAAAGGATGCTGTAAACTGGGGGTGTGGGTGGTTGCAAGTACCCCACACTCACCACATCATTGCCTTAGCAAAGATGTTAAGATGTGGTGCTAAAACCTGTGTGCATTTATTCTGATGAAGTTCTGATCCTGCTGACCCAAGGATGAAAAAGCAAGCTCAAGTCTACAGCCTGCTAAATCAGCCCTAGATTAACACCAGAAATGCCTGATGAATCAGGAGTGTCCAGAAGATACTGTTCCACGCCACTGCAGAAGTAAAGCTGTCAGATTTTTCCCTACCAGACTCCATTGCTCTACGTACTTAGAGGATAAACATTATTGAAATGCCACCCTTTTAAAGGTCAGATGCACCTTTTCTCCCTTTCCTCTGCTGCAAGAACTTGCATAGCTAAGTCAGGGTTTCAGCTTACCTGACAAATATCCAGGAAGTTTGCTGTTTGCTCAATACCAGTGCTCATACCTCATAGATACTATTGACATTGCCTGTCACATCAACCTTATGTGCTGAAAAGCCACTAGAATTCCAGGTAAAATATCTTAGATCAGCAAGAATTAATGTATTCTGATCATGACTACTCAGAGAAGCAAATGAATGAGGTACAAATATAGGTACAAATGAATGAGGTACAAATATACAAATGAGGCTACAGCTGAGTGCCTACTGAAAATGTGTGATTAACGGGAAAAAACCAAGTGGGCCACTCTCCAAAAAATTCCTTTAGTCTACATTTTATAGAAAGCAGACTCAAGCTATCCATTTCAATTTGTCAAGCCAAGTTAGCTCAGAATGTGATCACGCCACGAAAATATATAATATGTATACATTTGATGCAACTAGCAGTGCAGAATAGCGAAGTGTGCAGCTGCCTAACAGTACCAACACAAGGGTTGCTTCTTCCATGCCTGATTTCAGCATCTGCAGCAAAGCAGATTGAAGCCTTTGATATTGACCAGGCTGACAGTGGAAGATAGACACTGAAAGTCAGCAAGCTCCAAGCACAGATCTCTGGAGATGAAGGGGAACTAGAGTTGGGCAATGCAAAATTTGCATCCTGAACCAATACCAAAGCAAAGACCTTTTTCATAGTGTTTTCATAGACCTTTCTCTCAATTCATGAACAGTTCCTGCTGCTGCCCGGCCTACTCAAGCTGTGCTAGCAGTGGAACTGTGCTAAACAGAGAACTTACCCATATGAAACCACCTTTCATCTCACATTCACACCAAAGAAATGGTTTCTCATAAATACTTTGCTCTCACCTCCGCCAAAGCTACTTCTGTTTAAGTTTGTTTGTCTGGCTATTAGAATGTTTCTGTTCCATCTGCTAGCTATACATACATAAAATGGTCAAAACAAACCTCATAATTGTTCTGCCACTTCAGACAGGTCAAAGGCCTCCACAGCTCACAGTTAATAAAACCACATTCCACCCAAACCCTGATCATTTTTCTTCCCTAGTCACCAATTTATACAGTCCCTAAAACCACCATCACAGAACAGGTCTTTTACACGGCTTTAAAGTTCTAAAGCATAGCTTTGTATACTGAAGTCTTTGTTCCCCCACCCCCCCAAAAAAGTAGTCCACATACAAGAAATGTGGAACGTCCAAAGAACTCCCAGCAACGTTAGCTCGACACTCTTTTGCTACGTGTTAGCTGAAGTTCCAGAGATTCTACTACTGCTTTGCAGCCCTAAAAAGAGCACTGACTTAACGAAGAATCTCTCCAACACCTTCCCAAACAAGATGGGACAAAAATAGCATGGGACTACTCTATGCTGCCTTACACTTTTTCCACACTTGAGATTCCAGACAGTAATTTCAGCTAGGTTGGCCAACATCTGCAGAGGTTTTTTTGTGAAAGTATTTTCAGCAATAGTCTTCTGGGGAGGTGAGAAAAAGAAGGAAAAACAAAACAAAAACAAACAACGAAACCCCAACACCCCCAAACAAAAAACCCCACCAACACAGCCACCAAAAAAAAAAAAAAAAGAAGACAAAATCCAAACCAAACACCCCCCCCCAAAAAAAAACCACCAACAACAAACCCCCCCCCCCCAAAAAAAAAAAAAGAGAAAATAAACAAAAACACAACACCAACTCCCCTCCCCCCAGAAAGAAAGATAAAATGCAGGAAGTCTTCTACTCTAGTGATTTTTTTAATTTTTTTTTTTTTTCCTGAGTATTTGATTTCAAAACCTGAAGGCCAGTTGGAAAAATTTCACCCCCAAGTACACGAGTTGGCCCTTGCAAGCTTAGGTGATTGCATATCTCCTTTTCAGTTTGCAATCTGAATATGTTGGTGCCAATTTGACACCTGCATATGGGAACATAATCCATCAGAAACTACACCATTTCAAAGACACCTATGACAGTGCTAAAGAGTAGCAACACTTCTACCTAAAAAGCAGCACAAAGATCTGATTCAGAGAAAAGACAAGACTAAGAAGCTTCAAATAACTAATTTTACAATAAAAGCTCCTTATCTATGTTACTTCATGCCAACACATTTTGTAGGCACTGTTGGTCAGTATAGTTAAGGCCAACAGGAAGAACAGCCACGGGTCAGGTGCAGTCCTTAGCTTCAGGCTTTATTTTAGGATGTTGAGCATGATGCTGTGGTAGGATACCCTCTAACCTAGACTGTCAAGAGGCACCTTAATTTTTGTAACTGTAGACATTCTGAACAGAATTTTCTTTATAATACCAGAATTTAGCAAAAGCAGTATTGTTCCATGTCTCATCCCAGAATAAGAAACAGAAAGTATGTTTGGAGTGTACCTTATAAAAATGTTTTAAAAAGTCCTTAAATTAAGGTGAAAGTTTTTTTACAGAAGCCATTCATCTTTCAGAAACATTGCTTACAGAATATAAATATGTTTTTGCTGAAAGGTCTCTTTGGTAACAGCAGAGGGGATACACGTGGATAAAGCTGCAGGCATGCGACAGTGGATTTATTTTTAAAATACAGAAAATGTAAAAATTAAATCAAGTCTTCCAAAAGTCCAAGTAGAGAACGAGCAGGAACATTTGTGAAGCCTGAATAGACATAAATCAAAAATTCACCTGAAATTTCTCAGAGATAGTAAATAAACATTGCAACACAAGTATTTTCATTTTGAACAAAATTTAATATGGCAGTGAAGCCTAGGTGCCGTGTTCCTATTCTCCTCTTGGCCTCACCTGGAGATATGATGGTCTACAAACCAGGCTGGAGAAGCATTTATCATCTGGTTACACTAGCAGAGGCATACATGTTCAATGTCTATCTGCAGGTAGCAATATGTGAGACTTCAGCTAGACTCTTTGAACCTCAGTTCAGTCTGTATCAGTTGAAAATTAAATATATTCCCTTGATTTTCCAACACATGAAAATCCAGGTTAAAGTTAGGCCTTAGATGGGACAAATAACCTGTACTTCCAGTAAGTGTTTGAAAGAGCCTCAAGTAGCTCCCACTGTGAACTTTTTCTTAAGTCTGGTATACACTAAACTTGATGCCTTTATTATGAGAATAATTTCTTAGGAAATACAGGCATCTCAAACCAGAAATTCACTGAGAAGCAACTGACAGACAAGGTTTCTCAACCGAAGGCTCTCACAATTAACTTGTTGGCCAGCATGACTGTAAAACTAAGCATCTGGAAAAATGAGGGACTACATATACTAGCGCTCTCAGGACGCCTGGGTTGGGTAAATCCATATCACTCTATACCATTATTGTGTCAATGAAGTCTTTCTGAACATCTGTAATAACTACATTTAAAAGCAAGCATACCACTTAAATGTTATGCTGGAAGAAGGACTCCTTTTTCTAAAGGATCTCTGCAACGAATGACACTAGAAGAGCAAGCTAGCTCCTTTACATTACGGTTAGTGCATCTAGCCTTGCAGTTTGTCTGAAAAGGGCAAATAACATCAGAACACACAATTTTAAGCAAAGTTCTGAGATCCATAACATCCTTGAGTGAAGGGAGCATCTTTATGCCAGTTACACATAGCTCTTAAGTTGAACGTCATCCTTTACTGATCAAGAACTATTTCCCAGCAAACTGTGATTTTTTTCTTAAAAATTAAAGAGAATTAACTCTACTACCTCAACTGTGTTAAAAAAAAAATAAAGATGGAACTGCTGTTTTCTTCTTAACTTATTCAGACTAAGACAGACGTTTAAAAAAAAATTAACAATCCCCAAACCTATATGTAGTGCAGATCCTTTAGCATGCAAGACTAAAAGTCAGCGTGTAGTCTGTTGGTCGTGCAAGCACAGTGATTCTACTAATCACTGAAGGGGACTGGAAAGAGCTGTGACGACAAGCCAAGTTAATACTTTTAAATTCAGTATTAATCTAATTGTACAAAGAAAGCAACCTCTCTGATGTTTTGAATTTCAACTACTTAAACTACTGAAAACTAGGTAAGCAAAGCTGAACTTTACGAAGTAAGGATGTAGTAAGGCCTTGTAAAAGAGCATTGTGGTTCATCCCTTATGCATACTTCACAGGGAAAAGGAAACTCATTTACAAAGGATCTGTGCCCAAATGATTTTAACTGTGCATAGAATAAACTTCACATGGTGTTAGATTACCACTTGTGTTCATAATGTGTCTTCCTTACCTACCTTTTGGAAGTACTGCTAAGAGATTAGCATCAATATCCTTTGTGCTGTTTGCAAGCTCTTCTTTATCTTCAAATGAGAACTCCTTCTGAAAACTGAAAGCAACATCTTGTTTACAGAACTGTGGATGTTTCTGTTACAAATCAAATAAAGACAAGATGTAACCAATTTGTGGCAAGATAGTCTAATAGAGATACCAAAGAAAATATTTTCCATAAGAACAAAATAAGAAATAACCCCACAAAACTCACAAAGCCAAACCTAACATAATTTGAAACCTGCTTGGAACTGACTGTGACACATTTTTGCATTAAATTGCTGACTGAAAACTACTTCAAAATGCTCTGCTAGCAATCACCTTTGAAATAATCTGTATCAAATTATTCTTCATAAATATTAAAACATATTTCATCAAATACAGTACTGTATGCACACTCTGCCTAAAAGCCTTCTGCACGACTGCCCTACTGTTGTTACTCCACTGATCTCTGGATATTTTGTAGTTTATAATACACTAACATGAGCAGCAGATAATTTAGTTTTATACTTTGTCTTCTCAAAACAGCAAAAGTGGCCATTTAGATAAAACAAAATATTTCTTTAAATATGTTCATTAAATATACAAATTTTAACTTTAAAATGCAGGTGCTATAGTGGCCCAAAGTATATACTAACTGAGAACAGATACTTTTTTGGAGATTTACCCTCTTGTGGGTAAACAAAGTGAGATTATTCTTTCCTATTATTAAACACAGAGAGAGAACTCTTCTATTCACAGAAAAATAGAATGGTTAGGATTGGAAAGGACCTTAAGATCATCTAGTTCTGCCATCATGACTTCTAAACTATCCCAACCAGACTTAAGAAAGCTTACTACTGTCTTAAAACCTTTAGTAAACTGTGTAGACAGATGTAACAGACACAAATCCACAGTGATCTTAGCTCAGTGATCTAAGCATAGTGACCTTAGAGCTGCGCATGGGCAGAGCTGTGCCATACGATTTACTGTCACCTGATTAAGACAAACTGCACACAGCCTTACAGTTGGCAACTCCTTCCTTAGAACAGTTTTTAAATGGCTCTTTTAAAGAATTGAATATCCTTTCATCAAAGGTATTTGGTAAGAAAAGAAAGAATAGGTAAAAATTATTCTGTACTCACTATTCCAGAAGAACATTTCTTATTGAAAAGGGATTTAACATATAATGACTAATAACATTTTACATGAACTCCATGAAGTATTTGCTTCTTTATAGTTTATAAATAATATACTTTTGTAAGATACTGAGGGGAGAATAAACCCCCTCAAATGACATTAAACAAACTGGGCACTATGCCACCTGCTGCAAACCATCTCCAACAACTGCACTTAGAGAAATTATTCCAGGTACTGCCAAGAAAAGAAATATTAGCCAATACAAAAAAATAGCAAGCAGAAGACGGAGAAGTGCAATAATTTGTCCGTTAGGAAAAACTGTGTATTCTTACAGGGTGAAAACATTTTAATGGAACTAAACAAAAAAACAAAACCAAAATAAAAAAAACACACAGCAGCCACAAGGAAATGGGTCCATGTATCATCTGAGACTGGGTAGAGACTCGGACAACCTCATGTTCCTATATCCCTAACTTCATATTGACAGTACTTGTGATTCTTACTAGCCTTACAACGTACGTTTTTCTTCTCACAGGCACAGCTTCTGGAGTACTCTTAGGAGGAGAGATTCCCAGTTTCCATTTGAAAGGAGTTTCTACTCCTTCTGGCTGAGGATGAGTTTGAAAAATGTGAATAACATTGGCCTAAGGCTATAAATCAAAAAGAAATCTATTCTGTCAAATCAATTTGAGTACTTAAAGCTTGTCTCAAAAGTGCCAAGGGACCCAGCTCATCACTTTTGAATACCTGGGCTTTATTTAGAAGCATCTCCAATTGCTTTCATAATGCTTGTGACAGAGAAGCACCTTAAGTTTCTATAAACATGGTATTCTGCACAGAAAAGCATTCATCCAAACAGCAAAATCCTCATTTAAATTAACTGTGTGCTAACATCTACAACTATGCCTCAGCCCCACATGAATTTTCAAGGGTAAAATTATACAGAAACTGGACGTACACTAACACAGTGGTTCTAAGAATTGTATTATTGCATTGCTGTGGACCCTCAACAGACTTCTAAATACTGTTAACTAGTTAAGTTCACCCTTGTCCCTATCTCCAGACTCCAGGGAATTCCAGGGACTCTGAAGCAACAGACCCTCTAAACCCAGTCTAAATGTTTTTTCACTGGGTTTCCATCCATTTGTTTTCAGGTCAGTGTTGCTGGTTTCCTTACTTATTTTTCTTAAGAGAAATTTTCCACATCTACTCAGCTGTCTCAAGACAGGCTCTCAGTTTTACTGATTTTCGTTGATTGTCTGTAAATAATGTACTTTACCTATTCCAGTTTTAAGTCATCTTTTTCACACAGGGTGACCAGAATTGGATAGTCTTGATTCCACACCTGGGTCTTAGCAGCATCTTATAAAAACAGTAATTTTAATACAGAAATCATTATTGTATGACTAACCAGATGAATGCTGGGATTTACAACCCATTTGCCTTTTTGCATCTATACTCTTTGGTTGCTCAAACCCGCATGAGAAACTAATATGCCAAGGCTTTGCTTTCATCAGGCACAAGTAACAGAAAAATTTATCAGCCTCCAATGTGCACTTAGTATTATTACATTACATCCTTTCTCTATTACTCCTCAAGGTCATTCAGTTCTTTCTGTATGTGAGCTCCCTCCTCCTTCGTACTGAGGATGGCTTCAAACTTTGCTCACTGGCAGATTTCATTAAAATTCTTTTAATAACCACAAACTTCTTAAGCTTAACTCTTGCTGGGCTAGATCACACCATCACAGGTTATCCATTTTGTGAAAGTCCCTTCACAGTTTCCCTTACGCTATCATTTATCATTTCCCTCTGGACAGGCTGTCAATTTTTATTTACTTGTTTATTTTTAAATGTTAACTATTTTCATGTACTGATTATTTAATCCGCAAGGGAGGACTTTTTCTTCTTCAGAGGCATTTTTGTGCTCTCTCTCACAAAGCTGCAGGTGGCATTGCTTGTTTTAAATATTTGCACATTAGAAACAAAATATTTTAAACCAATGTAACAATTACAATGCTTTCACTTGCACAGCTTGTTCAGAGACCAAGCACTGCTCTGAAGATGAAACAGTCAAGCCAAGCAACTGGGTATTTATAGATACATATAAAAAATTAGTTCTAAAAATGAAAGTTGGCATATTTAGGACATGTCACAGTATTCAGCAAGAACATTCATTAGGAATCTAAATTGAGTCAGAATGATGTTAAAGCAATTCCAAATAGTAAAAATAAAATAAAAAAAATAAAATAAAATTACAGGACACTACTCATAAGGGTTTTAAAAAAACATATGCTCGTAAGTACCTCCTCACTAAGGCTTCCCTTTTTCCTCACAGGGATCTATCTAGCTGTTTCCCTGCTAAATGAGCAGTTGCAGCATCAATTTAGCTACTTAAGCAGAGTCAGAAAATCAGACTTGGACTGCCAACTATATCTTACCTTTTAATTCATCTACAACCCTATTCTAAAATTATCACAGCTGCATCTGCTCACCTGTGCTTTCCTTAATGTCTCAAGTCCTGCTATAAATTTAGGTGCAGATTCCGAGCAGCAGCACCAGGAGTTTCTGCACTTAACAGACAACATTATTAAAATCATTTAAGGCATACATGCATGTCTTTAAATGAAAAATAAATACTTCAGAAGTTGCAAGAATTTTTTCCTCTTAAGGTCCCTGTTAATTCTGGATACTGAAAGAAGAACTTGTCCTTCTTTGCTTGCCCAAAATACAGCCTGTGATCATGCTCATGAAATACCATCAACAGCATGAGGTCCCACAAATTTGTTTCACACAGGATTTGTGTGTGTTTTGGCCTCCGGTTGCAAACAAACTCATTATATTCCCCAATGTTCAGGAATCCATACAATTCCTATTAAAACACAGGCAACAATATTTCACAACCTCAATAGTTTTTCTTTAAAAACAATGATGTATAATGTGACATTAGTAGAGTATTTGACAGTCTCAGTAGTTATATTGCTCTTGCAACTTCCACAGTAAGTGTGGGCTGCTTCTATACATCAGGGATTCTAGGCTGAAAACTTCATCTGCTGCTGCTGCAGCATAAAGTTTCTAAATAGCTGCCCCAGTAACCTAGTTAAATGCCCAAAAGCGAGCAGAAGTTTGATCCAAATGCCACTAGTAACACTGCCCTGCCATCTGGGATAAAGCTACAGCATATATTGAGATTTTGTGACTAAAACACGTTTAAAAACCCACTTGCATACCTGCCAGCTCAGTGCTTGGCATTCAGTTTTCATCTCTTTCTCTACCTCTAGGACAATGTCCTTCCCTGGACTCTCACTTAAAAGGTCCATTCTACAAGTCACATTCTTCCTTCACTACTCTCATTTCTACTTTTGCCTACCTGCCTTCCATAAAGCAAAGTGTCTTTTACACCTATTCCCTCCACCTCTCTACAGTACCTAAAATCCAGCATGGCAGATAATCAGGTATGCTTCAGAAGGTGTGTGGTGACTGAAAAGATGCCTGCAAACATAAGCCTGGGTGCCTAAGGCTGGTGGATTCCTGTGCAGCTAAGCCAACAAAACAGCTGGTTGCTGGGGCAAGAGTTAATTCCCAGCTCCCACACCTCTCTCCACCATTATGAATGAGTCCAGCAAGCACAAAGGCAGACACAAAAAACAGCTGGAGTCAGGATGGGAAAAGAGGCCTGTCACCTTGTTTGACTGTGAACTGTATCCCCTTACTCAGCCTCATGGAACTGTGCCCTAAGACTGCAGGTGTGAGGCAGCATGGCCCTGCAAAGAAGCACCAACATCACCTTTCCATTCCTGTCTGCAGTGTTCCCCCCCGCCATGTGCTGACAAAGCTCTCTGCATGGCTGTATAATTAATTCACCTACTTCAGCCACCTTCTTTTTCAGACAGATCAGTTTTCCAACCTAGTTCACTACACGTCAGTACTGCGTCCATGCCATGAAAGGAAAAATGAGCACTGCAGTGGTAGGAGGCTCAGTGAAGACTGGAACTTCTCCCTTAGCAATGTCAGCTATAAATTCCACATTACTTAGGCGGCAGTTGGTATCTTCAATGCCTGTTCAGAGCACCTGTTTGATGCCAAGGTTTGATCCTGTGAGAGGACGAATAATCATCCTCTCTGATAAAAGAATAAATGTATATTCAAGCAATGACTGCGAGTTACAATTGTGCAACCAGTCATCTTCATTAGGCAAGAAAAACTTGATCTTACCTTAATGCTCTCTTCCTTTGGAGCAATCGTGAAGGTTTAAATCTGACTGAGTTTTCTTTGTCAAAATCTATGAAAAAAAAAACAAACAAACCATACCATGGTGAAGATGCTTTAATAAACGGGGAATTTTTAGGAAACTAGAAACTAGAGTTTTCCTGTCCACTGGAAAAGACTGTATAAAGGCCTTCCCCCACAGTCAAAGGAGCATAAGCTGGCACGTCCAAGATGGTGATAAACCAAAGCCTTGCAAAAGTGAGTACAGACAGTAAATATATCAAAAGCATCAATGTTTTATGGAACTGCCATGTTCTAACCCCAGTATACATGGTGTAGCACTGCAGTCTGGGGCTATCATTTAAACTCCTTGACTCAGTTTTCCAGCTTATAAGATGGGTGGTTGACATGTTTATGAAGCACTCTGCAAATAAGAAATGCTGCAAGCAGTAAGAGCCTTTTTGGCTGCATCCTAGCTATATTATAAAAATTGCATATTCACTGCAGAAGTCAGAGATGCCCAGCTGAGGATCTGTTGCAACAAGAGTATTATACCATCCATGACAGAAATATTTCTGAAGGTTGTCTTCTGTTTGGAAGCTCCCATTTTCATCTGAATAGCCTTAGAACATGATTTCAGAAAGGAACACGTGTTTACACTGAGAGCAAAACCATGTCAGATGCAGCCTTATATTCAAAAAGTATGGATTACAAAGCCAGCAGGTTCCCAAACCTTTCTGAACCATAGCAAGCAATGGGTAATTTCCCCTCTCTTCCCCACATCTAACTTTTCCATTTCTGCAGTCGAGAGGGTCTTAACAATAACCAGTGACAAGGGGGACCAGTTATCCAAGCACTGGTTCCCTTCATTCAATGAGGATGCTGTTAAGAGACCTTAGTGAACTGTTAGCCAGGAAGCAGGGGAGCACCTGGTCTGTGACTGCTGTTGAAAAACATGAAGCTACCAGTAATTTACTCCTAATGGGAAAACTGCCTTCCATGCCCATCTATACTTAGTCGACAACCCCAAGACCCTAAATTAATAAATAAGTGGTCTCTGATGCAGTATTCATTTTATTCTTCAAAGACAAGCCTGAATATTGCACAACCTGGACTTTAAGATGATTCAAAAGCAGCTGCATCCCTTTTATTCTACCTCAGAGGTGAGGTTTAACTATCACAAAGAAAAGCCTAACTGCTAGCTGGCAAAAAAAAAGTATTTTTTGCTTATAAAAACTATGCTGAAAGCTAGGTAGGATGTTTATTATCTTCACAGAAAGGGTTTAATGAAACTGTATCTTGTGCCTATGCCTATGCCTTTCAAAACTTTTTGCCCTCCTTCTCTCTTCCACGTCTCCACATACAGGTTTAAAGAAAAAAAAAAGATCACTTTAATAGTGCAATAGAGGAGGCTTAAAATGTGCAAAAAAGGCATTTTTTAGACATCTGCTACAAGTTACTGCAGATTTCAGGGCAGCTTTGCTAATAGCTTTCTTCAACATTAATAGGCAACTTTTCCTGTTTTTGTTAACATTCATTTTTTCTTTCCAAGTAAATGGAGAATAAAGCATGCAGATTTACACAGAAACTTTTGTTAAGACTAAAACAGAGTATTATAAGGAAAACAGTATGAATGGCATATAAATCATTGTATTTTACACGATTCCATGCCATAAGTCTCCTCTAAAAAGGCCAGATTTACAGTATTGTGAGAAGTCTGCAGTAACTTTAAAAGCCCAGCTCAGTATCAGCTTAGCTAATCAGAACCAGGCATATTTTAGATTTACAGCGTTCTAACAGGATATAACCCATCCTATAGGTTTTGGCACTAAAACAGCTGTCCACCATGAAAACCACAAGTAGACCACAGAGAAATTCTCCCTACCCTAGCCAAAACCAGAGAAGGGAAATGAAGAGGGAAGAAAGTAGCTTTCATTGCTTTGCTAGGAGAAGGGCTGTTAAGAGGGGGTACACAAGCCGTTCTGACTCTTGCTACCACTAAACACATGCTGTAACATTCATACATACCACATCTGTAATGCCTCAAAAACATCTTAAAACTTTGCTGTATTTCACAGGGGCAAGCTCCTCTCTTCCCTCCCCACACAAATACAGAAAATCAACCAGACAATTATATCTGTTACACAGTTCTGATATTTTATGTATTTCCTCCTGTGTAAATTAAACCCATGTGGGAGGATTAAAGTCCAATAAAACGTACTTACTACAATGTAGAAGTCTTAAAATTAAATACAAAACACAGGAGAAAAAGTAAAACAACTCTGCTTCAGAAGAAAATAAATATGCCCATAAAAGAAATATCAGTTTAACACAGTCTTAATTCAATGGTTAATTTAAAGAAGAAAGCTCACCCTCGCAGTACCTATCAGGAGCAGGAAAATCTTTGCAACAGCATTTTGTTCCTTCCTTCTTTCACTGAAGAACTGTAAACATGCTTATAACCACATTAAAGTAATCTTAAATATTTGTATTTAAAATTGAGAGTATATTTACAGAATTCCAAATCAAACTTGCTCAGAAGTTTAACCATTTGTTCGGTCCAGTCCCCCTCCCTCTTAGGTACAAACTACCAGATAAAAGCACTATCCGTAATTTAACACAAGGGAAATTAAGAATGCTGAATTTATACATAATATATATATTAAATAAAAAAAAAGAAAAAAGAGATGCAACCTTCCAGTGTTCCTTAGTATATTTAAAGGCCCTAAGTCGGTGGCAAGCTAAGCTAATTAAAAGATCCATCTAATCGGATCTTTCAAAAGTGTCCTTTAGGAAATAATTGAAATAGCCTAGATGACTAAATGCATACTGATTGTTAAAGTAGCTAATGTAGCTGCAGAAGATCCACTCAAACAATATTTACACATGCATACATATATATGAGAGATTAAACAGCAACAAATGAACTGCATTTTCTTCTATCTACTTGGAACTCTTACCTTGCTCCTCAGAGTATTTAACATTTCCCAAATAGCTGGAGATCCAAGGATTTCTGAACATGGTTGCACAAACAAAGGATTCAGCAAAGAGAAACTACAACAGCAGCTAATTCTCCAGCAGCCACAGCCCTAGGCCTGTCTTGGCAATATCATGTAGAGATTTTTCATAGCACAGGACTGGAGCTGTCAGACTATCGCGTCCCAGGGAGTACAGTAAATGCATAGCAATAGGCTGCAAGCTGGAGGAGCTCAAGCCAGTAATCAGATTACAAACAGAAATTAGGCACATGAATGTTAAAACAGATTGGGCAATGGTGATTGGGAGATTTATAATATTGCCACTTCAAAGATCCAGCCAAATTACACATTATATTCCTGCAAAATGAATGCAGAATCCTTAAATCCTCATATTTAAAAAAAAAAGCAAACCACATACACAGAAAAAAAACCTCCAAGAAGAGGAATATTTCCTTCATATCTCTAATCAGGATAAACTGCAATGCTTGCTTAAGAAAAACAGCATCCAGACTGCCCCCAAAATGGACTCTGTTAATCATATTGTTATGCTAAACATTTTGCCTAACTATTAGCTGGAACATTTAAAACAGACAAGATTTATGGATAACATATGAACAAAATAACTGGTGGGGGTGGGGATTTAAGAACAGACATCACAGCTCCAAATATTTTAATTTGAGACAGAAGGTGTAAAAGTGCACAAAAGTAGTGTCCAGCTACCATGGTTTTTTGTTAAATGGATTTTATGGATTTTTGGACTGAAGAGTCACAACATTTTATAGTTCATTTTGAAAGTCTGCAAGTATTTGTTTGAAATGGTGTAATAGCCCCTGGCTCAGTCTTTCGCACTGAACCATCTGATGGTCTAACACACACATGCACGCACACATGCACACAAAGCAGCACACATTAAATATGCGACTGAAGCAGGTCCATGCACTTAACCCCATCCAGCCAAAGGCACTAACTGCCTACCAGCTTCCCTCCAAAGGACTTCTTCCGTTCAAAAAGATTTCAGCTAGTATCAGTAGAAAACTCTCCACAAGTTTGTCAGGACTGTGAAAAGGTAGCCCAGACACACAAGACTGAAGTTCTTGACTTTCCTTAGAATTATAGAATAGTTAGGGATGGAAAGAACCTTAAGATCATCTAGTTCCAACCCCCCTGCCATGGGCAGGGACACCTCCCACTAAACCATCTCACCCAAGGCTTCGTCCAACCTGGTCTTGAACACTGCCAGGGATGGAGCATTCACAACCTCCCTGGACAACCCATTCCAGTGCCTCACCACCCTTACAGGAAAGAATTTCCTCCTTATATCCAGTCTAAACTTCCCCTCTTTAAGTTTTAACCCATTACCCCTTGTCCTATCACTACAGTCCCTAATGAAGGGTCCCTCCCCAGCATCCCTATAGGCCTCCTTCAGATACTGGAAGGCTGCTATGAGGTCTCCACACTGCCTTCTCTTCTCCAGGCTGAACAGACCCAACTTTCTCAGCCTATCTTCATACGGGAGGTGCTCCAGTCCCCTGATCATCCTCGTGGCCCTCCTCTGGACTTGTTCCAACAGTTCCATGTCCTTTTTATGTTGAGGACACCAGAACTGCACACAACACTCCAAGTGAGGTCTCACGAGAGCAGAGTAGAGGGGCAGGATCACCTCCTCCGACCTGCTGGTGACACTCCTTTTGATGCAGCCCAGGATACGGTTGCCTTTCTGGGCTGTGCGCGCACACTGAAGCCAGCTCATGTTCATTTTCTCATCAACCAACAGCCCCAAGTCCTTCTCCACAGGGCTGCTCTGAATCTCTTCTCTGCCCAACCTGTAGCTGTGCCTGGGATTGCTCCGACCCAGGTGTAGGACCTTGCACTTGGCATGGTTAAACTCCATGAGGTTGGCATCAGCCCACCTCACAAGCGTGTCAAGGTCCCTCTGGATGGCATTCCTTCCCTCCAGTGTATCAACTGAACCACACAGCTTGGTGTCATCGGCAAACTTGCTGAGGGTGCACTCAATCCCACTGTCCATGTCAGCGACAAAGATGTTGAACAAGACCGGTCCCAACACCGATCCCTGGGGGACACCACTCGTTACTGGTCTCCAGCCGGACACTGAGCCATTGACCACAACTCTTTGCGTGCGGCCATCCAGCCAGTTCTTCATCCACTGAGTGGTCCATCCATGAAATTGATGTCTCTCCAATTTAGAGACAAGGATGTCATGCATTCAAGGTGTTGAATGCTTTGCACAAGTCCAGGTAGGTGACATCAACTGCTCTACCCCTGTCCATCAGTTCTGGAGCCTCATCATAAAAGGCCACCAAATTGGTCAGGCAGGATTTCCCCTTAGTGAAGCCATGCTGGCTGTCACCAAGCACCTTGTTGTTTTTCATGTGCCTTAGCATGCCTTCCAGGGGAATCTGCTCCAAGGTTTTGCCAGGCACAGAGGTGAGACTGACTGCTCTGTATTTACCCGGGTCATCAATTTTCCCCTTCTTGAAAATGAGGGTTATATTTTCCCTTTCTCCAGTCATTGGGAACATGATTATCAAATATGATGGCCAGCGGCTTCGCAACTTCATTTGCCAGCTCCTTCAGGACCCACGAATGGATTTCATCGGGACCCATGGACTTGTGCACGTTCAGATTTTTAAGATGGTCTCGAACCAGATCCTCTCCTACAGGGGGCCCAAGGTCTTCATTCACACAGTCCCTGCATCTGCCTTCCAAGACTTGGGTGGTTTGGTCAGAGCCTTTGCCAGTGAAGACCGACGCAAAGAAGTCATTCAGAACCTCAGCCTTCTCCAAATCCTGTGTAGCTTGTTCTCCCAAGAGCTTCCTGAGGGGGCTTACGCTGTCCCTAATCTGTTTTTTATTTGCTACTTACCTGTAGAATCCCTTACCTCTTTCATGATACTTGGTACAACAGGACCCTGATCCATACTGGGAACCTCTATGTACAGACAAAATGTAAGCAGTGCTACTGTGAAAGGGACTGCTTAACCACAAGTGATAAATATAATCTATTAAAAACCTATTAATTTCTGATGGCTCACCATGAAGTTGTATTTAGCCTGTTTAGGTCATCAAAACACTGTTTTTCGTGTTCTTGCCATGGATAGAAGAATATGTGCTCCATCTTGTCTAATGCCACTGCTATTTGTATCCATTTATTTACTTTAAACATGAATAATGTTGGAGTCACCTTAACCAAAGCACCTTCTATTAGCTGGTACTTCAACAGTCCAGAGCTCCCTGAGCAAGAGTCATCTGATATAAGGAAGCCTCTGACTCACCAAGTGACATCCTCTGTCCAGAAATATTTGCCTGTAACCTTACTGGTGCTCACACATAATTCTAACCACGGCACTACCCGCAGCACACAAACCAAACACTGCTGTGCTCTCCTGACCATCTGTGAAAGCCTACATATACTCAAGCCTAGCACATACAAAAGCACTAACAAAAAATGCAGTCTGCCAACACTGGTCCAAACTCGCTGTTAACCTGAAAATCCTCCTTATGGCCTAGAAATAAGGATAGGTGTGCTTAAAACACAAAAAACGAGACAGTGGAGGAACGAAGAGGCTGCTGATAACAGTTAACAAGGACATTTGGGACCAGTAACTGTGTGGGTATATCAATAAGAAAGACACTCAGTTTTGAAGATGTTCCTCCTTTCTGAGCCCTGCTTGTGTGTAGACTGTTTACTTGATCTTGTGAATAGAGGAATTATTACCTGGAGCATCTGTATCTCATATGGTACACAGTAAAGGAGCTGTTTCTCATAAAGTGCAGATAAATAACACGTACTTGATAAATCTTGTGGCTGTAGTCTTTAGCAAGGCTGAAGGAGAAGTTAGACTTCACAGCTGAGCTGATGCAATAGCTCATGGCTGCCAAGAAAGAGTCCTACCCATTCCTCTCTGTGGAACCTTTTTTAGGTCCTGCTCCCCTAGTGACCCAGTCAGATGACTTAACCAGTAGTAAATATTCCTTTTATATTTGCTGGGTATGCTTTCCAGGAGATGCCAGAATCAAAAAAATAAAAATAAAAAGGCACAGGATCTTATGATCTGGAAAGGGATCAACCCATCTGGCTAACAGAGGAGGTAACCTCAACTTGATTGTCATCCCATCTGGAAATGCCCTGCATGACAGAGAGGAGGGATGTATTATGGAGGGAGGGATCAGGCTCCCACATTCCGCTGCTGTGCACTATCTCCAACATTTTGTCCTCAGCATCCTTCTAGTGAATGCGGTGCAGAAGGTAAAGCATGCAGAGCTGCAGAAATACAGAAAAACTCCAGAGTACCTTTCATAAATGTGTTTATTTTAAATGGGTTCTTGCTTGTGCTGTTTCAATTCTACTTGAAGAGCACAGCAAGAAGCCAGTTTCTCCAACAGCTCTGGCTACCACCTGGGAAAAAATACTTGTGGTAGGCTGTGGTGCAAGTAGGACTCCTCTCCCTGCTGTTTATGGCTAGCAGGACAACAATACAGCGGACATCTCATGGGACCAATGAGAATTCTTATAAAGGAAAGCAAAATACCAGGTAAAAGTAACATCTGAATCAAGGTCTTCACAGAGAGCTTCAAGCTCTGTTCATGTTAGGTTGGAAGGTGATCCCTACCTCATTGCTCTCTGCATGGTATCTGTGAATTCACATTCAGGTCACTGCTGTGAGTACTGAAACTGTGCTATTGTGCTACTGTCCAGAGTTTGTTCAGTGTCACTTCAAGATGAGAGGTATGTGTCAACACTGCCT
Organism: Pezoporus occidentalis; assembly: GCF_034315485.1. NCBI lineage: Eukaryota > Metazoa > Chordata > Aves > Psittaciformes > Psittacidae > Pezoporus > Pezoporus occidentalis. The sequence continues at coordinate 657,174 of NW_026913800.1, read as the reverse complement.
CCAATATTAAAACTCTTCAAACTATCAGATGGGTATTACACCAATGCTATGTGCTTCACACAGATCGTTGGGAAGATACAACTGTAGGTAACTGATGACTTCTCTCCCTCCTTTCCATCAAAAGACTGCAAGACAGGTCCCTGTTCTGTCCCTTCACCAGCTTTGGCTATGGAGAAGACACCTTGGTAAAAACAGTAAGTCAGCAGGGTCAAGCAATGGTACAAAGAAAAAGAATTCTTAGGTTTATCGTTTTGCTGCTTGTTGGAAACAGCAGGTTTAAGAACAAGTCTATCCAGAAGAAAAGAGATCCACCTCCAAATGCTTGATGAGACAAGAAGGAAAAGTATTTCGTCCTCTTAAGGGATCTAGTCTCCAGAACCTAGAAATATGCTCAGTGAAACTATGTTATCAAGGCTGTGTTACAAATCAGTAGTAATGTTCTTGTCCTTCTCTGCCATAAGTAATTCTTGGGCATTAGCAGCCTCCAGCACAAGCAAACAAAGAGAGAACAACAGTTCAGTCCTTAGAAAGGGGGGCAGTCCAGCTGGAAGTTAAGTTTACAGTCATCTGGGCAAAGAGCTAGAGGTTAAGCATGCATACATTTCACAACTGAGACTGCTCATGAAAGACCAGCTGGCAGCTAAATGTTTTTCTGAAGCTTCCCACAGGAAGAGAAGGAAAATATCTTCCTTTGGTCTGGCAAAACTAATCACTGTAATCAAAGCTGGAGTTTAAATGGCTTGCAAAACTGTTCCCAACTTCCAGGGCTGCCAGCCCCAAAGCACTGAAGAGTCATGAATCAGGTCCCACCAAGATCAAGTCTTTTTTCTTGCTGAATTTTGATCACTTACGAATTTATATTTAGAAGTGTTCCTCTGTGATAAGGAGAACTCGATACTTTGCTGTGACTTGTAGTTATCATAAATATAAAAATCAAAGCACCCCATGACAGCTGTTTGAAGAAAGCCTGAAAACAAATAAAATCAAGAATGCAGAGGAAAGAAAACCCACAGTGACTGCAAAGACACTTTCAGCAAATATGCTAGTTAGGTAAACAGGAGTCCAAGCAGCACAGAAAACGGAAATGATCTGCATAAATAAGATAATCAAAACATATTTTCATCCACATCTCACGGGTAGAGATCTAAAGAAGCTCATGAATTTTATTCCACTGCTGCTCTTCTGGACAATGAGAGCACTCTTGGAATAAAAAGTGAGCTGTACACAGACCTGAGATGCTGTGGATGATCACAGGAATGAAGGTCAGGAAAGAGGACTAAACCAGACCACACTTTTCCATCACTCCACCTGACCTTCCCTCCCAGGCTACTCATCCACTCCAAGCCACACTGACAGTTTTTGGCATGTAGGAATGTGTTTCCAAAAGTAAGTGGCAGGGCGTTGGAAGAACCTCCCTTCTCATATTTCTCTTTCTCCCCACTCTCCAGCAATGTCTGCCAACATGTTCAAGAAATAATTTAGCTAAAGGACAGAGAAAATAATCTAACAGAAAATTAATACAGTAGTATAATTACTTAACACACAGTTAACATCTCAAGCCATGTTCAAGCATCCCAGCTTGCAAACACAGTATCATTCTAGATTGACAATGTCAATCCATTTTGTCTTCTCCATCCAAATCCCATGTACCTGGCCAAGTGATACTCTCATTTCCTAAATGGAGGCCATTCGTACAGACTTTTAAACCAAGATAAAGTTTCCTGACATGGTATCATCCCTCCAGTGTAAAGCAAATATCATCCTTTTCACTTTGCAGTTTTCCCCAACTCACTCCATGCAACCACTCTTGAACAGTAGTCCTGGCAAGAAGATTTCTGTTCAGGTAGTGATTCTGTTTTGGACAAGTCTTCAGATAAACTTCAGCACTGTGTTGCCTGTGTGGTATACTTTAAAACAGGTCGTATGCAAAAAGATCAAAAAAGTAGAGTAATAAGTGTTATAAAGGGGACTAAAGTATTTTAGTACAACATGACAGATGTCTTAAAAATAATATGGATGGTCTTTTGTACCGGGTATTTCCTCATGTGCTCTTGAAAAAGGGAGAACACCACACACTAAACACCACTGCCTTCTAGCCTCCAGATTACTATTTCAGATTTGAAATCTTACTCAAGTCATTAATTTTAGCAATGAATTGCTCCTAAAAGGAGATTTTGGTATGTTTCAATCTTGCAACACCTTTTAAAACTAGAGAACAAGAAGGTAATGTCCCCTGACATTCCCACATCTTGTATCATTGTTCACAAAACTGTATGGAAAAACTGTAGCATAATTAAAAGATCTTTAAGGTTTTCATCTTTAGGAGTAGGATCAGCCTAGACTAGCTCCTTAAAGGAAGTTCAAAGGCCACACACAAACCACTCTCATGGTAATCACATATACCAGCAAGGCACATTATCCAAATTGAGTCAGACCTATTTGTCTGTGGGCCTGAAACAGTAACAGAAGATGTCAAGTACAGAGCAGAGTTGGGCACAGACTGAGCAAATGGCTGGAAATGAGGATAAGGCAGAAACTCATCCCTCAGAGTATGTACACTTTAAATGATTAAACAGCCCAGGGACTTTGAGGAGACATGGGTTTTCACCTAGCAAAACAGTATCTAAGAGCATTTCACATCATGGCTCACCAGAAGGCAGCTGCGGCTCAGACTGTGAAGCTGCATTGGCCACAGCTCTGTGGACATCCTTCACTGAAGTCGTGACACAAGCAGCAGCTTCTTTACTCCTGCAGTGAATAAGAGCTTTGCTGCTGCAATGACTAAGGGTTTAAACTGCATTTGTGAGAGACTGTCTGCAAACTGTCCCAAACAAGCGGCCAGTGTTTCCAGGACAGGTTTCCCCATCTCCTGACACTTTTAGTCTCTTCAGTCTGCAGAGAACTTCCTGTCAGATTGTATACAACCAGCACAAACAGGTCTCCTTGCCTGGAGCAGTAAGTGGCCCTATGGAGCTAAGCCATGCAGAAACCCCAGCCATGCTACTGAGTTTTCTCCAGGCTGCTCTTGAACACCTCTGCACTGCTATCACTGCACACATGTAAGAGCCCAATAAGGAAGCAGAGCAAGACACACATACCACAAGGAAGAATTTACAACAAAGTTCTCTGGCTCTTCATGATAGTCATCTAAGGGAAACATCAATTTTGTTTACCACTGTGATGTGACATTTCACAGGCCACATCATATCCCTTGCATACTTACCTTGAAATATAACTGTCATTTTCAAGCCTCAGGCAGACAGCAGCCTTGCAGACAACAAATCCATGACCCCAGCTTCCATCCTGTTTATAGCATGTTGCAATGCTTTCTCAGAAAATGAAATATTTAGTAAAAGAAATGAAGAAAAAGCAGGTACTTTATTCAAGAGCTGATGGTCAAGGTAGGACAGCTCAACTACAAGTACTGCCACTGAAAATAACGTCACTATGAAAAAGCACATACACCAGGCTTAATTTGCATCAAACATGGCTCAGCAAAAAATTCATGAGGAAAGAAAATCTGGTTAGCACAGTGATGCTGTACTTCTGGAGCCTGTTCTCTAGAGAGCAGGCTCAAATGCATAGCAGCCACAGCCTTTTCTTGTTATTGGCCTCATACACTCCTAAGGCCTCTGCAAAAATCATAGACATGCCCAGGGCTCAGAAGGGTACACATTGCTAACAGTAAGTTTATCACAAATCACATCTGAAGAGTTTTCCCAGGGCTGCCCAGGAAAGCTTGCACGCATCTGCTTGTACTATACAGTACTAAGTCTGTGGGGATTTTACTATAGAAAAAACACACAGGGTTGTTTTTTTGAGTTTTTTTAAAGCGTTCTTCCATGTGAGAGTCAGCTTTTATGAGATGGGTATGAAGCAATCTAGTCAAACCCTGGTCTGCACAAAGGCAGTGGGTGCCAATATTCTCCTTCTCCTGGGAGCAGGATCATTGCTTTAGCCAGTAACAGTCAATCTTCCAATAAAGGGCATGAAACTGTGCAAGACGAGAGAAGAAACAAGTCCTGAAGTCATATACAACACAACAAAATAATTCCTCTTAGTTCAGGTGTGCCTCTAGAAGCAGGCAGCCCAAGGAACAAAAATACACTTGGCAAAGGCCACCACAAACCATTCCAGTATGCAGGATGACCGCGTGAACTGGTGTCCTAAGGTTATAACCAAGCGCACGAAAGGCACATAAAGAGAGAGAGCGCCTGTCACTAACGTCTGCGCAACAGGGTTTCAGTTTTTAAAGCCACGTCTCGCAGAACCCCCGACGCTGGCGCTGACAGCTGGGTTCCGGCAGCAGCCGCTGGCTGGCAGCACGCCGGCAGCGCCACGGGACTGGGTCGTCCCTCCTGGGGTCTGGGCTGGATCCGTTCTGGGCCGCGGACTCCTCCCGCCGCCATCCAGCATGCTCCGTCCCGGCAGCGGCAGCCGCAGCTTGCCTAATAAGGCCACACGCGAGTTGACTGGCTGGCGGGGAGGTCACCCAGTGTTTACCTTGCGCGGCGGCAGCCGGAGCCTGCCTGCCTGCCCACCTACCCACCAGCCCCGACAGGCCCCGCTGGCCCCCCTCAGCCGCTGGGCACCGCCAGCGCGGCCTGCCCCTCAGCACCAGCAGCCCCGGAGCTCTGGCTGCTCCCACGCGGGAGGGTAAGCTCCGCCGGCACCCCGCTGCCGAGGGAGACGTACTTCGGCTTTACCAGAGGCAGAGCGAAAGTGCAGAGAGTTCAGGTACAGTTTTCGCCGCAGTACATTTTAGGTCCAATAGGCTGGAAAAAAAAATCAGGTTTCTCGCTGCGTGAGTTGCTTGAAAGTAGGGCAGCAGCGAGGGGATAAACAGCCACCTTCACAGTGCCGAGGTGGCTGACAGGTACTTGTCAAACATCAGAACCAAGGGAACTAGATGAAAGGAAGGTGCAGATACTCATCTGAACACTACTACTTAATTATTTAATGCTTTTTATCAGTTACAGTGAGATTCACTGCAATTCAGACAGGTGGCTTCAAAAGTAATGACTTACTGTCCCCAAAATAGCTGTATTTAGCAAAAATAAACCCCAACCCTTGCTTCTGCTGCTCACTGTCTCTCCTGTGATTCAGACTAGTTTTTCCTTTATACCTTAAGGTAATTTCAAGATGCTCGATTTGGACCGCATCCTATTCTTCTTCCCAGCACAGAGTCTGCAAGGAAAGCCAGGAGACCGCACCCTGGTTAGAGCCGGCAGACAGAGGAGAGCCGTACAGATCACCCTCTCCAAGGGGCTGCTCAGAATGGCTTTTTCCCTACAGGTCAGTACAGGCAGTGCATTTCTGTCCTTTATTCCCTCCCGTGACTGGCACTGAGCAGTAAAATACCAGGACAGTTCAGATATTATTTGTACCCTGATACTTCTAAAATTGGCATTCAATTTCCTAAGCACTTTGCTGTCTTGAATGAAGCATCCCCAGTGAGGGCACTGCCGGAGAGCTCGCAAGTCCCCAGGCAGCAGGGACAGGCACAGAGAGTGCAGGTCTATGGGAGGGTGCTGGGCAGCAAACTGAGCATCCTGCCCATAGTCCTGGAGACTTTGTAGTTCTTGTATTTTGTAAACTCCATATCTTAGCTTCTCAGTACTAGCAAAACAATACCACCCTGCTGGGTATTTAAACCCTGTAAGGTTTAAATACCTACCTAACACTATGAGATATAACAATACATCTACCTGGTATTTCTCACAGCCAGAAAAATCCCTTAACACACAGAGAGTAAAACTAAACTGTGATTATCACCCCACTGAAAGAAATCAAACTACCACAGTTATGTCCTGTTTCTGCAATGAACCTGGGGTTCACATGATTATAATTAAAAGCATTAACATCTATGGCCAACTCACTCTTTAAATAGTGCATGTTTAAAAATGCAGCTGGGAATCATGCTGACAGTTTGTAGGCTTATTATTTCAGGATGAAGCTCTGCCTAGATGCACACACAGATCTTGGCTCAGAACTGCTGATTTTCTGCTCAAAGTCTATTCTCACCCAATATATGCTTCAGGAATACAAAGAAGTGGGACACATGCATTCAGAAAAGGGCCAGTCAGACACAAGTATACACAAGTGGTCCTAAAATAAGCTAACTCACTTTGTGTCCAGTTTGCTTAGATCAGCAGCACAGTATGCTCTTATGACTATAATCAATAATGAATGCTGCAGGAAACTAAACAACACATTAGGAATGAGATAAACTCTGTCATGGGTGGCAAGGCAGTAGAACAGGTTGCCCAGAGAAGCTGTGGCTGCCCCATCCCTAGCAGTGCTCAAGGCCAGGTTGGACGAGGAGCAACCTGGTCTAGTGGGAGGTGTCCCTGCCTGTGGCAGAGGGTTGACAGTAGATCTTGCAGGTCCCTTCCAACCCAAACTAGTGTATAATTCTATGTGCATTAGACCCATTAACAGAGTTTTAAGGAAGAAGTCAGGGTAACCCTGAACTATGGAAGTCAGTCAACACTTCACAGACATACAGGCTGGGATGAGAGAAAACCTATTGGGCTTGGACTACCTGCTAGAGGAAAAAGGTTCACCCATTTGTTTCTAGTCTCTCAGAGTGAGAGACACTGACAGGTGTCTAGGTGCCAGGGGGAGCATTGTCTCTCCTCTTTGTTAAAAAGGAGAATGTCAATAAACTTGGGCACACCCAGGAAAAAAAAACAAAAACTGACACTCTTACCGGTGACACAAGTTAATTTAGGACCGTTTGTGTAACTGCACACTAGCAGTTGCTTTCAAATGCTTTTATGCTTTCGCAGTTTTAATCTTAAATAGGAGATAAAGTAACAGCTGACTTTTCTCCATTCTAACACTCCCATTTTCCATCTTTGCTCACAGACATTAAAAATTCCAAAGGACAGGATTGAGGAAAGAACTTCTGGGACAGTTTAGAAATACAGCAGTGTCTCCTCCACTGTGCTAAAGATGGAAAACAATAAAAAAAAGTTAGCATTTTTTAATCCATATTCTGAATACCCTATATGCAAAATGACATCTAAGCAATAGGGAAGTTACCCTCACAAAGCAGAATGGCTTTTTCATTTCTCAGTACAATGCACGGTTTTATACTCAGTTATACCTGTCTGGTGCAAAGCTAGCAAGTAAAGTTCTTTCTCCAGGAACAGGGCAGAAATGTAATTTTGGCAAAATCTATGCATATCAAAGGTGATGCTGAAAGAACAGAGTAATGGCTCATGTAACTACTTAACCTTTAAATCAAAGTTGAAGATTTTTTTTCCTCATACACTCCTCTCTCACTCACACGAGAGGAAATACATCTACCACATAATCAACAATTACGTGCTGCAGGCACACATTCACTGAGAAAACAGGTGGGGTTTCGGTGAGGTAACGAAGAGCTGTTCTTTCCCTGGTGTACAGATGGTCAGTTCAAGCTCAAAAGCAAAACCATCATGACTTTGTTTAAATGAAATGTGGTGAGCAAAGAAACAGCTTACAAATGAAAGAACAAGGGCAGCTGCTTATGGAGCCAGGAGGTCTGTTACAGTCCAGCTTCCTGAAACCACCTTGGGAAAGTATAGAGGACAGCCGCTGAGGCTGGTGCAACCTTGATGCCGGTGTGATGGCTGTAAGGGAATGCTCAGGCACACCACACCTTTTACTGTCACAGGGAAGGAGCTCAGCTCTACTTACCCCAAATGTCACACATCTTCCTGAGACTGGACTGCCATTCCCAGCTCTACTCCTTTTAGTCTCCTAGCTATCGTCACTGCTAATCCCCCTCTCCTGATTTTATTTCTGTGGACCTCTGCATACTTCACCTTCCTCCTGCACCCCATACTAAGGGTAATCAGACTGCACTCGTCAGTATCTCCAAATCTGCCTCTACTTCCACAAATCTCTACACTTCTACCCCCAGCTCTTCTCTTGCTCTCACTTCAGACTCTCCCATCAGAGACCCAGTCCCACCCCACTGGCTCTCTTTGCCCACTCTACCCCTCCCCAAACCAGGCCACCTAACTGAGCAGAGTTTTGGTTTCCTTCTCCAGGAGGCTTCAGTAAAGGGCTGCCTAATTTAGCACAGTTAGAATCATAAAATCATATGATTTTATCACATTATATCAACTGGTTTGGGTTGGAAAGGACCTTCAAGATCATCTAGTTCCAACCCCCTGCCACAGGCAGGGACACTTTCCACTAGACCAGGTTCAAAGCCCTGTCCAGCCTGGCCTTGAAAGCTGCCAGGGATGGAGCATCCACAGCTTCTCTGGGTGACCTGTGCCAATGCCTCACCAACCTCACAGTGAAGAACTTCTATCTAGTCTAAATCTACCCTCTTTCAGTTTAAAGCCATTCCCCCTTGTCCTATCACTACACGCTCTGTAAATAATCCCTCTCCAGCATTTTGTAGGCCCCCTTTATGTACTGGAAGGCTGCTCTATGGTCTCCCTAGAGCCTTCTCTTCTTCAGGCTGAAAAAGCCCAGCTCTCTCAACCAGTCTTCACAGGAGATGTACTCCAGCCCTCTAATCATCCTTATGGCCCTCCTCTGGACTCGCTCCAACAGGTCCATGTCCTTCTTATGTACTTGATAGTTACTCTCCCCTCTACTACGCAAGATCTGGACAATGGAAACTAAACCTGCATTCATGAGACCTGAACCAACCTGGGGCACACAGAGCACACTATGGAGCAGGCCAACAGCTGAAGCGCAATAGTGTAAGGATACTGATAGTCTTGGACATTTTTCTTTTGCAGGTAAATTTCCTTCACCAGTAAACTTGTCTGTCCCATGAATAGCATCAAAGGAACGCTGTGCTGTTTGAAGAGAGCCACTGAGCATATGTAATGGAAAAAGAAAACAGACATCACTTAAAGAAAGGCCAGGCAGTGTGAGCAAATCAGAGTTGGAAAAAATGAAGGTCTCCCTAGATGTCTTGATGGTTACTGGCTATTAAAGTAATATACTAACAACCAGCTACATAAAGGTGCTAGACTAGGTCCTTGCAAGGCAGGCCTTACAACTCGGGTTTTGAAAATACACCTACAGTAGCATTTGTCTAAAAGTGAAGCAAAACCACTGCTGAGGAATCCTGTATTAAAATCAGAGATGTGCACAGCACAATGCTTCTTAGCCAGCAGGACACAGTGGGACACAGCCCTGTGCCAGGTGATGCTACAAAATCATCAGTCACTAGGGGCCTGTCATGTGTGAGCACAGTCTAGCGCTGAGCCAAGTGTTCTGCTAGCACAGATGAGGCAGCAATATGTTTAGCTGCTGCAGGAAGACAACACTCAGGAGGGCTGCAAAAGCCAGCAGCGAAATGCAGCAGGTTCTGCAGCAAGACTTCTCTTTACCACCCACATCACACTCAAGGACCTTGCAGTTCTCAGGGGCAATAGGATCACAGAATCATGGAATACCAGATTGGAAGGGACCTCAAGGACCATATGGTCCAATCTATCTTAGTCTTTCCTGTCCAGCTGAATCTTGGAAGTGTCCAACATCTGGGAATCTGTCACTTCCCTGGGGATATTATTCCAGTGGCTGATTGTTCTGAGTGTGAATATATTTTCTCATATCTGATCAGAATCTCCCCAGGAGTAGCTTGTGCCCATTACCTCCTCTTTTCCATGTGACTCCTTGTAAAAAGGTAATTTCCATCGTCTTTGTATCCAACCTTTAAATACTGGAATATGGTGGTAAGGTCTTCCTTGAGCTTTCTTAAGGCTGAACAAACCCAGCTCTCTCAGCCTTTCCTCATATGACAGACTTCCCAGTCCTTTGAGCATTTTTGTGGCCCTTCTCTGGACCCTCTCCAGCCTGTCCACGTCTCTTTTTGCACAGGAGGAACCAAAACTGGACACAGTATCCCAGATGTGGCCTGACAAGCACTGAGTGGGATAATGACATCTTATCTCTGCTGGTGATGCCCTTGTTGATGCAAGCCAGCATCCTGTTAGCTTTCTTTGCTGCAGCTGCACACTATCCACTCATATTGAGCTTCTTGTCCACCAGGACCTTTCCAGAGAGCTGCTCCCTAGCTAGGTAGGCCCCATCCTGTGCTGCACTCTTGGATTGTGCTTACCCAGGTGCAAAACCTTACACTTGTCCCTGTTGAATTTCATAAGGTTCTTGTTCACTCACTCTTCCAGCCTATAATAATAAGATAGAATAAGCTAGATAAGCTTATTCTACAGAGTGGGTCTCCCTTTTAAAGTGTCCACTTCCCTGCTCAGTTTGGTATCAGCAAACTCATCAAGACACACTTGATGCCGTCTTCTGCATTAATTATGAAAATATTAAACAGCATTGGGCCCAACGCTGATCCCTGAAGGACCCCACTAGTGACAGGCTGCCAGTTTGAAAAAGAGCTATTTATCACACCCTCTGGTTGTGGACAGCCAGTCAGTTCTCCACCCACCACACAGACCACTTGTCTAGATTATAACACATCAGTTTCCCTAGAAGAAGGCTGTGAGAAACCTTATCTTAGCCTTCTCCCAGCCTTCTGGAACATCCCTTGATCTCCACAACTTCCCAAAGATTATGAAGAGCAGCCTCCCAGTGACATCAACCAGCTCATTTAACAGCCTCAGGTGGATATTGCCAGGGCCCGTTGATTTGTAGGGGTCAAGCTCCTGTAATAGTTCCAGTACAAACTCTTCCTTTACTGATGCTGGATCTGTGTTTTTATAAACCTGGATTTTTGTTCCCAAGACCAAATGTGCTGGTAAAGACAGAGGTGAAGAAAGTGCTGAGAATTTCTGCCTTTTTAGTGTTGTTGATGACTTAATTCAGCTCTCCTGATTAACAGTGGGCCAGTATTTTCCTACTGTTCCTGCTTGTTGTTTATGTACCTGAAGAACCCTTTCTTGTAGTTTTTAATATCTCTTGTCAATTTCAATTCAGCTTGAGGTTTTGCTTTCCTAAGTGCATCTCTGCGCACCCTGGCAATGCCCTTGTACTTCTCAACAGGTATTCATTTTTCCATATTTGGCACACTTCTCTTTTGGTTTTGAGCAGACTCAGAAGCTTGCAGTTTAGGCAAGAGGGTCTCTTGCCCCACCTATTTCCCTTATCTTTAAAGGGAACAAACTGGTTTTGTGCTTCCAATAGAGCATTCTTGAACATCTCCCAGCACTTCAGCTCCTTTATCCTCCAGGGAAGCTTCCCATGGAATCCCTCTCAACTCAGCTCTGAATGAGCTCAAGCTTGCCCTTTTAAAATCTAAACCTCTGGTCTTAGTACTAACCTTCAGCAGAGTCAGCCAGATCCCAAACTACTGTGATCACCACAGCTAACACTGGCACTAGCCGAGATACTACAAAGCGGGTTTTCTTGGTTTGAGAGCAGCAGCTCCAGCAGTGCCTCATTCCTGGTTGGCACATCTAACATTTGTTTGTGGAAGCAGTCCTCTAGGCATTCCAGGAACTTGATGGATGACATTTAAGCTGCTGTATAGTTCTTCCAACAATTGAGATGTTACAAGCCTTGGGGAATTTTGGGGTGCATGGACCCTGAGAAGCTTCATTGTTAAAGTACTCCACCATCCTCCCAGTCTCCACAGCCACAGCTAAGGCTGCTCCCACAGTTTGCAATCCAAGCAATAAAGAGCAATTGTGTGTGAGCTTCAGCACCTTAAGAAAACACATATGGGAAACATACACAAGAAATTAACTGAAATGCACCTACTTTATTGTCAGCACAGTGTCCTACTCACAGTGTGCAGAAAGGTATCCTCATAGCATGAAAATAGTTGTTCTTCCTACAACAAGAAGCCTCCATGAGCCATTTGGGAGCTTTATTTTGGCACACCATCACTACTGGCACATTTACTGTTGAGTTCTGTATCAATGTCTCGCACAAAGCATTTTGAAGTCCAAGCAAGATGCTTGTTTTCCTCACTGCCTTTCTATACCTGGTCTAGTATAGTGCTAGTGGAAGAACTGAATAAAATTAAGCAGTATAAGAGTTAGGTAATCCAGCAGTTTATCTAAATAAATTATTTAGTAATTTACATTGCACTTCAGCTTACACATGTCTTGCTTTGACTTAAAAAAATTCTTAAATAGTAAACAGAAAAAAAGCTCAGTCAATGCTACAATTCAAGACATTTAGACTATCTTGTAAGCGCATTGTTTGCCAATGGCCTTAACTCAAACTACAGCAGTGTTTTAAACTCCCATGGAAAGTATGCCTGCATTAAAGCTCACTACAAGAAACTTAAACATCTTGACAGCATGTGGCCATGCATGAGATCACTGCGAAAAGCTGCAGTGTTTTCTGCAGTTCTTTATTTTTGTTTCCTGGGCAGTTTCAAACTGTAACCAGCAGCTTATACCCAAAAGTCTGGATGTCAAGACAGCAAAAACTGGAGTCCAGGAGTTGCATTAGCTCACAATATGTAGTAAGATAACAAAATCCTATCCAAGGAGATCCAGAACACTAGAATGATATTTAATGAAGGCTGAACAAAACTAGAGGATTGCTTCTAGAGAGGACACTACATAGGGATTTCACTTGGAAATCATAACTTCATTTTTATAGTCAAATTCTCACTTTCTTCCCTCAAGGATATACGTGTGTGTGAAACTATTCTATTAAACAGTTTGGCATATGTAAGTTCTTAGCTAGTTCCTTTTCTGAGAGCTTTTTGTTTGCCAAGAATTATCTGTATTTCTTGCAAGTCATTATGAGAAATGGTGTGAGAGCATCCAGCTGCTGATATTTGAAGGGTCTGAGGGTGTGTGAAAGCCATCTAAATAGAAACTAGATTTCACAAAATGTTAACAGGAAAAAAAGTTTGCTAGGTTGGGAGACTTTTTGAAAATTTTTTTTTCATCTATTGACTGTAAGAAAATTTTCTGTTGAAATGAGCTCACAACTCTCTGAAAGAGTCTTATTCACCTATCCTATCTTTCTGTCCTGTAATTTGGGAAACAAAGAAAAGCAGAAGACAGGCAGCCTGGTAGGTAACCTTAAAAAATTACTTCCAAACATAGAAAGGCAAGGAAGAGAAGGGATGCCAAGGTGAATCAGCACCAGGAATGACAGAAATCTACGTCCGTGTAGACCACTGCCTTGTTTTATTTAAAAAGTCATTATTTAACATAAGCAGTTATTTCTCTGTATTAGTGATAAACTATTAGTTGTGGTGCTTGCTTTCTATGGGTGAAGCATGCCACTGAGGGTGTTCCACATTCAATACTTTGTGGCAAATAGCAGTAACATCCAGCAACACACTGTTAAATACTGTAACAAAATTATCCCTTCCCCAGAAAAATAAAATGTACGTTTTATTTCTATTTCCCTATCTAAAGGCTTAACAGCTCCTGTTCAGAGACATTTTTTTCCCCTTAATATTTTAGATTGTGAAAAAAATAAGTAAGTGTGGGGTCCATACAGGATACTTCAATTTTCAAGTTTAGAGACTGGAACAGGACTTGGACTTCCTTTCAGTTACCCTTACTAAGAGATAGGGTTTGGAAAATAATATGGTAAGAAGAACCCTGAACAGATTTTACATCCCCTTGTGTCACAATAATATATAGCTATACCCATCTCCATCTTCTGGAACTGCTACAAATACTCTTTCCCTCCTCCCCCACAATTTTTAATACCATCGAGTGTCATGCCAATTTATTCTCTGCCTTTCCAAGCACTGGCAGTATTAATTTATCAGGATGGAATCCTATAAATACTCTTATTCCAACTTTACCTTTGCTGTAACTACAGAGCATGCTGATTACCTCTGCCATAGATAAAAGCTACTTACACAATGTGCAGCCAATATACAAACACAGCCCTTTATCTGTTAGAACTGAGCCACCATACTCCATTAAGCTCCAGTTAGATTACAGTTTTTAGTGTGAGGTGGCACAACCCCCCTCCATGGCAGGGGGTTGGAGCTAGGTGATCTTAAGGTCCCTTTCAACCTTAACTATTCTATGATTCTGTATCAAAAATTATTTGAATGCCTACTGCTGCTACTCCTTTTTGGTCAAATATTAAAACACTATATTAGTTTTAGCCTCTAATATTAGTTTCCCTGTGAATTTGCTATACAGAAGCAATACTCAAGCCATCCAACATCTCAAGACCAGTCTTAGGTTGATTTGGTGTCCAGCTTAGGTTTTTAGGAAATCTCTTGAGACCCATTACAGGTTTACAAAGCAGTGGTACTGCTACTAAAGTGGTGGTGGTGAAGGACATTCACAACTAATTCCAGGCAATTTCTTGAAAAATTTGAAGGCAGAACACAAAAGCATTGGCTCCCACGCTTGCCAACTGACCAAAGACTTATGTGACTGAAGCACCACGTGAAACGGATATTTTAACATACCTTAGTCTTTGACAGTTTTTGTACAACTGCCTTCAAGGACACCAAGACACAGATATGCCGTATCCTACAACATCAAGGATCATAGAAGATGCTGTGATCTCTCCCTCAATGTATCCTACTTGCTGTTAAATGGCTCCAGTACATGACAACTTTTTTCAAACTGTTGGTTCAGCAGGTTGGAGGAAGCTGTCTTCTGGCAGAGAAAGACAAATGCCAGTACAGGTGCACCCCTTTCCTGGCAAGTAGTTTATCTAAATAAGATTAAGCTTTTCTGACCTCCTCTACCTACCCAGAGCTTGGGTTAAATGAAAGGGTTACCTATCCAGCCCCTCTGATACTAACAGGACATAGCAGAGTAAACAGCCCTGCCCTCTTAATACACAGCAGTGGAACTCAGAAAAAAACCAAAACAAAACAGGCAGACTCCTGACACCACTCAAACAACATCAGTTGTTTTGAGCATTATCATTGATAACGGAAGTCAGTTTTGCATGAGAAAGCCAGATACCATATCTTTAAAAGCAACTGTTAATATATACAGAGGTTAATTTACAGGATGTTTGTACAGCCCATTAAAAAGAACTAAGAAGTCAGATGAACAAGTTAGAAATGAGCAAGTTAGAAGATAATGACTTCTACTTTAACAAGTTTAATCTGACATTGCTCTAACGATAATACTAATCACTTTATGATACAGCACTAAAGAAAAACATTGAACAGCTTTAGAAAAAGAACACAGAATAGTTTTCCTCCTGCTCTCCACAGTCCGATATACATCAACAGTATACAATACATCAGATATGTATTGAAACCATGCTGATAAAACATCCTAATTCAAAGCTTAAAACCAGCACATTGACAGCTCTATTAACAGCACAAGTAAAACATCTATCATTCCATAAAGCCTTGAAATTGTGTTTAATATTTCAGTTCTAAATTTGGTTCCTGCTTGAGGAAAATAATAACTAAAAATTCTACTAGCATTCAGGGCTTCTTGTTAGAATAGATTTGATCTGATTTAAGAAGTAAATACTTTGTACAAACAATAGAGATTTTTTTTCCTTTTTTTTTTTTTTCCTTTCTGCTATTACCTTTACAGCCATGAACTGACTAGGTAACTTCTTAAGTTAGCCATATAGGCAAAGGAAGGAAGCCAGATGACAAAGAATGTCTGAAACTAGATTTGCCCAATAAAGTTCTTTTAGATAAACCCAACTCTATTTGTCTAGAAATGACTGATCTTGCAGTCTTGATTCTCAAATAAAAGCCTACAGAAATAAAACCTTCCAAAGAGAAGACAAATAACTAAAATTTCCTAGTTCCCCCAGATACAACAAACAGCCATGGACTGCTCAGGTACTGGTTTTATAGCCTCCCCCTGTTTAACAGGCTGTAAACTCCTTATTTCTTTCTCCTGTAAAACAGTTACTTTCTCACCCTCCCCTCTCCACTGAAGGAATACCATACCAGCAAGCTCTTCTTTGACAGTTCAATGCAGGGCTGATTAAAATGAGTAGTTTTTCATAACTTCTGTTTAACCTTGAAATCTGCTGCTTCTATTTCAGGCCTGATGAAGTGGTGGTGTGCCTGCAAGCTTGTCTCATTTTTTCCCCCCATACCAGCTGGTCTAATAAATTACCTCTTCCTAACAACCTCATGTTAGCCATGTCCTTAGATCAAACACAGCAAAACACCATTATGTTACTTCAAACTTGTATTAAACCCTGACAAAGAGTACTTCTGGTTTAAGAAATAATAAAAACCAAAGTCACCCGAACTACTACCTTGCATTGTAAAGGTAGTTGTTCAACTTCTCCACTCATCACATGCAAGATAGTTTATATGCAAGGAAAGACTCACTTACTAAAGTACCTTCCAGCAACACAAGCATTTTCTGTTTAAACTGCTCTCAATGTGAAAAAAAAAGAAATACATTGACTGGACATTTTAGCAAGTTTGAGGTGACTCCAGGGCTGATGCTTAGGTTCCTAAACTGTCTGCTATAGAGCATGAGTTCAAAACAACCAGTTTCCATGATTTAAATTTCAAAGCAACTTTTCCTCTTAACTTGAGAAAGGGAAGTGAGGTGGGGAGTGTGAGGAACAGTTTGCTGCAGATAAATCACCTCTTTTCAGTCTATGGGTATAAGGTCTTTTTTTTTTAAGGTCTGGCAGTTGGAAGCTTAACTCCCCTTTCAGACATGCCTTTATTTGGAAACAGTGCAGGAGCAGGCAGGGCTTTTTCATAAATACTGCCTGGCCACATGCAAACAGCAACTTGGTAAAATGAGTGGCAGCTCTGCACAACCAACACAGCCATATGCTCCTCTAACTGTTGCTGGACAGAAAAACAAGAGTTTAGGGTTTGAAAAAACAAACAAAACCCACCCCTTTGTAATTGCTCATTAATCATTAAAGGAAAGAGGGGAATTCTGGCCTCTGCTTTTAGAAAGGGACCAGAGCTCTATATAAATCCTGCAAAGCTTGAAGCTCACACAGTTATACTCCTTAGGACACTAATTGCCTGTACCACAGTGCTATCTTCAGGACTGCAGCGTGTTTGCTCTTGACAGCAAGTACTGGCTTCAGATAAGAGGGCACAGTCCTATGAAATGCACAGGCAGCACTGGTTATGAATGCGAGGGGGACAGGGAGCTAACTGAAGTGCTGATAAATGGCTGGACATGAAACTTCAAATCAGGCACCATCAGTGTACCAGAAAGCAGGAATGAGCCGCATCTTGCGCACTGATTGGTGTTAGTGCTTGTGTATTCATTGCAATACCTGCAAGATGGCTCCTTGAGATCACATCCCCCTTCTTCCCGCAGACAGACTATTTTTACACAGCCATTGACCAGCTCACTTTGACAAAAATAACCGGAACTAAAACTTGAGGCCAGCCATCTTCCTGATACTCCTGACTTCCAGGAGGCTCAGGAACATAGCAGCAGAGGAGACCAGGTGAGAAGAGGTGACCCCAAGAATTTGAAGTTAGAACCTGACATGAAGTGCAACACCAGGATCTCTTTGCATTTCCCTTCTCCACAGTGCTTTCTCTCACACCAAGAAATGCTCCCAGCTAGAAAAGTTACAATACCTTCATCAGATTTTCTTTTGGAAAAAGAAAAAAAGAAAAAAAGGACTCAAGCAAGTTCCATTCAGGTTTTCATCCCCATCTTCTTCCTGTCAGATACTGCCAAGGTCAGACACAAGAACCATACAAAAAGGTATCAAAGCAGAACAGCAAGAGGAGGTTATCTATTTAAAGGTACTTTCATTTTCTTCAGAAAAAGAACTGTTGTTCCAGAAGTTAAAGTTTACAGTCTGCACAATTTTTAGCTTGGATTATCGCCTATGTTTGAAGCACTGGTTTAGTGCTGCTGAGTTGAGGAGAAAATGTCCACTTTATTGCAGATGCCTAACACTGGTTCTGTGTGGACAATCACCACCACAGCAGCCTCCTACTTCCAAACTTTCTAGACCACAGGGTCCATGGAAACACCTGACTTTAATGACAGAAACCATTCACATCCATCTTCTGATGGATGGTTGATTTGATTATATCAGGCCTTAGGCCTGTGCATACTGCTCATCTTGGAAGATTAGAATCCCAAAGAATCTCTTGAATCATATGTGGTCTGCATCTGCATGAAAACAGAGATTCCCCATCTAGAAAGTGAACAATTTAAACAAGAAAACCAAGTACAACAGCAACATAAGAATGAGGCAACTATGGGAGAAAGGAGGGGAAATGCATACTGGAAAAAACCTTAATTTGCTAAGGAAAAGCCTGGACTTCAAACAAACAAGCTTTTACTCCCAGAGGGACAGACTTGTGATCAAGGTTTGGCATCTGTTCAGTTCCTCCTCCATGGCAAATGGCCTTGCTGCCTCCTGCATTGATGCTATCAACACAGCTTTGGCTGCCTGGAAGCTACATTTGAAAGGCTGTCGACCAGAGCAGTCTTGAACTTTGTTTTCCATCATGAAGCACATCTTGCAAATGTTATTTTTATTTTTCCTGCCTGAGCTCATTTAGAGAAGCCACACAATTAAAGAGGCAAGCTTAAAGCAGGAAGAGGTGGTTGGGGGAGAGAGTTTCTGTGGCACAAGTCCCTTTGTAATAAAAGAACTCAAGACGGGGCAGTAAGTGTGGAAGAATTCATGCTTACTTAATCGCAAAACCCACAAGATTAGGTAAGTGATAAATCTGCTGTCTTCTCAGAGGATTCCAAAGACCTCTGTCAAAAAGGAAGCTTGTGTTTTACACCCAAACCAAACACTGCCTCTTTAGTCACCCTACAACAAGGGCTGCTGAAAGCTGAGGTTAGTAAGTTATTTTCCTTCTCCCAAAATTGCAGTATGTCTCAGTAGACATTAGCAATTTCTTGTTGCACTCCCCCAGCTGGTGAGAACTCTTGGGAGCATGATTTCTAATATTCTGAAATTTAAGATTTCTGCATTTTTATGGCCATGTAGCATCTCTATTAGATTGCTGAGGAGTTGCCTCTTAAGCTTTCAATTTCAATATTCTTTTTTTTAAGATTTCAGTTTCAAAACAAGTTGGAAAGATTTTCTTAAAATCTCACAGACCCTCAGAATCCTATTTAGCATGTTTTGATATTTTCAGTTGTTTTCAGGCTTTTTGCTGGGATTTAAGAGCCACTTCGTCTGTGTTTATAGTGTTTACTGTTCCTTGCTCTGGCAAAATAAAGGGGGTGATCAGCTGCTCTACTTCCTTGACCAAAACAAGTTACTAGTTTGGTTTAGATTTTAACTTTACACTACATTAAAAAAAAAAATAAAAAAGTTCCAAGTATTATTTTGTTCATCTTCATCTGTGGAAGGGCTCTCCTGTTCAAAGGGTCCTGTGTTACAGACCTTGATTCAAGATATATAGTAACATGTTCTTCCTTTTCATCCTTTCTAGTTAAGAAACGAAGTATGTATAATTTGAATTGGAACATTAATTTCAGTAAGGTCCTAACATCTAAGACTTTACCCTGATTCCAGGGAAGCTAGAATCCTGTTCAGTATTTCCGCCCATCATACCACAAGGACACGTATGTGGGATTTGCTTTAGCATGGCTTCTACAGTTTCAATCGATGCTGTGGAAAAAAAATGCAATAAGGAAAATAAAGAGTACACTGACCACCACCTAAAGTTAGAGATTTTTCAATTTATTTCTGCCAAGTGGGACTAGAACTGTGACCTCTGTATATCGCTCCAACCCCTCAGCAATTCTGACAGCATTATAAAATACTGCTATCCTACAAAAGAGAAACCATATCCTTTTCATAACTCTTTTGAGAGTAACAGTGTATCTTAAAGCAAAAATCCTTAAAACTGGTTGCTACCTTGAGTAAGTAAGGTTACTGTAGTATTAGTATTCCCAGTAATAAGTCTAGGGAACATTACAGATCGCATTTAACAACTGGCAGCTTTCAAGAGAGCCACCACGTGCTTCCCAGTCCAGCAGGGCACTTTATGGCAAGCAAGCAAGCCAGAAACTGGGACCAGTTCAGTAACAAAAAATAAGCACAAAAGAAATGATCAGCAGCTTAACTACTTGAAGTTGATTCATTTCCACAGTAGCTGGATGTAAATACTTCCTGTTCTCTACACTGGTTAGACTTTCAGTTCAGAGAATATGTAAGAGACTGAGAACCTACATCCAATATTGTGGCGCCCTCCCTTCTTGTGTTATGTAAAAACTAGTGCGAGAGCATGTTCAGCCTAGTTAGCCAAGAATTTAACCTTCTCTGTAATTAACTGTGGTGTCTGACATCATCATCCCTTCCAGGTTCTCTTAAAATTTTAATAGCCTGGTTTATGAATATTCATTTGCCAGCATTACACTTCCAGGGATTTATGAAAACCCAATGGCATGTCAGTTCCTAAATAGGTTTCATTATTCCTGTTGCTTCTTTAGCATATTTATTACAAGCCAATTTTATGCTGTCAGAAAGCGCATCGAGCCTGCAGTTGGTCCAACCATCTACGTCATTTCATAGAGATTAATAGACACAGCAGACATGTGAGTGCTACTGCTAAGGATGCCTATTAATTCCTCCACTAGACATGATGCTTCTTCACAGGCCTCATCAGTTCTAGGCTATAAAACCTGTTTCTCCCTTATCTCCTCTTGTTTCGCTCCTCCTACACGTCACTGCAGTTACAGGCGAAGCACGCGACAACCAGCCCTTCAAAGCCTGCTTCTGTGTGAGAGAATAGTCACCCAGACCAGGAGGGGTTTATGAGATGTGTACAGACAACTATTTCATGCAGTCAGCTTGCTTCAGCAAGTGCTATGAGCCAGATGAAACTGGCACACTGCAAAAGCTAAATAAAGTTTGTGACACATTATTCCATTACCAAGAGGCATAAACAGTTCTTCTGTACCACAAAGTATAATTTGTTTGACAGTTGTTCATTTTTTTTCAGACTCTGACACTGCTGCAGTTTTAAACCACTGATTGGACATCACAGACCCAACCATGCCCAGATGTAAAGCATCCCCAGTTCTGAAAGGACAGCTTAAGAAAAGTTCATAGTGGAAGTAGATTGAAAACTCTTACAAACGTGAATCAGGCAATGAAAGTTTAGAGCACAATTTGTAAGATGTGAAATTTAAGGCTACATTAGATGGATTTTTAATTATTTAGAAGCTTCCTCCCGATATTCACACAAACTGGAAAGCCAAATAGTATTTGTCATTTCTCTTATCTGTACCTTGGCTGTGCTTCTACTTTGTCAGCAGAAAGGCAGCTCAAGAAAGCTCAGAACTACTTCTGTCACTTCCTAACAAAATAAATTCAAATAGATCTTTCTGAAGGCATCGTAAAACCTTACCTTAGAATAACTGATTCAATTATGTGATTTTCCCCTCACTACCACCACTTCAGAACAAACATGGTAAGAGGTTTGAGCTGTCATAAATGAGCATTCAAAACAGAAAGACTGCTCCAAATATTTACAAAGCAATAGAAAGATCTCAATTTGGAAGAGTCATTTGGCAAACACAATATTTAAAGGTGTCTCCAAATGAAATCTGTAGACTACTCAAAGTTAGCAGGAGAAAAGGGGGAGACAAACGCAGATAAAGAATAACTTAGGTAATAAAGATTATCATCCCTGAAGGGAAAGGGAGGGGAAATTAGAGACCAGCAACTTCAGTAATGAAGAAAGGTCAGAAGTCCTGAAGGATGTAATCATGATCCTGTTTTAAAAAGGGAAAGGCTAAAATTGTGACTGATACAATGGCTTATTGGCCAGTCCAGAAAGTTTGAAGTACCATAAATAAAATGTCTTTACAGAACATCATCACCTGCAATTTTTCATGTGATGCTTCCTCTAAGTCCCAGCCCACAGCTTTGACAAGAGACTGGCACTTGGGAATAGAATTGTAAGTTCTTACCAAAACCTGACGAAAAGCTTTGCGCTCCAGGCAGTCCTGAACACTGATCAGGGTACAGCAAGCACAGCATCACTGTGGTTGAATTACAATGTTTCTGGTTTGCTTCTGTAGAGGAGCCAGGTTATTTAGCCTTGTTTTTTTCTTTCACAGCCTTCTTTGGGGAGGGAATAATTTATGCTATGTCTTCGGAACACAAAGACCTATTGTCAAAGTCACAAGCTGCCTGTTTGCCCTAACAGGGATAGATCCTTTGTGGTGCAGGAGGGAGGGATCTCCTTTAGAAGCAGAATGGAGGTTTTGTTGTTGTTGTTATATTGAAAAACAACAGAAGGTTGCAATAATTTGCGTCAAGAAGCCCTGAGCTAAGTTTGGTATTTTGCTTTGCTAAGAGCTCCAAAAGGAGGAGAAAAAGGCCAAAACCAAGTCTGCCCTGCAAAACTCTAAACACACATCCCCCTACACCACATTCACTTCACTTTTTTTTTAAGAGACTTGCAAGCTAAGTCTCCAGCCTGCAATCACAACAGGTGTGGTTACTTGTCAGCCCTTAAAGCTAAACATATACAACACTTGGCAGGTGGTTGTAGGAAGGACTTTTAGCGTTAAGGAAAAACATGATAGGCTGGGTAAACTTGAATGTTCTGATACTCTCATAGGATAGACAGCCATGTTGGCCAGGGTCAGGGTCCTGAACCATGTAAATATTTCCAAACCTTTAGAGCTTGTCTGCCTCTATAACACCATCCACAGGGAGGACAGCTTGATGGCCATGGGAACAGTACCAACTACATTGTTTTTTACTGTACTCTACTGAACACACTTAACTCACTGTGAACTGACAAAATTACTCCTCTGTGTCAGGAAGAGCCACACATCTGCCCAGCAGGAACTGCAGTAAAGCATCCCGTTGCAGTCAGAAGGGCACATCTCAGCTCCATCGGCTTTCATGGTTAGGTTTCAGCCCACCAGTCTTGGGATATGGCAAGGGCCATGCTTAAATTTTGCTCCCCTGCTATCAGGGAAATAGTGTTCAACACAAAAATCCAGGTTCATGTAAGCAATGGAGACATCAGAAAACTGCTTGGTGATTCAACTAATTATCACATGTCACAAGAGAGAAGCAATTCGGAAGTGTTAATCAATCCAGAGTTCATTTCAACTCAGACCATTTGTTAATCTCTGAAGTTGAGCAGCAGGTTGCATTTCACAGCCACTGAATCAAAGATACGAATGAGCAAAATATCTTGAGATACTAGTGAGGCATTGTCAGAGTATACGATGTAAATGAAGTCATGTTGAGAGCAAGTCATTTATGCCTCCTAGGGTGTAATCCTATGATGCAATATTCAGATTAATCTTAGACTATTATCCCAGCATATCAGCCCTGTATGTTCCCAGCAGAGAGGTGACCCAAAGATCCTGTTTAAACTAGCCCATTTATCCAATCAAGACAGTAAAAACAAAAGCATGAGAAAGCTCTTCTCTTAAGTGCTTCCCTTGGTTCTCCCTGAAAACAGCTCTAGGTTTTCATCCTAATGCCTGCTCCCTAATCCTTGATCCCTCCCAGCTCCTTCTTTCTCTCTTCTCTCTCTCTGTTTCTCTGCAGCCTCACAGAGGGAGCAAGTGGCTTGCTGTAGAAGGATACTTGAGACACCAGGAAGACAAGCCAGGGCAACTAAGCCTAATAGACCTTGATTTATCTTAAGTATTTGCTGACAGGAATGTGCATAGAGTCACTTTTTTCTCTGACAATTAACTTCCACTGATTTGCGTTGTCATGATATTTCATTGTCTGCATTCAATCTTGCATCATCAGAGGCAATCGCAAGTCACTTGTGTCTACTCAATTACTGCCCCTACATTTAAATCAGAAATACTTATCCACTTAATGTTTTAATAGAAACTAGCTACTTCTGTGTTGGCTTCAATCAACCTGTGAAGTTCCTGTGATATCAAACATAAGTCTTTCATAGCTGCACTTCAAAATTATGCCCTAACTTTACTTACACCTATTTTTACTGAAGTCCAAACAACCCAGCACAGGCAGTATAGAAACCTTTGTAATTGTTCTGGGTTTGTCTGGGATACGGCAGCTCTTCCCCGACTCCTCCCAAACCCCTCTATCAGCACCCACACTGGCATAGCCATGGTAAGCAAGACTGGGCAACCCACAGAGAAGAAGGGGAAAAGGTTCTCAAGAGAGCAGAGAGAGACAGTTCCCCTATCTGTGTGGCCATGTTGCCAACTGACACACATGAAAAGAGTGGTTCAAGAGCAAATTGGGAATGGGGGGCAACTGAGAGGGATTCCTAAACTGGTATTGTAAACTAGGTTTGTCACTTCCACTATTCCTGTATGTCAATCCAAACCATCAGCTGCCTGAAGCAGTCAGAAGAACAAATTTGGTATCCCTAGCCTTAAACACTTGCAGGAACATGATCCGCTAGGTGTGCTTATGTGTCTAAAACAGCAATCATTCCTGACAGCAGTAGGAAAGAATGTGGCTGGCCTCACCAAACAGTGTTCAAATTGCCTAGGTATTTCCAGAAGAAAGGAGGAGACCCCAGTTTGAAACTCACCATCCTGAAGCCTGAACCCACTTCAGGTCAACCCTAAACACCAGCCCACAACAAGTGAATAGCAAGGCTGCTCTTGACTTCTCTTGTTTAAAGCAGGATAGCTATGAAGAGCACAAAGTCTTATCAACAATATTATGGTTTTTTTTTTCTGCAATTCGTAATTGCTATAAATCCTCCTAGTTAATATTATTAGCTCAGCAAGCAAATTGTTGGACCGAAGTGTGTTGATCCTATGCTTTCTCCTTTGACTTAACCATTATGAATCCTTATAGCCAGCAAATATACATAATCCAAATAGCCAGAAACATGATTAACACTGGAAAATCTAAGCCTTAATGGCTCTGAATAAGTGCCAGGATGGATCATTCTTCCAGTGCCCACCTAAACAGAATCCTTACGCAGAAGGGGCTGTGACATGATCTAAACACTGATCAGCAAAGGCTTCCAGCCTTTGGTCAGAAAAGAAATGAGAACCATTTGCATGTATGGGAGCTTTTATAAAAAACAGCTTCACAACTCTAAGTTACTAGAGTTCCTCTAAGCTGAACACTTAGCATTCTTATCTGACATGATATGGAACAGGTCGCCCAGAGAAACTGTGGATGCCCCATCCCTGGCAATGTTCAAGGCCAGGTTGGATAGGGCTCGTAGCAACCTGGTTTAGTGGAAAGTGCCCCTGCCCAGGGCAGGAAGGGTGGAACTAGATGATCTTTAAGGTCCCTTCCAACCCTAAAGGTTCTATAAGTATGCTACATATAAGCATATGATCACCAAATCTGTTCTTTTGAGCTCTGAGATACCTAAAGACAGCAATTTGTTTACTGCTGTTTCTGTAATACTTGCATATATAAACTGACAAATGCATTTTGACAATATCGAAATTGTATCTGTTCCAATTACATTTCTAGCATACCTTTAGATATCTGTGCTGATAAGCAGAATATTTGTATGTAGAGCACTATAACCAGAATGTATTCTGTGCTATTTCATAAAGTATAGTGGTTTTTCTACTAATGTTTTCCCACTGATAATTTCATGAGAATAAGAAGTAAGAAAACTACAAAAAAACTCAACCTGAGAATTTGGTATTTAAATCTGTAATGCAGTCTTTAAAGACTTGAATTCATTTCACAGTTATAAAATGAAGTTTCCCATTCTGAAACACAGCCTTCAGTTGTCAATGTAAATATTCCCTGCTTGTAAAGTGAACCCTTACTATCAGAATGAAAGGTTGGCTTTTGAGCTATGTTTTCAAAGTTAAGTTGTAAAATTCACACAGGTTTCACTGAGCACAACTCAGGGAGTTGGCATATGGGTTTTTTTTTTAAATAGTTTTAGTATAAACTCACTCTAGTTAGGGTTTTTTAAGGCATTCAGTAAGTTTTATTTCCCTCAACTTCAGGAATTTATAATGCTCTTTAGAATTACCAGTGCTGATCCTTGAGTCTATTTCTTTCAAATAAGTTATATGCTATGGATGGCTTGACTACAATGAGAAATATATCATTCAAGGTTAGCTTTACTCACTGCAAAAAGCTGCTACTTGTCTTCACAACAAAGAGGAACAAATCCAGTGCTGCTGGAACAACAGCTGCCTAAGCTGTTCAGCTCCAGTTGCCTGTGTTAACAAATCAGGCAAGTTTTTTTTTATTGGAAACTGAAAGCAGGCAGGTGTTACAATGACTGACACTAAAGCCAGGTCTCAAATCCCAGACCCAGCTTCTGGCTACAGGGCCAGCATTATCAACCCCTAATCACCACTGGAGTGCTGCCTGAAATGCTGTTCCCTTGAGGCTCTCACCTTGTTTTCAAGGCCAGTTGACACTTCATGGGAAATGACATTGAAATACTGTCCATTTTTCATTCTAACATAAATGGTTGGGGCAAGTATTTTCTAAGAGTTAAAGAGTTATTCTAGCTGTCTCTGAGTCTTAACTGAGCTTCCTGTCAACAAGGACAAGATTGAAAAGTCACATGTGAAGCATATACAACCTGCATATTCCCTAAGTTATTTGGTGCAACTGTTTTGAAACACTAATCCACACTCCTCCTTCCTTCCACAGCGAGCTAATAGGAGACAGCGCTGTTTTATTTTAAGGAATAGATAGTAATTTTGTCTAAATCTAAGGCTGATATGATGGACCAAGAATGAAATCCTGCAGGTCTTAGCTGACTGCCAAGAATTTTACAGGTATAAGCCACGAGGAGCACATTTGGCAGTCATTAACTGCATGGAAGTATTATTAACTTCTCACAGTATTTTGGCAACCAGTCTCCCTACCGACTAACACCTGAATGCAGCTCCTTTGTAACAGACCGCTGGTAACAGCATGGCAGCTTTTGGCATCAAAAGGCTGCATTGTGTCGGGAAATTACGCACTTCCTGCCTAAAGGTCTGATGGAGCCCCAAGTTGTTTTGGAAACTTATCTTGCCTTAGTTAATTTTGATACATGATGCTTAATGTCCAAGTTCATCATGATGCTTTTTTGTGTACCTAAGGAGACACATGTCTGGAAATCTGAATTATTTTAATCTGGGTCTCTGAAATCTGACTTTACAGACTTTTTTTTTTTTTTAACTCTGAGAACTGGCATCACTACAGCCAAGAGAGACCATCCCATCTACTAAATCCAAATAAATCAGCAAAGACTTAATGTGTAATTGCTGTACCCTTTCTACTGAAAGACTCCCTTTCAACACACCAACACGTGAGAAAGTGACATCAGAAACATTTTTATCACCAGTTACCCAATGCATTCTTATCTGCTTAAAGCAGATTCCAACTAGGACATGTTTTGCTCATTAAAAATCACGACCTTCCAGAGTGTCTGTTAACTCTAAAGTGCCTAGCTGGGAAAGTATAAAAACCAGTGAATCAATAATGCAAGACCAGTGTGCATACCGATTCCTTTGAGCTCACTATTCCCCTCTATTATGCCAAAATGAGGCTTTTATGTGGAGAAAGAGAAGCCTGTGCATTCAGCAAGAAATACACTGCAAACCATGATGCCTCTGCAAAGTGCTTAAGCCTCAGTCACCCTGTTTCTGCAAACTGTCTGCAAAGAAGCTTTTGCCTCTTTGTAGTGAAATTGCCATGCATAACAGCCAAGACACTGGGGAACACACATGAACACAAAGAATGGCAATTTAACTAAATAAGCTTGTGCAATTTGCACCTATGATCATTATATTAAAGGCTTCATAGACAAAAGCTGATCTTGTGAACGCGTTCTAAGCAATGAAAATGACCGTCCTGCATTTAAAAAAAAACAAACCACAAATTCTACATGTTCTTCATATTTTGTATAAACAAATGTACTAAGACTGTATAAAGCTTTCAAACCACTTCATCAATATAAATCTAACACACAGATAGAGGCAAATATTTAAATGTATATCTAAGAAAGTCCACATGGGAAAGATTACGTATACTTTTTTTTTTAATTTGATAAAATATTCCTATACGTAAACTGATACAGTAGTTTTTATACAGTAATTCTCTGGACATGTTCTGTCTTCTGGTATTCTCTAGGCTAAACACAAGTTTATATAACTCAGAATAAAAATTCTAAGTCCATTTGACAGAGAAATACAAGTCTGTAACACAAAGGAAATGGAAGACAGCCTTAAATTGCTAGTTCCTGAAAGGGAAACTCAAAAATACAAAATTCATTTTCTTGGCAGTGATACTTTTCTTATGTTTCTGGAGATGCTATGGTTAGGATACAGTACCTGGAATGGTCTTGAAGCAAGGAACCTCCTCTTACTGCTCTTTATGCTTCCCCTACTCCTCCCCCCCCCCCCCCCAACAGCTGATACTGCTGCATAAAAGGAAGGTAAAACAGTGCAAGTAACTTCCACCTGTGGTGTCCTGGTAATATTTAAAAATAAGAGAGTGGAAAGTTGGAGGAGGTTTTCTTCAAAACACTCCAAGTCTCAAAATACAGAGTTATCCAATGCAACAGTATTCGTATGTGTTTATAGAACTTCTTCAACAGAAAAGAAAATTACTGCTGAAAGATTTGGGGTTTATAGAAGTGTTCTTATAACTGGTTGTACTACTATGGCTTAGGTTAACCTATTAAAAATGACAAAGGAAAGACAGACATCTCACACACAAATCAGCTAGTGGCAGGATTTTCCATTCATAGCAGAATGAACTCATCCTCTAAGCAAAACCACAAGAATAAAACCACAAAATGCCTCAAGGAAGGCTGAATGAGTGGCATGCACAGGCTGGAATAAACCCACTCACATTTCAACCTGACAAAGCTGCAAATGTTCTTACAACTGGCTCGAGTGACTGCGCGCAAGCTCCAAATGACGTGCTACTTACTTCAGAATCCTGTAAAAAAATCCACTTGTCTGCCTTTAACAGGGGAAGGAAGGAAGAAGTAAGAGATGCAGAAGAAGGGGTCAAAGTCTTCTCAAAATAGTTACTGATAATGCCCAAAGCTCTCTTTAGTCAGGTATTTCATAATTCTTGTTTTAGAAAAGCTTCTCACTTCAGCTAAGATTCCCTTCTGAAGGACCTAATGCTCACCCACTAAGAAAACAGAAAAGCGACTTCACAGAAGTTACCAAATATCAACATGCAAGGCTGGCAAGTATATGTGCAGTCAAGATGATTCAGATAAGTCAGATAAATTTAGAACAGAGCTTTCCTAAAAGCATGCGTTCACCAAATGCAGTAAATATGCTGGAGCTATATCCAAGTGCTGATTCCAAACACTAGAGCAAAAAATTTATTAGTGAAAATCTCCTTTTAAGTGTTCGCTGCCATCTGAAGTCCTCAACAGTGTTATTCCTTGATCTGCCTTTAGTATTTCCATCCATCACTGAATTTATCCACAAAACGCTATAAGGCTCTCCAACCTTGGAAGAGTAAGCCAAATGCAGTGTGGCAACTTCACATAGGACCAGCCTTTTATGGTTGGAACAGTAGAGCTTTGATACAGCTAATCTACCATAAATAGCTCTTGAAACTCAGAAGGATCAAATCAGCTGTTGCAGCAGTCCCAGCCTGTAGCAGCTTCAAATCCAATTATACTCTCAACTTTATCTTGCAGCTCTCCTTTCCACTCCCCCCCAATCCGAAACTTTTTTAGTCCTGCTCCTGCAAGAAGTTAAAAGCTGCAATGACAAATGCAGCAGAATAAAATGCATTTAATGAAAATCTGAAACACAAGCCCAAGTATTCTTACACTTATCCTAAGGAACACAACAAGCTTTATTCTGTTAAAAAACAACTTAAGAACATGATGCCCGTTTAAATAAATAATTAATTAGCCCTGACTTGTAACGCAAACATAAAACCTGAAATAAGCAAACAGTTCCAAGAATAGCAAGCTCAGCTTTAAAAGGCAGCTGAAACCAAGCAGATAAACTTCATGGAGCACTATCTGTGCCCCAGACTAAGTCATAAAGCATTGGATTGCCTGCATATTTTTTCTGTAACTTAAATATACTTGAGAAGTACTAGAACTCACTGTTGTAAATCCTTGAATTACAATGTTTCCTTTCAGGTAGTTAGAACCATTTTCCCATAAAGAACCAGAGAACTGTAATTTAAGAATTCTTAAGGAGCTGGGAGCTTCCAAAAGATGTGTTTACTAACCTTAGAAGTCAGTGTTAACTCTGAAAATTACCACTAGGACTACTAGAGCACTGTAATTTCTGAGAAACTAGTGCAGTGACACCATTCTAGAATCAAAATACAGGTTTGAATCCGGTGAAACACAGGTGAGCAGGGTCACTTCTTTATGATTCACCTCACAGCACAAAGAAACAGCGCACAATGCAAGTACGTAAGTATATGCAAATAAAAGATGCTTTTTTTAACCATATGTTATTAACATTTCCTCAGTCTTTCCAAAACAAACAGTTCAATTACTTCAGTGCAGTACAGGAATTCTGGCCTTCAAAGGGGAAGAAGTATCTCATGAGCAAAGCCTGGATCTGTAGCTCCCACAAGCACATAAATCCTGAACACTGCCAGGACATCCTCCATTGAGGCATCAGTTATACTTGCACAAGCCAGGGTAGAAGGGGATTGCTAATTCTGGGTATTCAAACTGCTTTAAGTACCTGAAATATGCCTCCTGAAAGGGGCAAAGTACATAAATCATCATCATCTTCTACGCCATGGAAAATTATCAGCCATATGCCATTCTATGCCTCTCTGAGCTTGTCTTAAAGTTTATCATGTCAGTTAAAGGGCCTGGGTTTTAACTGATTTGCAAAGCAGGTAACGTAACCTGAATACAAAATCTTGCCTACACAGATGATGACAAAGCAACTTCAGTTAAGTGTGGGTGGGTTAAATGAAGTGGTTTGCTATCTCCTCTAAACCGAGCATGAAGATCACAGCTGGGTCACCTTCTGGAAGTCTCAGAAAAATCAAACAACTGGAAGAAGGCACAGAGAGTTTTCCCTTTAAGCCCTAGCAAATGCCCAACAGGAGACAGTGAGCTTTCCATTAGCATGGAGTAAACTGAGCATGTGACAAGTAGACAAAACAGACCAGCAAGATCTGCCTCAATAAGTTTATCACTTTGAACTCAGCTTGTAGAACTTGTCACATTATGCTTCTGCACTGTGGTGAAAAAAAGTAGCTGAACCAACTACTGACAAAAGTTCAACAGCGCTCTTAAAAATGCAGCAGGCATGCTTGCAACTGGTAAGAGAGAGAGCAGCCGTGAGCATGCTGCCAGAGCACAACCACTGGTGCTTTATGTCCTATCCATAACCATTTAAAATCCAAGGTCTTTTATTACTCTGGAATTTGAAGGATGTGAGTTATGACATGGAAACACACCCCCTCTCAAGAGGCAGGACTGGGATTGCTTGTTTCTTTTATAGAAACCACTCTCCCTATCACACAGGAAACTATGTTAAAGTTTTCACTTTTGCACCTAACTTGGAAAAAAAAAAAGAAAAATTAAAATCCTGTGTGTGCTCTTTTTACATCAGCTTTTTTGGCTATAAACACACAAAGCAAAATTACCATGGAAATGCAACAATTTCTCCCTCTTACTCCTCAGTACAAAATTTCTGTAAACATAGAGGAAGTGAATACATTAGATCACCACCAGCTCTTTACAGCAAGCATATGATTTAGCATATATCTTCCAGAGACTATTACCTCTTATCAAAGAGAGTGAGACGTCATGCCACAGGTTCTGTCCCCATAAAGACAGAGTACAAATTAACAGACACACTTTTGATAATTTTCCACAACTTGGAAGATGATGATGATTTATGTACTTCTGTCTTGCATTGCAAGAGAGGGTATATAATTCAATAAGTAACAGTCAAGAAGTAACACTGTGTAACACACAGTAAAGTGCACACAGCTTGAGAAGTCTGGATTAAGCCTGCATTTATTTAACAATTCAGCTTCCCAGTTTACGAATTATCTCTTTCCAGCTGGGAAGGAGAAGGAGAGACTTCCCAGAAAAAAAAAAAAAAAAAAAAAACACAAACAAAAAAAAGAAAAAAAAAAAACCCAGACAAACAAATTTAATAAAAAGTGACTTACCAGCATCCATTGTTAGAATCATGACCCCACTTCTGCGTCCCAGGAAGCAGGAAGCCTTACCCATCCAGTGTATGCGAATGACTCAGAAGGACAGCATGGCTTTGTTTCAGCTTATATCTTCTAGCTCATTCACCCCTCCTCCCTCTTGTGGGATAAAAGTGTTGCCTGGATCTGGCCATCCCTATTGGCTCAGCTAGGGAGCCATGCTCATTTAACATATTCAAGTTTCTGTGAGAGCCCAGAATGACCCACAGGGGATTTTTTATTTATCATAAAAACAAACAAACAAAAGAAACCCACCAAAAAAAAAAACAACAAAAGCAAAACCAAAAAAACACCAAAAACCAAAGCCCTAAACAAAAAACAACACAAACACTTCTTGTCTTTCTGTGAGAACAAACTCTTAATTCTTTTACTATCAGATGCATATTACAGTTGGAATTCTTGCCACAGGCCAAGCAACTCCCTATGCTTGATGAGAGGGTGGCAAGTCAGGGAGTACAGTCCCACAGACTTCAGTAATCCCATTTGGCTGCACTATCTAAAGGAATAAAGCCATGTATTTTGTGTTAAAGCCTATGCCCTCCAACCCAGTTTATCTTCAATGCAAACTGTATATACCCCCAAACTGAGGATCTCCCAGTTTGCGAGGGAAGATAAGCTCTTCTATTTTATTTTGAAGTAGGCAGGAGACACACACGTAGACTCTATGAGTTAAACGCTGCTGTGAGGAAGTAGTCATTTTTTCTTAACCTGTAGGGTTCTCTAAATGTAACAACTGGTATAATCTAGGCTCTGCCTGAAGAATTTAGAAAGCGGTCACAATCTATTTGTGAAACACCACTCCAGTGAGGTAATAGCGTTAGAAGAATTCACCACAATGTAAGTGAAAAAGATCTGATCAAGAGATACCACAACCCTTTGCTAACTTTGATCAAACCATAGGACAGGCTAGAAAGTGCATTTGGAAGGAGAGAAGGTGGAGGGGGAAAAGGAGTTTGTTTCTTTCTCTACTGCAAAATCCTTCAGAACTTGCAGTCAGACCCTGAGAGGCAAACTTCTGTATCTTGCATCGTGAACTGCTGACAGCCTTAGATATCTGTACTTAGGGATTCAGCAAACACAGTGAATGAAACACTAGTGTTGTTACTTGTCACCAATAAGTACTACCTTTTCTAAATAAAGCATGGACATATTAGGCTACTGTCTCACCATGTTAGTCACTGCTAGATAACTTAAGGTTCATAACTCTGCTATACAACCACAAGTATATTTTGGAAGTGTTGCTTCTGATTGTTGAAATAAACACAGTACACCATCTCCTCCCTCTGTTTTTAGAAAAGGTATCAGTTGCTACTCTTGAACACCAAGGCTTGTAAAGCCACTAACGAAGTTAGAATCTGCAATTCAAAGAAATTAGCAAAAGCAATATAACTGAGTATCCTTCTCAGATTTCTTGACCTTCTCTTGCTTTGCATGGCTTCACACCAATACTCGAGTCATTACAGCTTCATGGAAACAAAATATTCCTTAAAATGATAATTTCTGACATTTTTAGTAGGACAGTGCAACCAAAGCTTTGGAAAGAGGCAAAAGTAATTCAGATCCTAGAAACACTGTCACTGAATGGAAATTAGGAAGAAATTACCCAGGTGGACAGGCTGCTCCTCAAAAGCCTTACTACAGAAAGAAGCATAGTGTCAGAACAGATGTCAGACTGAATGGATTAGTCGTTTCATCCAAAGTTTACAGCTCCCAAATAGTCAGGATGCTGTTTTGTTGACCATAATAAATAGCTATGGACATTTGGCAACAGCCCAGGACATGTGCAGAGATACCATGTTAAATTTCTGGGAGTGACACTGGGCATAGCTTCCTTCCTTACCAATAATTATTCATTTGAAGAGAGATGCAGCAATAAGGAAGATATTTTTGTTCTCTCTCCATCCCACGTTCTTCACCTGGCAACATCTTTACTAAAAATCCACAATGTCTAAACAAACAAATCCAAGGTTTGAGCATGTGTTCAAGTGGTGCAATCCCAAAGCCTGAAAGGAAATGTATGAACAAAAATAGCAAAAGACCAGCCTCTACCAACAAGGTAGCAGGTGAAGAACTGGTACACTGTTAAGCACAACTGAGGACCTTGACTCTCTACAAGACACCAGGCTAATCCAGCATTAACATTTCCACCCTCAGGCAAACTGAGAATGAGAAACACTGCCAAAGAACACCAGGCACAACAGGTACTATGCGAAACACGTTTTAACAACAGCATTACCATATGCTGTAGAACAGCAAACCACTTTTGTTAGGATGACACTCCCTCACTCCCTGTAAGCTTAACTTTGGCAGTAAGTCTAGTACTAGTGTTCTGTAGCAGGAAAGCACAAAAGTTCAAGCAAACTGTTCTCAAAATGGGAAAAAAACACCCAAAAAATTCTGGAACAGCAAGAGATACTGTGAGGTACTGCATAGCATAATTTTTGAAAACACTGTATGCATCAACAATTCAGCTTACAAAGTATTCGGAAAAGTAGTTGCATTGAAAACATAGTAGGGGAGAACAGTCTTATTGCCACCTGAGAAAATGAACAAGAAATAAATGGGTTTGCCTTTATCCCCCGAAGGGAAAGGATGAAGTTTCCAGCGAGGTTAGAGGGAACACAGCACAGGTGTTCAACATGTGACATTAACCTGAAGGACAGTGACAGGGGATTTATAAAAACTGGGCATCCCCAGGGTTTCAGTTCCATCCTGGACAGCAGAAATGAGTTTACTGGTTTTGCATGTTTTTTCGTATGTATGCAGGGCTGTTAAACTGTCCAGCAAGACAGCACATGAACTTGCACATGAAGTCTCGGCTTTGATGCCTTATATCTACAATACAGGTAGTACATGATAAATGGTATGCTGCTAGCAAAGCCAGTGCACTGTAAATTAAGGGGAAAAAAAGCCCAAAATACCTGTTCATAAACTGTGCCTACTGGAATGACATTAAAAGAGACTATAAGTGACTCATCATGTCCTGCACATTTCCCAGCCTCTTAAGTCAACTGGACAATCTTACCCAGATGCAACTCCAGCAACAAAGCAGGAAGCTAGGTCATGACCTCCAGAAATCACCAATTTTCTTCCATCCTTTTACAGTCTGATAGTCCATGTAATACCTGAATCTATACTATAAGCCAGTTATAAGTATAGTAAATACTGCACAGTGTTCAAGATGCTGTGGAAAAACTTAAATACATTTATCTGAAGATTATATCCTGTGGTTTAGTTATCAGACCTTCTTAAGCCATGCTTTGTCTTATCTTAGTCATGATAAGCCTGTAAATTATGTATTGTTAACAATCTCTGGCTGTTTAAGTTGCCTACTAAAATAATCCTTATGGATTTTAGTTGCTGATTTATGGGTGATTTTTTAAATACAGTGAGAATACCCATTCACATGGTCTAAGCATCATCTTTGGAAGGTTACAACCAATTTACAATGGTACATACTAAGAAGCAAGTTCAGCAAGGAATTCTCTGGAGGCTTGACTTACGTGAGTCTTTGTTGGAAGAAGTTATTTGAGTACATATTACCCTTAAAAACCTAAATTCAAGGACTGTTTTCAGTGTATGCTTTATTCTTGCAAGAACAGGCTATTTCCACACACCTTCATTAAATTTGTTCACCACACAGAAAGCATACAGCTAATAACTGTGATCTGAATATGCTTGCTCCAGACATTTTTGGAGGATACTTTATGCAACTGCTTTAATTCAGAATTGTCAATATTCGGTCATTTTTTTTCCATGGAAACCAAACCCAAATCTTCAGGAATCAAGGTTAGGTCTTGCTTTTCAACTGCAAGTCCTTCCAACTTTTCAAGCTCTTGATCACATATAAAAGTGAGCACTGTTCCCAGTCTCTCTCTTTTTTTTTTTTTTTTAGTAAGATGTTAAAACAAGCAGAATAAGCTTTTGTTCAAACTTTTACTCTTTACACTGTGCCTTCATAAGCTACAGCAAGCTGCAACAAAAACAGTTCCCATATAATTTTGGAGCAAAACAACTGAAGTGGTATCTATCATACCTCCAAGAAAGAAACTGCCTAACATCAGCTCTCTTAGTGCATTTTCTTACTGCTGCATATGTACTAGGAGGCATACACAGATTATTCTTTAAATGTTTGATACAAACAGTTCCAGGAGAAAAAAAGAAAAACAACACCCCATAGTTCTTGGTTCACATCTGCTTCCATTTCTCAGCATGGCCTTACCTTAAATCTCAGCCATCCAGGCCTGACCCTCTAGGTAGGTCTGCATCACCACAACCAAATCCGCAATTGGCTCACAATTCAAAAGGCAACTACTCCTACAAGAAATAAACACAAAAAAAGCATGGGTAAGAACTACAAATGCCCAAAGGGGACGACCTGACTGACTACAGAGAATGAAGCAGTTTCAAGTATCTTGCAACCTTGTCCATTCATATAGACAAGATCACTACAAGCAACAGCACTTTTCAAAGCCCAACTATTCATGCAGCACGTATTTACGAGGAAAGAGAGGTCTTGCGAGTTTGCCAGGAGCCCCAAGCAACTTGACCCTGCATTTACTAGGCTGAGCCTTTCACATGAGACATATCCTTGAACCACCAATTTCCCCAGAAATGCCAAGCTTTCCCTTAACCACCTCGCAGAAAGTAGTCTCTATTACACCTTTCGGTAAGGTCAAGCAGCATCGAAGGCAACATCTACCAAAAGACTATTACCCTCAAAAACTTTAAACATCAGTGGGTGCAACTGGAAGAGCCAGCTCTCTTCCTAGAACCACAGCAATCAGGAGACAGACCTGAGATCTCTCCCAGTGGGGAGCACATACCCTTTTCAAATGAGTTCAGTGTTGTGGGCAACACCTGCCATGTTTCCTGATTTTTGATCCCCACACCTTGAATCACAGCTGCTTTTATTTTCTTCTCTGACAAATATAAAACATCTCTGGCTCTCCCTGTAACACTAATTGCTTTCCCACATGGTGATTTAGCCCATGTGGAGATTCATACTGATGTAGTATTGAACTGGGATTGTTTCAACTGAATCATCCCAGCACCACATTGTCCTCGAAGATGCCAAGCCCCTGAACTCCTTAATACTCACAATCATGAGCTACTCCAGACTTGACTGGTTCCACCAATGCAGTTGTTTCTTTCTACAGAGCAGTGACAAGCTCTCCAGAGCAGATCTGAACTCCATGAAACAGTCTTTCCTGTTAAATTGATTGTCTCCCTCCTGTAATACAGCTGGTAGCTAAACCAACATTTTTACTGTTGCAGGCTGAGGTTCAGCTTACCTGCAAATAGTTTTAGGTGCCATATATACTTCTTTCACTTCCACAGCTGTTTTATTAAACTTTCTTTTTTTATCTACTAAGAGACACGAAATAAAGTCATGATATCCTGTGTGACCATAGCAACAACTGTTAAGAGAAGTCAGGTCAGTGCTTTGCTTCCACTGCAGCTGTTGAACATGTCAGACACTAATAACGACATCTAGAGAAGAGGTCAAAACAAATGTAATCCATTGAAAAGGCAAAAAAGATAAGAGGAATTCTGCCAGAGCTGGGAAAAACTCTGATTTTAGAAGACGAACAAACCTCCAAACATAGACTACCTTAGAGTCCATCGGAACAGCTAAGGCAGCAATTCAGTCTTCTTCCTAATGATATGTATCTGTTCACACATTTTAACTAAGACAGTTTTTAAGGTCTATCCACATTTATCTTTGTATTTCAGGCAGGAAACTAGCCTAAAGTTCCCAGAATATGGTAAACCACATGCTATTGTTTTCCCATTCCCGACTTTCAATCTCCTCAAATGAGCATTCCTGCACTTAGGAGGGGTAAATGAGCAGGGACTCACTTTTCCACCTGTAGGAAACTTGAAGAAAAAAAAAAGATGGTTGCCAAGGGGTAGTTGAAAGTAAAATAAACCAGTTTCTTCACCATCACATAATGCTCAGTTTCCGATTTCCGTCTTACTACTTAACTGTAGGGCTGCTCCATTACTATTCCTGGCTTTTCCTCTTTATTTAAAAAGACAGAAAAGGAAGGAAGGATTTGAAATCCAGCTACAGTTTTGGTCAACTACTTCACAGGCTTCCTGAAAGCCACTGTGGGGTGGGAAGAGGTGACACTTATAATGCAGAGCATGCATTAAACCTGGTGCACATTGCCACTATCCCACTAGCATATTTCATTAGTTCTTCTCATTCTGAAAATGCCACATTTGTGCTTGGAACAAGAGATTGAGGACCGTGGTGCTGCAGTTTTGAAGGCCCTGCAGCTTTGAAGCCTGTCAAAATCTACCCTTTCAAAGAAACCTTTAATATCTGGTGTGAGTTGAACTATCCTCTCAGAATTGTTGGGGTTCTCTTTTTATATCTGCATATGTCAGTGTATTCCATGCATCCTTGTTACTGTCAGAAGTCTTATGTGAAGTTTTGGCAAGAACACACAATGAGACAAACCCAAGGTCTAAGAACTACAGATCACCCACTAGGGAACATTTGAGATTGAAATCAAAATTCAAGAGCTGGCAATTGAATTCCAACCTTCTAAAGACTGACCTTGGCTGCAATATTTTTCACTCTCTCTCCAGCTCATCTGAGAGGTGGCTGGCAAGCCACTTGAACCATATAATTATAATTTCTGCATTTTGAGAGTTTAGAACAAAAGCAGGAAAAGGCACTTCTAATATTAATTCTTTATTTTTTTATGTACTCTGGCTTATTGCACAATAGATAGATCCTGAAATCTGTCAATACATTATGAAGGAAAGACAGACATCAAAATATCGTTTGGATACTTGTTATTACAAACTAGAAAGAGGGGCCAGTGAGTAATCCCTTCTGCTTAGTCACAAAGATCCATCATTTTAGATCCAAGGGAATAATCAAGCTTGCAGTTTTTCAAGAAAAAGATTCTTCTGGATGCAGATAACATCAATATTTGGACTGATTTAACACCTGACAGCTGTTACACCTGAACCAGTAAAGAACAGTAAAGACAATGTGCACAGAAGACAGAAATATAGCTGCTCTGCAAGACTCAGCACTGACCCATCAGGTTATTCACTAGGCTGGGTAGGGGACAGCTACAAAAGCTTCTCTTCTTTAAAGTCTGTTCTGCACATAAGAGATCCAGAACTACGAGGCTTATCTTAAAGAGTTTCACTGAAATAAATTAAGGTTGTGTCCCTCCAATGTCAAAAGGACAGGAAAAGAAAAGAAATTTTTAGGATGTTTTATTGTTGCTTAATGATTTTTATCACATCAGTTCTACAAAGCCATCATCTTCTCATGCTTGTCAAACCCAACACAATAAAGCATTACACCACAAAAACTGGAGATGTTTTGACAAGGCCCCACTCTGCAAAGCCTTAGTACCTCTTCATTTCTTACAGAGGATTAAAAAAAAATAACTTGGAAAAATCTGGGAAAGAGGCAGAGGAATGCAACAACTTTTCTGTGAAGCCATGTATCATTACAGAGAGTTCAATTAAACCAGACTCTAATACCTCCTTCACACTATCTCAGCTGAGGTGTCATGTCTTAATGCTCCAGAGGCATGTAACAAAACATACTGGGCAGCAGCCAAGTGCAAAGGACATTTTCAGACTGTTGGTTATGCTTTTATTGTGTCCTTTTCCCCTTCCACCCCACCAAAAAAAAAAAAAAAAAAAACAAACAAAAAAAGACACAAAGATTTTCATCAGTCCAGGACTCTCAAACACTCAGAAGGTCTCTTAAGAACACCTAAATTCAGCTCTGTGCCTGCACTTACCCTCTATATTGGTGCTAGCCTGTAAAATCTTGGCATCCCATGTTCTCATTTTTCTTGTTTTCTGAGGAATTTCAGAAGGGCCCTACACAAGAATAACAGGATACAGGCACGTTTGTTTGTAGCTAGTTCTCTTAGAGAACACAGCCAAAAGCTCAAATCCACCCTGCAGTTATTTTTCCCTATTCCACCATCTTACTTATATTGTCATTTGTGATGCAATCTGCTCCAGTCAGCAGGACATAGAATCATGCCTGAATATGCTTCCCTCAGCACTCTAAAGTGAAGCCACTCATCTGAAAGTTACCAGCTCAGTACGCCAGGAACTTGACATCTACACTAATTATAATAGGTGCATGTGCAATTCTTCCACCATAGCCTTAAGAAGCACAGTGCACAAGTTAAGGATAACTCCTACAAATAGCGCAGCATATAGAAAAACATCTGATTCAAAAAATCATGCTATTGCAAAGCAAGATGAATGTCTGAGGTGCACGTTGGACTGTGCATATTCATGCGTACCACATTAAAGTGCTGCTATTGATACTTGCCAAATACTCCTTTAGCAAGTAGAATTAAAAGCAGGAACCTTAAAAAAAACCTTTATCCAAGACAGTCATAAGACATGTTAATGTGAAATTTTTTCCACAGTAGTAGGCTACAGTTTCTCTTAGAATCTGGTTTCAAATCTGATAAAATAAGATTCTGCAAGAAACTCTATGCCACCTCGCAGAAGCTCCCATCATACACTGACCTCTAGTGTAATAAAAACTCAAGACATCAGCAGTCTCCTCAAAGCCTTAGGAAAAATTTTGTATTGTTTTCCCAGCGCTCTGAAGGAGACTTTCATGCAATAAACCAGACTGAATAAACCAGGTCTCACTGAATTACTTTCAATTGTTTAACAAAACTAGAGCATGGGTAAAAGAAGCTACATAACTTAAATTGCTCTAAGGATGCAAAGGCACTGCTGTGTTTACATTATTTCCAACAAAGCTGCATTTAACTACTTTGAACAACAGTTTTATTTCATACCTAAACATTCTGGCTGTACAAAAATGTTTCCTAACTACAAATCTTCAAAGCTCAATTAAAAATAATTTCAAACAAACACTCAGCTTGAGCAAGTCCTGTACCAGGTAGATCACAATTAGATGAGCTGTATGATTCTGTATCAGACTTTCAGAGGGCATGTGGACGGTGCTGCTGGCTCAGATGTACTTACTGTAGCCATTACTCAAGACAAGAAGTCTGCTGGAAATGTGATATAAAAATCCTCATGGGTCCTCGCTCACTAAAGATACAGGACTCCCAGAGTCAGCTGAGGGGGTGCAGCATGGCCTCTTAGAGAGCTCAGGCAGATGGGGGTCTGGGTGGGAAAGTAGCTGCTTTGTTTGGACCAACAGCTTTGGAAAAGGAAAAACAAAAAATAAGAAGTAGAAAATTAAAATAGTTTCAAAACTATCAACATAAAACCCAAACAAAAACATTTTCCATCCCAACTTTAAAGAATCTGTATTTTGTTATGAGCTAACTGTAGTCTTATGATAAAAACTACTTAATGAAAGCACAGCAAATTCTAAGACAGTATTGCTGAACATGGCAATTAAAATGGATGCCCAAATTATTTATGGCGTGTATACTTCTGTCCAGCCCTAAGCACCTGACTCTGAACAACAAATCCCAGAGATGTTCCCCTTACTTCAACCCATTTCTTCTGCCTCCTTTAAAAGCAAGGCATCATTCAGAAGCTATTTCCAAGCGAAGTGACATTTTCAAAGTCTCCAAGCTTTCCAATGTCTCTAAAGTGGAGGCATATGTGGCTATCTTGGAACAAGAGCTTTTGCATGCACTCTAGAGTAGAAGCTCTTATAAATTTCAATCTTTTTTGAAGAGGTATTAAAAGCTTCAAAAATACTAAATTCAAAAAGAGTTAAGTGCAGCATGAAAATAGTCATCATAACTTCAACATATTAAGGAAGTATTCAGAAATCATTTCAGAGAGCTGTTTGAAACTAAGTTCAGATCAACTAAAGGAGGTCCTCTACATTTGCCCTCCCAGATTTGAGCCTGTGAAGATAACCTAGAAAGGGCTGAGTTTTTAAGACTGGTTTCTATCTGTAAGATCCAGAATTCAGTAAATCCTTGTCTGTAATAACAACATCTGAAAGAATAGCTTTGCATTCCTTAAAAAAAAAGACACTATTTAATGATGTGTTTAAACCTAAACATCTGAAGCTTCAGACCACATCTGAAATACATGCAAGTCATTAGGAAGACAATTATTATTATCTACCGCACTTGCCTTCTGCACAGCAGTGAGCTTCTTGCCACCCCAGCAATGAATTCCACCCCAACATAAGATGTGACTTACAACCTGAAGTCAGCTTTCTGAATGTACTATATCCTGCAATCTAAACCTGGAGGCCTCTCTAGTCAGACCATGGTAATAGCATCAAGTATACGAGTCATAATAAAGTACAGTACCCTTCATG
The DNA here is from genome assembly GCF_034315485.1 of Pezoporus occidentalis. Classification (NCBI taxonomy): domain Eukaryota; kingdom Metazoa; phylum Chordata; class Aves; order Psittaciformes; family Psittacidae; genus Pezoporus; species Pezoporus occidentalis. Next base: position 614,978 of record NW_026913800.1, on the reverse strand, counting down.
CTATTTAGTAAGAGATCTAGATGAAATGGGAGTCCTAGCTACTGCTCCAGAATGCTAAAGTTCAAATCTTACCTATAAGAATTGATTTTCCTTAACACATCACAGTCATCTTATAGCCAAAAACTCTTACTCCAGTTATAGCATGGAGACAAACCAGTAGCACTCAGGATTTACAAAGATCTCAGTCGCTATGTAAGGTCATTTCAGGCAGACTTACAAATAAGATTCATGTTTTAATATGACAGATCCTAGTCAAAGCCACTCAGCCACACTTCATTTCCAATTCAAGTATGCCAACTCAGCCAACCACTTACCTCACATGCAGCACATATATCCTTCAGACAAGGAACTATATTGAGAAATCCCTTATGCTAAACCATAATTTCTATCCAGAAAATAGTTTGTCACTAACTAGGAAAGCACAATAACACTCTCCCAGTCCAAAGGGAGCAATAGTTAATGCACAGAGCACATCAGAATGAGAAGTGCGTGACTGAGGTCTGAGGGCTTGCACAACAGATCCTTCCCATTGTATTTCACAGAATGTGTCCTTCCAACTATTTTTTTCCTAAATTCTTGTCTTTAATTTAGTGCATGTAGCAGTGGAAATGACTTTTAGAACAGTGATGTGCATCAGTTCACAGATGTTCCACATTTGTCATGTCACATGAACCTTGTGGCTAACACCCAACCATTAAAAGCCTAAAAGTCCTCCTACATGAAAATCCGCATGATGCATTTGTTCCTAGAAGAACATCAGACAATACATCACATTGCTGGAGATAGATTTCTCCAATATTGCCTTTTTTTTTTTGTTCTATTTTTTTATGTGCAACAAGGTTTCTTTGGTTTCAAGAAAAAAAAGAAAAAAAAAGAAAAAAGATTACACAGAAGTTAAGTCAAATGGTAGCTTAACAAAATTTGCCAAAGCTAGGATAAAGCCCTTCAACATGAATTAACTGTAGTGAAAGAAAGTGCGCATATGTTACACATAATCATGTTCAGAATTTTTTTTGGACAGCCCGTTTTCTAAAGAAACTGTAAAAACACAGGAGCAAAGCAGACAGCTTCATCACCAACACAGAGCTCTGAACTCTTCAAAGATACTTTATTCCTTTTCAAATGAATAAAAAAAAAAAAAAAAAAAGGCATAGAAACTGATGGCAGAGTACATGACCAAGGCTCTGCCCTCAGACCCTTACATTCAGCACCATCTTAATGATAAGGAACATATAGCTCGAAATGCTGTATCCCCTAAGAAATATGTGTCTGGGATTAGTGAAATACTCCGTTCTAAAGTTTGTAGTAGGCTATTGATACTATCATGCTGCAGATTGTGAGAGTTATCAGACAACTGTATACTGACTTATTTTTTAACTGAGTTAGCAATATAAAACCGCATAAGGATTTGTTTCATACACCAATTCCCAAGCTATCTTTATTAAAAGGCAGTAGCCCTTAAACATAAATGTGCTGTAGTCAATAGATCACTGTCTATCCAAAAATCACATTTCTAAGGGAAAGTTACCTGAACTATGTAATCATCATGGAATGCAGCCAGTTTATACTTGAAGATCTACAGTTATGACCAGCTCAGTATACTTGGATTTTGGCATATACAAGAAAGCATCTATTAATTCACATATAAGCATTTGAAAGCTAACAACAAATTCAAGTAGAATAAATCTAAAGCCACTACCCACTAGTGATTGCATGTGACAGACCTGTGGTCAGCACCCTATAACACAAGAGAGATGGTTTCAATTTCTTGCTGACAGAATCTTGTATGACCTTGGAGAAGTCACCGTGATTGCTTGGTGGCTCCATGGCAATCTCAGCCAGCTGCCAGCTGTCAGATTCCCACTCCTCTCCCTAGCAGTGTGAGTCAATCCCTTCCCTGCTCCACAACATGGTTGACCCTGCACTGACTCATTTCAGACCAGAAATATAAAAATTATTCAATTGCTTCCTTACACATTAAACACAGATGAACATGGGGTGAGGGGGAATCTGGTACATGTGGGTGACCACATGGTAGCTAGCCCCAGCCCCCATAATCCAGATCCCATAATCCAGCTCCCAAACCATCATTCAGGATGAACTCCCCAGTTTCACAGGGTCTGGTGAGGATGAGTAACTCAGTGTTAGCACCGAGATTCATGTTAACTCACTACAGCAATTTTTCAGATTATGTGCCTAAGGAAGGGAATTTTTTCCACAGAATAACCGTTCTGGACAAGTCTGTGGCTCCCATCACCCAAATTTATAAATTCTTCAGGGATTTTGAGTCAAGGAGTTACTGAAGTAAAATAAAGCTTACAGAAGGATCCATGTTGAGGCAGGAAAATCCAGGATAAGCCTTTGTTTTGCAGGAAGCTCCAGGAAACAGCCACAGAAGGAGCTTTCCCTTCTAAAACTCTGCATACTCAACAAGGTCACCATTTACTGCTGCATCTGTGATTCCTTCTGTATTTGGGTGTGGGACATCACACAGCAGATTTACCTGAATAAGTGCAAATTGCTGTATCAGAAGTACCCATGCTGCTTTATCTCAATAAGTCAACACCTACCCATAAAAAAGAAAAGGCAAAAGATGGTCTTCAGGAGATTCCTTAGGGTTAAGGTGTCCCCAGAGGCTGAATCTCTTTTCTGATCTCTTAAGAAAGGGAAGCCCAGTCTATTCTTAAAGCATTCCGAAGTAAAGATACAGCTTCCTGTGATCTTCAGTGTGATAGCTGTACCTCTGTTGCTGCTGGGGCTAGCTACCTCAATGGCCAGTAAAGACAATCCGTCAAGGAAGTCCACCAACTGGGAGCATTTTCTTCTAGACTGCTACAAGTGTTTTTTCCCTTTTTCTATTATCACAGATGTCTTAGGTGGCAGAATTAGATAGGATGTATGTGATCAGAACAGGTATGTGTTAATAGTACCAAAGCAGAACCAAAACATCACAGCAAATATTCACTTTATTAGCACAATCAGAATACAGCAGAAAATATTTAGCAACATATATTATCTAGCAGAATAAATAGAAAAACCTCACTCAAGATTTAAAGATTAGATTTGAATAGAAAAATTATAAAAGCGACCTGCCGGAAACACAGCTGTATTGGTAAAGAAATTCAGCACATACCTAAAAGTTTTCTTTCTTACATATACTTTCTACAACTGCCAGGTATCTCCTCACACATGCTTTAAACAATTAAGCAGTAGCCATTAACCCATCTGCAGAACCTTAAGTAGCTTCTGGAGCCATCAGTCTCTTTGCTTGTTTTACAAAATCATATTGATATGTGGATAGACAAACAATCCAGTCTTATTCATGAACTGAGCTCTGGAAATTTTACTCAATGGACTACATAATTATGGTAGAGATTATCTAGTCCTGTGGGATTTGCACAGTTCCTTGCTAACTGTATCTGCTATTAAAAAGTCTGTTGCTTATAGGTTATTTATGGACTTAGGTTCTTTTGTTTTAAGGTAGCAGTCTCAAACTATAGCTTAATCTAAGATCAGAGCAATTTTGTGGTATACTTCCTTGTAGTCAATTGCAGCCTTACAATAGTCTGAACTTAACAGAAGCAGCGTAATTACCACTTGATTTGCCAGTTTTGTATGAATCCATTCAGAAGATATTTACACTGTTTGGCAGGCTGTTGAATAAACAGTATGGGGAAAAAAAGCAAGCATTACATGCAGCTCTTGTTTTAAAGTTATATGCATTTATTACCACACAAGCAGCACTTGTGATTAGATTTTACATTTTTAGAGTGAAGTAGTCTGTCCATGCTGACAAATTCTTCTTTGAAAACAGAAGCAAGTACCATAAGCCAGAACACCAGTAACGCTAGAAGAGCCATATTTTGATTGCTCTGCATGTTATTTGGCTGCTAGCGGCAAGAAGCTTCCAATGGAACAAGTGACAGAAGTACATCCTTGCCTCATGTAACTCCTGGGAAAGCAGGATTCTCACAGCGTGTTTACTGTGATCACCACCTGGAGGCCTTATCATTGCTGGCAAGCTCAGTCAGCACTCCTTCCACTGGAAGACATGTGAACAAGAGCAGACCTCCCTGTTTCAGACACCAGAGGAACTGCAGCGCAGAGACACCAGCTCAGTCCTGCCCTGCACAGAGTTGTGCCCTCTTGCTTTTCCCCAACTCCAAGCAAATTCATAACCTACATGCTTAGGGCAGATATTCAGTTTGCCAGTGATCCAATAGCACACAAGTGCATTTTCTTAAACATACACAAAGGGCTGTAAATTTCATTTTTTTTTTTAATTGAATTTTAGACTTGCTATGTTTCACTTCAAACGTCTGAAAGTGAGGGGGCAGGAGGGCCAGCTTAGGCTGGTAACAAGTTTCTGAAAAGCTAGAAACATCACAGAAAGGCAATTTCCTCTCCGCCAGGTAACCCCCCCTGTGCTGAATGAGTAAGGGTAAGAACCTCGAGGGATGCAAAAAGTAACTATTTGCATCACCTTTGAATTTCACCTAAGGGAATTTCCCTACCAACAGGCTAAAAAAAGCAGGGAAAGATCCCCCATCAACAGCACAATACAAGCACACACATTAAAATGGTTTTCAGCAAATCTAGAAATCAACTGTTGTTTTCAATCTCTTCCTCACAGTTCAGAGTATGCTGTAAAACACCCACTTCATGTATCAGCCAACTGGCAGACCCAAGTGTTCTGGATTTATGTTATCTGAGTGACTTCTAACCTGCACTTGCACAGCTCTGCTCAGCCAGACCTCAGTTATAAATCAGGACCGTGTATATTGTGCAATGTGCACCCTTACTGAGAGAGTTACCTCTGACATGTGTGAGTGTGCAAGTAGCAGGGGTAGGAATCTCTTCTGACAAGAGTGCCTGCGGATAGAAACAGTGGCCAGAAACACAGTGCTGTGCTATAGTTAGAGCTTCAGTCATGAGTTCAAAGGGCAAATCACATTGCTTGAGCTCTCTTAGGCACACTCACTCCTTAATCTTCGGCTTGAATGCCTTCCTCATCTTTTACGTATCAATTAGATATACCAAAATAAAAGCCAAGTACTAGCTGCATGAACTAGTTCATCCCCCAAATCCAATTTTAAGAAGTGCAGCGATTGCCACATGCTCTACACAGTGTGAGTGTGCATATCCCAGTGACAGTCTAAATTCTACTCAGGACCCCTTTTACAGGTTTGACTGACTACATCAAGCAACTTCAGCAACTTTGACTAAGACACACCTGGCAAACAGAAGATTCCTTTTATATTTGTAAACTAGCTGCCATTGATCTGTCACAGTGTTCCATGCTGAACTCATGCCTTAAGATAGGCAAACACCAGTGTCTAATGAGACTTGTAAATTGTCATGCTCAACTGTGTCTGAGCAAGAACATTTTCAACTTCCAATTTTCTCATAAAATCCCTAGAAATAAAGCACACCTGTAATTAAATAAATACCAGTCTTAAAATATGACCGATCTTATATTTAAAGGTTTAATTACTTAATAAGCTCCTATACAATTAAAATGTGACATCAGAGGTGGTTCCATAACATTGTCTCTCTTAGCGCCTTTGGTAGGGGCAACAATTATTTAGGACATCTGAAAAGGCTGCAAAACCAAGTTTAACATTGTTAGACTTGTCAAGTAGAAACAATTACGAAAGAGATACTTTATCATCATGTAAACCAATGACTCCTGCCAACCTAATAAGTATTACCTAGCAGATTTCCACATCTGATCATTAGATTGTCTTCCAAGTTCTCAAAATGATTTTTTTTAAAGATTCCTTCAGGCCTAGAGACATTTAGGTATTCTGATTTCATAGTAACAGTACCTTTTTCCCCTCCAGAAGACACATTTGATTACACTGCAAATTACAGTTCTTAACCACCTCTTAAAATCCATGCATTCAAGACTTCACTACTACAAAATAACTTTGATTTGCCCAGTTTCTCTCACTTCTCTGACCAACTGCCATGTTACCTCCTTATTGCTTTGTCTACAGCATTCAAATTAAATGAAGTTTCAGTACTAAGTACTGAAATACATCCCAGTACTAAGGTAAAGAAAATCATTCCTTCAAGCCAGAGTGCATTCCCTTTCTCCCATACAAATCAGCTTGTATCTGCTTTCATCAATTTCAATACTTTACTGTCTCCCTCAGCATTTAAATATATGAGAAACAGTGAAAATCAGGTGCATCATCCATCTGCAAGAGGGTTTACAAACAAGACCTTGAAGGACCCTTGTCCCTCAGGGATCGATGTTGGGACCGGTCTTGTTCAACATCTTTGTCTCTGACACGGACAGTGGGATTGAGTGCACCCTCAGCAAGTTTGCCGATGACACCAAGCTGTGTGGTTCAGTTGATATGTTGGAGGGAAGGAATGCATCCAGAGGGACCTTGACACACTTGTGAGGTGGGCTGATGCCAACCTCATGAAGTTTAACCATGCCAAGTGCAAGGTCCTACACCTGGGTCGGAGCAATCCCAGGCACAGCTACAGGCTGGGCAGAGAAGAGATTCAGAGCAGCCCTGCAGAGAAGGACTTGGGGGTGTTGGTCGATGGGAAACTTAACATGAGCCGGCTTCAGTGTGCGCTTGCAGCCCAGAAAGGCAACCATATCCTGGGCTGCATCAAAAGGAGTGTGACCAGCAGGTCAAAGGAGGTGATCCTGCCCCTCTACTCTGCTCTTGTGAGACCTCACTTGGAGTATTGTGTGCAGTTCTGGCGTCCTCAACATAAGGAGGACATGGAACTGTTGGCACAAGTCCAGAGGAGACCATGAGGATGATCAGGGGACTGGAGCACCTCCCATATGAAGATAGGCTGAGAAAGCTGGGGCTGTTCAGCCTGGAGAAGAGAAGGCTGCGTGGAGACCTCATAGCAGCCTTTCAATATCGGAAGGGGGCCTATAAGGATGCTGGGAAGGGACTCTTCACTAGGGACTGTAGTGACAGGACAAGGGGTAATGGGTTTAAAACCCATTGATAGATTGGATATAAGGAAGAAGTTCTTTACTGTAAGGGTGGTGAGGCACTGGAATCAGTTGTCCAGGGAGGTTGTGAATGCTCCATCCCTGGCAGTGTTCAAGACCAGGTTGGATGAACCCTTGGATGACATGGTTTAGTGTGAAGTGTCCCTGCCCATGGCAGGGGGGTTGGAACTAGATGATCTTAAGGTCCTTTCTAACCCTAACTATTCTATGATTCTATGACATTTTAGGTGAGGAACTCCTCAGTTCTACTTAATCCAAAGCCATTAGTAGCATAACTTATTCACTGCCTCAAAGATGATGAACTTAGAATCATAGAATCATAGAACAGTTAGGGTTGGAAAGGACCTTAAGATCATCTAGTTCCAACCCCCCTGACATGGGCAGGGACACCTCACACCAAACCATGTCACCCAAGGCTCTGTCCAACCTGGCCTCGAAAACCAGCAGGGATGGAGCATTCACAACTTCCCTGAGAGGGAAGGAGAGGATCCTACTCCTACAATTTCTTACATGCTGAGAGGCAGCAGTTATCACAACTGTTTAACAGACTTGCTGCATCAAGCACAGAAAGAGACAGGTAACAAGGGAGCCGACAGCAGTGTCACCACTGCAATTCCAGCTCATCACAAGCAACAGTTGCAGTTTTGAACTTGCCAGCACTGACAAAATGGGTAACAGAGACAGGTGTCACAAGCATTAACAACATATATATATATTTATCCTTAAAAAGACAGTTCTACATGTAATAACTGTCTAATTTTGAACATCAAGCTTTCCAAATTAGTCTGCAAGAGCTTTTTTTTGTTTTGTTTTGACCAACACTGGGCTTCTACTTGTAGAGGTAAAATTTGTTGAGACAATATAATTTACATAACTCATGTCCTCTTTCCAAACCCACACTTTTGCACCACTCCACTGAAATTACTGCAGTGCATAAACCAAAAAATGAAATACAAATAAGACACACATGCTTTCTTTTGGAGGGAAAAGAAAGATGCTGCAAATATGGCTAAAGGAGATTTGGTGGAGATCAGAAAAGGCAGAAGTGATGCAGTGGTTGGCAGCTCCAGTGCTTGGCCAGCCAAGGTGGAAGTAGTAAGTCTAGGAATGTCCTATATGAATAAAAAGCTGGAAAGGGAGGGAAGGACAAACTACGTTTGAAGTTTTTGCTGACTAAAAGCCTTCCCATTTGAATTAGTCAATTAGGGTTGATTTCAAAGTCTTCAACAGTACAATAATGAAGTTTCCATTAGATCGGTCTCCAGCTGATCCATCACATATCATGAACTATAAAATCTGGCAGGTAGCTCTGATCTTCAGTTACACCCAGCTGTACTGTAAGATCTGCTTTGCAAAGAGTGTTAGCACATGATCCTTTTATATGTCTACAAAGAAAGAATAAAATTTGGGTTTGGCAGGGATAGTAGTGATAGACTGGCCATTTCCTGACCAACCTAAACTAGCAATTACTACAACTCTGCACTGAAACAGCATCAGTCATTGGGTCAGCACAACAATGGCAAGATTGCTTTGTGTATCTGGATAAAACCAGAAAGAGCAGAGTAATTCCCAAAGTTTCAAATGAGAATTAAAATTCTGCAGCTCCTAAGAGACCCATAATAGAAAAGCAGTCTCTTAAAAGTATACCTGCTTTCCAGCAGCTCTTTCCCTAAAGCTAGCAAGAGGTCACATAATTCAGAATCCTGTTTTCCTCTTCCTTTTTCTGTAGTCATCTCTCCTGGTCAGGTTACTAGGTATCATCCTAAAATACATAAGCACATCATCCACCTCCAACAGAATGTAAGACATCTTGGCCGTTGGGACTATGTGGATCAACTGGACATAGCCTGAATGTCTAGCAATGAAGTCTTCAGAGCAAGTCAGGGAAGAACACACAGCCAAAAGAAAACCCAAAGAAAACACCCCAAACACCCAAGAACTGACTAACGACAGAAACAGACCATAAAATCCAAAACAGAAACAGATGAATATCCTACCAAAGGTAACAGTCACAGCTAATTACAGTCTCCAGAAAGGCCAGATTCAGAAATGGGAGGAGGATTAAAATTTTAATTCTCTCAAACAAGGCAGAAAGACAAGTCTAATGCTGCATGGTCATTAACCAGTAGGTCATGCACTGGCCTATTCAGATAATCTCTTAAGAATGTATTCAAATTAAGAATTTAGATTTATCTCCTGCACTTAAACATCTTATGACAGCATGACTAAAATCATCACCTTTATTAATGAAATTAACTTCATTAAAAATACATCAAGAAATGTAAGAATTCCTAAAGTTATTAAAAGAAGTTATCTTTCTAACAAAACAATATAATCAGGGACACACTGAATTCATGTAGCTTACTGCACTTCTGTTCACCTATAGTGAATTTTTAAAAATGCTCATTCTGTAAGTGACAACATTATATCACACTGAAGAAGAAAGGTACTCTTACAGAGCTATGATCATCTTCTGATCTGCAATGCCTCAAAGCATCTCAAGCTTCCTCCAAAACAACTGATACAGCTCTCTTCGCCGCACAATTATGGAACAAGACTGAAGACTTACACCTGAAAGCAAGAGCTGTACCTGAAAGCCTGTCTCCAAGGTTTTGGAAATGGATAGTACCACACAAGAAAGAAAAGAAGTGAGGCAAAGGCAGGAGACAAGATGAAGTAAGACCTTCAAGTGCTTAAGACTACTGGAACATAAGAGTGATTCTTGTGAATCAAATACACACACGAATACATGTTTATTCTAAACAATAGCACGCAATACAATACTCTGGTTGCCAAGATCAACCAAATAATATCAGATCTTGTGCTCAAAGATCAAAGTCAGTTGGGTTTCTTCCCCTTCCTTTAACTCAAGCATGCTATTTAAATAGAATTAAACAGATGGTGCAATTAAATCTGGTGAAAATACAGAGTAGTATTTATGAGCATAACCTAATCAGTCCAACGAAGTTCTAGCAGCACATTTCAGGATAAGGGTCCTCCGTGTCACGTCTATTAAGTTAAATACATTGGTGCTATGAGACACCAGAAATAGCACTTGAACAACTAGAGTGCTGTAAGCAGTGCTCAGCAAACAAACCTTGCAGCTCAGCTGAGCAGTGAGGGCACCTCTGTTAACAGTTAAAACTGAAACATCTCTGAACAACATAGACTTTACTGTGGAGACACTACCTTAACTTTGAGTTTGAATCTCAAATCTAAATTATGTAATATTCTGGACAATAATATCACCAGATAATAATGTAAAATACAAAAAAATAAAATAGGATCTTTTCAGCCCACTCCTCAAAATGAAACCTATGACAGAGGTTTATACAAGTAAAGTTCAAGGCAGTCAAACAGTTGCATTCTGCCAGATGGCTCTGAAACTGGTTTCATCCACCTGTAATGTAGAACACCCTCCCATGTCTGGAGTTTAACACAACTATGAGTCTCCCCTTTGCACAGCAGATGTGCATCTGCTGCCAGAATGAAGTGAGAAATCCAATTGTTTTGTTTTCAACTCAAATACTTCAATTTACTTTATAAAAGGCAAAAAAATTTGATAAGAAGATAGTGCCTTTTTTATTTTAGTCAAAAGTGTATATATAAATTATCCTGGAGAACATACTGCTAGTACAGCACAGCCTTCTCTAAATCACTGGAGCAATTCAATGCCTGCAGCAGCCAACAGAGCCAGCCCAGGTGTCTTTTGTAAACAAAGCCTAGCAATGAACTAGAGATCTTGGTTGAACTCGAGATCTTGGTCTGGAAGATGATGTGTTAGGAGACAAGGCTCCTGTTCTGTGAGGTAGGTGTGCAGGTCTAGTCGCTGGCAGTCAACTTACCACACTGCAACTGTAATCCCACAAAATCAGCAAGCAGAAGCAGCCTTGTTAACCTCAGCTGGCAGTTCCTAGGAAGCCAGCACACTTGAAACTGACAATCCAGGGAGCCTTCCTGTTAAATCCAATTACTTTGTTTCAAGTCAGTGTTTACAAACCACCACTTTTTACCGCATATTCAAGTGGTTTTGAGACATTAAAAAATCCTGGAGTTTATGCAAGTTGTCATAACTTTTATTGCCAAATACATGTTGGTAACACTATTGAGCAGTTACAGAAAAGGCTAGGAATCAGATAATTGCTAGGAATGTTTCCAGACACTGGTACTCTGCTAACTCAAACAAGACACTTATCTCCCTTGTGCCAAAGTAAATCCGCAATTGCAAAACTAGGTGAAAAAGCAGGCCTTCACTGATGATCTCCAGCCAAAGCCATCAGGTTCAATAGCACACATCACTCTCTAGTAGAATTTTAAGTACTCAGCTCAAGTTTAACAAAGCTTCCCAAAACTTTCTATGGCCTTTGTATTGGTCCAAGTAGTTATGCCAAGTCTCCTTCCTCCCTAGCGTTTCTTCCCTTCTCTTTAACTTACCCCACTAGCACGGTCATGTCACCATGACAACTGTAACTCCAAAATACAGCAATTCTTAATGTCTTTGAAAGATGCTAATGGTCACATAGCACCTTTACAATCTGATGAACAAGTAAAAGATCTGCGATTTTAGATTAGTAACAGTCATACACAGTTACAATCCAACAGAGCCAAACAACATTATGCAGCTGCAACAGTTCCTGGCCTTTCCCAGCTGTGATCTTCCCCCAGAAGTATAAAGTTTCCTTTAAACAAAAAAATAATTTAAGAAAATAAGTGGGAAAAGGAGCCACAAACATAAAGGGAGGAAAAAACCCCCAACAAAACAAACAAACAAAAAAAAAAACACAAACAAAAAAAAAAAAAAAAACAAACAAAAAACCCAAACCAATTCCAGCATTTTAAGCTTCAAGTAAACACTACTTCAGTGTTCCATTTAAAAACTTCTAATTTGTCAAAGCAAAGCTGAAAAGTGCAATGGGAAATCCCATGCTCATACTTGGATCCACATTAGATTAAGTGAACCATGAAGAGCACATATTTTTTGTCCAGTCTGACTGTGCTCCACCTTGCCCCAACAGCATGAAGACTGAGGCTCTGAAGTCAGGAGCTGACGATGGGGCCTTATGCTACCAGCTCACTCTTCCTTCTCTGCCCCCATTCCCAGCTGGGCTGATTCCCCACAGCACTGACTCACACACAAACTGAAGGTCTGAGAGCCTCCTTGGTTCACTAACACAGCAGAACACTGATGTGCTGACCCAGTAACCAAAACCCGAGATAAAGCAGCTTACAAAGTTGAAGGAGTGGACTAGAACCACCTCAGTTACCAGCACAGGCATACAGCTGGGAGCAGGAAGGGAAGAGGGAAAGTAGGGAGGAATAGGGAGCTGTTAGACTCATAAAACTTCATCCTCAAAATGGTATTATTGCAAAGCCACACACATAAAGAGTTGGACTGAAAACTGTAATGCAGGTTTCAAAGCTCATTAAAATTGCCTCTGAAATAAAGTTTTCAGAGTAGGGTTTCAGTGGGAAAAGGGAAATAGTTTCTGTAGGTTACCCTGCAAAGTCTGCCCTGCTAGGAATGAGTTCTGAAGCTCCACAGAGTAACCTCACTATCCTGTGCAGGGAATATTGAATAATACCATGATATCGTAAATATAATTTACAATGAAAGTGTCCAAACTGAACAGCTGTTGGGATATAAACCGCAACTGAGAGGGCACCCAACACTGAGGATACCACAAGGGAGAAGTCCCAAAACCCAAGGAAGCTGGTATGCAAGCCATGATTTCCAGAAGCAAGGGAGTAAGCCAAGGGTGCACACAAACAGGATGCTGCTGTGGCTGGATCCCAGAAGCCTTGGTGTGTGCGGCATGAGACAGTGTTAACACCATTTGTGAGAAGCACAAATTTATTTTGTGTACACCCTTCCAGTACAGAAAGTCATGCCTGACCAGAAAGGAAAGTTAATTTGGCCTAGTTTAGCAAATTCCTAAAACTCTGCCAAAGCATTGTCCAGACAACACAAGACAGAAGTACTGGCAAGCTTCTACTCTCAGAAATCACAGTCTTTCAAAGAGTCATTTAACCTCTCTGCAGCTCTATTTATTTGCAGTATTTTTCTGTCACAGAAAGAGCAACAGCTACATAGGTAGCGTATAAAGACAAGAATTGTTCAGGCTTGGGGAAATCAGACTCTAGACACATAATGACAGATGTCCTGCCTTAAATAGCAGCAGTAATGTTCCAGTACTTAATAGCCCAACTAACACTCCAGAATAGTAGAAAGTATAAAACATTAATGAAGATGACGTGATAAATTTGTTTCAAATAAGTTGCCTGCTCTGCATGCAAAAAAAAAAAATAAAAATAAAATAAAAATCACTTTTATCACTGCTATCTTAGATAATTTGCTACGTTCCCACCCACTGCTCTTTCTCCTTTCATTAAAACGAAAACCAAGAAGAATGTGCTGTGTAATTTGAGTTACACTCTTGATAGTGTATTTGAAAGGAACAAATTAAGGATGCAGTTCTCAGTTAAGAGATATCTTAGGTGAAGTCTGAAAAACTGAGTGGTTTTGGGTGTGGAGAGGGAAAGAGAGATTGGGAAGACTGGGTCATAATGAAAGAGACCAGCATAACAAAAAAAAAAGAGGAATGCTCAGTACAGTCCCAGTGGAGTGATACAACAAGCAAATTTTCAACCTGAAGCTTCCAGCTTGTAGTACACGTCACACAGTGGTGATATGCAAGTCACATTGACATGGGACACAAGTGTTGGCCAAGTGTTGCCAAGGAGAACACACAAGCCCACATGTGCGTGTGTGTATGCATCCACATGTGCATGCTGAGTCGTGCTGATCCAAGGAGCTACCCAACCACCACAAGCAGAAACCCTAACAAAGCAACTCATCAAACACATTGCTGTATTTAATACAGGGCTCATGTTCAGTTGCTACAACTGTCATATTTTGAGACTTGAGGGGATAAAAATAATTGAGGAATAAAGACAGTCTCAGGCTAGTAGGTATTTGACAAATATTCAAGCCCAATAGCACGCACAGTGAATACAAGTGACTGGAAACATTTGAGCAAGTGATCTACTGTTTATCAAGAGTAGCATTTCTTACAGCAGCTCTCTAGAGGCCACACCACAAAAACTAGAACATTCTGAACAACTTTAATACACAAAACTAATGACAGTTTTACAAGAGTTAGAAGTTTTCCACAATAAGAATTTGCAGCTTCCTGTGCAAGAAAGAATGCCAATTCATACCAATTTGTTCATGGAAAGGTTTTTTTTCAGGCTTCCTTAAGAAACTAACCTCTGTAACACCAAGATTACTTGCTTTGTTTCAGCAGAGACTGGCCTGCTTTTAAGTTCTCATGTCAGTCTTTGCAAAAGAAACATTTAATGCAGTAGCATACAGTTTATTGGAAGTACACCGTCTACTATTGCATCATGAAAGTACATTTGTATGTTACTCTAGGAATTTTGAAAGTGATAATAATTCTCAAAGACAGTATTTCAGGTGTTCGCCCTCTTTATTGCATTTGGAAAGGTCTTTTGGCTAGGCTGAAGTTCAGCACAAAACCACTCTGGTCCTTGGCTTCCCTACTTCACACATATATATGGCCCTTTGGGGGTTTTGCTTTTGATTTCAGCAGCTCATTGCTGGCAAGCACCTCCTGGGAGCCCAGAAAGAGTCTAACCAAACACTGCTTTTAAAGATTTCTTTTAAAATGCTATTAGGTCAAGACTCCAATAGTAAAGTCAGATGAAACAAAATCACTGGTATCTTCTTTTTTGCAGCTCCTTACTGGAAGGAGGATTAGGTTCCCAAACCAAGGAATGGAAAATTGTATCTCACCTGGAATGTTTCATCTGCCATCTCCCTGCCCACACAAATGCCTTCAAGTTGTCTGTAGCTGTACTATCCAGCAGGATACACTACACAGTGCATTTCAGACATGAAGTTCATTACAGAAGTATCAGCTGAGCATTCCCCTCTTAAACCACAAGTTTTAAGATCCTGAAATGC